>NC_058415.1:48496078-48619452 GCF_002201575.2 Neomonachus schauinslandi | reverse complement strand
CACTGTGTGTACCTTTAGTGCTTCTCGGTCTTCCTATAGAAGGTACAAACTGTGTGTACCTCTGCCTTTATCATCAGCTCATGCTATTATTATCCGTTTACTGTTTCCTCCATGAGGGTGCTATTTCCTCCATTATTCCTCCCTTCAATTACAAGTTCTGTCTTTTTAGAAAGTGGCTTGCTATTTTCAGTCTTCCCAAGACTGTCCGAAAGTCGAATCATTTTTTCTAGCATCCTAGAAATCCTGGACTGAAAATTAAGTGGGAAGAATGAGGCAAGGATAAATATAGTAGAGCACATGGTCTGGGTCAAGATAATGTGCCACCAAACAAAATTAGTAATATACCATCACGTTCTCTTTAAGTGTCCAAGCTGAAAGTAAAAGTATGTACTGTTAACTGGAAAACATCTCATCTATAATGTATATTTTCCCTTAAAGAACAGTTTTTCCTCATACCTGGCTACCTGCCTGCCAAGTCTTAGCCCCTTTTAGTCTCCAACTTCAGTTTCCAGAGTTAGTTTAATCCCGTTACCTCAAATGCCTTCAGACCTCAGCATGTGCAAATCTTTTGGAGGATCATCTAAAGATGAGATCATCTAGCTAAGGGAAATTAAAATCAGAGTAGAGGTGTGGATTTGGATCATCAAAGGATTTGAATTGTTTCCTCCCCTTGCAATCATCTGATTTACCAAATTCCAAGAAATCATTTTCTGCATTATCCCAGAAAATGTTGACAGGCAGTGAATAAAGTATATAGAATTTGGAATCAGACAGACCTGAGTTCAAATCCTAATTCCATGACTACTAAATTCTTTTATAGAAAGGACACATTTCTGAGCCTCAGAGCCTTATCTATAAAATTGGGATAATTTCTCAAAGTATTGCTGTGCCATCAGAACTTGCAATAATCTATCACAAGTGTTTAGCACATCCCATATGTGGCACATGGTAGGCATATAATTAGTAGTAGTTCTTTGTACTTCCCTCACAACTTTTCACTCCCTAACTTTCCCATACCTTAGGCTCTCAATTCTACCACTAACCTTTTAAGATCCCAGGGTTCCCTGGTTTCCAGGAGGTCACAGACATACAATATAACAGAGAAGTTGTTACTGGTATCCTGCAAAGTCTATAAAGCAACCTTAATTTCTTCAAATGACAAAGAACATTCTTATTCAAAGAGCCCTAAGCTGAACCGTTTATCTGGGCTCCTTCCACGGTGGCCTGAGACAGCAGCCCATGGTAACTGTGCTTGTTTTCTAACATGCCTCACATCTCATCCTTAGTACTTGAAGATGCACCCACTAATGAACCCTGGGTGTTACTGGAGTCTCACTTATCACCATATATTCCTCAATGGTTGTTTCTGGTGTCCTTGCTTCAGACTCCTTATAAGAAGAATGATATAAGAAGGTTATATAACATGGCTGGGAAATCATCCTACAGACAAAGATAGCCTAAATTTCTGAGAAGTGATCAATTACATCAAAATTATCATCAATGATATCAATTACATCTAGACACCCATGACTAATTTTCAACAATACTGCTACCATCAGGGACTGGGACCCCAAGCAACTAAATAGTCCAGACTTTCCTCACCTCCTCTATAGCAGAATTTTGGTTAAGCAGTCTTTAAGGTCCTATGTGATCTCTTTCTTGAGACACTACTCCTATGGTCAGGAAGGATGTGAGAATTTACTGAAGACACAAGTAAAGGAGAAACCAGAAGAAAACCTTTTTCTGAGGTATGTCTCTGCATGGAACTTTGCTTGTCTGAGCTCAAGATTTCTCTCTCTCTCTGTGTTCTACACTCAGAACTCAGGTATCTGCTTCACAACTGGCAGTTCCCTCTTTCTGGAATGAAGGATAAAAGTCAGAAAACTGAAGATCCTTAGGGAAAAGAAATTGCCTAGAAGTGGGATGGAAATGGAGGGGAAGGTGAAGTCAGCCTATCCAGGACAAACCTCTTATTCCTGGATTTTTGAAGAAAAGGGGACTAGGTGAACTAGTTGCCGGGACAACCAGCTGTTGGGGCAAGGAAATGGGAGACCTGTGGTTGCTCCTGCTCCTGCCCCTGTCCCTGGCAACCTTCCATGGGGTCAAAGGCTGCTTGGAATGTGACCCCAAATTCACAGAAGATATTAGGTCCTTGCTGGCAAAGATGGTACCCTCAGAAGTCCCCGGCCAAGTTCATCTGCTTGAACGGCAGATTAAGGAGATGACCCATTTAAGCTTCAAGGTCTCCCGCAGGGACAAGATGCTTCGGGTGTTGGGTAAGGGAAGTTTGAGTCCCTGAGAGTTTTGTGGGTTAAAGGGAGAAGGGGAGGCAGGGAAGAGTGCACTTGGGTCCACATAATTTCCTCCATAGATGTAATTATTCCCCTACATGTACCTTTTACTCCTTTCTAGCTGTTCATAAGGTTATCAAGTTGAGAATATGGCTGAAGAATGAGCTTTATAAACTGGGCAATGAAACATGGAAAGGTGAGATACTGTTTCAGTGATAAAAGACTGTATTGCCCAAGCAAGTATAAGGAAAGTTCCCTTGGAAAAACAAGGCAAAACAATTAGGATTAAATTCTGAAGGGAAAGGCTACCCCCTAGTTTCTGATGTCCATTCCACCCCCTCTTAGGTGCCTTTATCCTTCAAGGCAAGCTTCTCGATGTCCGCCAAAACCTGGAATCCAAACTGAAAGAGATATTAAAGAACTTCTCTGAAGTTGGTAATAAAAGATGTCTATCTAACAACACTGAAATTATGTGAAAGGAATAGGAAATGAGGGTGAGAGGAGGAAGGTGGTTTCATATTACAGTTATTTAGAATGGATGGAGGGGTGGCTGGCACGTCATGGCTAACCAAATGAAGACTATTGGGTACAAATATGGCAAACTCTAAGTCGATTATAGGCTCATTAGAACTTTCTGATTCTCTTTTAGCTTGTTCTGAAGATTGCGGTGAGTACAGTACCAGGGACACCTTAAGAATTCCCTCCATATTTTCCCATCTCATTTGCTCTATATGGCCATATCTCTCCCACCTGTCACACTGAGAACCCAGTTCCTAGAGTTGGGATTATGGGGGTGGGAATGTCAATCAGGCCTGACAACAAAATGTATCTCATGAAATCTCAAACACAAAGAGTTTAGAGGTGCTTAGAGGCCTTCTAAAGTATAGCTTATAGCGCATAGGACCAATATACACTGAGGCATCATTTTTCCCACTTCTTCCCCAGAGAACTGACTTAAGTTACAGAAGGTTTTGACCCATCAAGAAATTTGATTGCTAGGGGAAGAAGAAATTCACAGCAATGTAACATTAAGAGTCCTGGAAATGCCTGAGATCTAATCCATACTTGATGTCTGAGATAAGAAAACTCCATGCCATGGCCCCCTTCCATTATTTTTCTTCTCTTTATCAGTCGTGACTGAAGGTCCTATCCTGGATTGTTGGACCTGTCTTCGCATCACCTCCCGATGCTTCAGAGGAGAGTACTGCGGAGGTAACAAAGATTGTAGTATGGCATTTGGAGGGGCCAGGGATCAAGGTACTGAGTTGTCCATTCATTTATTCTACAAATATTTGGTGAGCACCTTTTATGCAGATAATGCTAATGTCACAAATCAGAGTTAAATTATTGGGCAAAATTTGTACCAGGATGAATTAATGGGCACTGGATCAACCGAAGGGCTGAGAAATGGAAAGACCAGACTAAAGGTGGAGAAATTAGGCTAGGGGCAGTAGGGCAAACATTTTGTAGAGCCTAAGGATCTAAGAGTAATAAAGATCAGAATAACTAGTAAACAGTGATGGAAGTGGTGAACAGAGCAAATTATCTGATGTTAAAGAGAGTCATCTATTATGGATCAAGTTCTCAAGTTAGTATTTTTCCTCTCCCAAACTCATTTTCTATTTTCCTCTTTCTCCCTCCAGAAGAGGATTCAAAGAAGGCTGAGAGTCGAGAGATTGCACTATTTCTGATATTGCTAACAGAAGTTGTGATATTGGGAAGTGCTTTGTTACTGTGAGTTTTCCTCCCTCCACACACACACTGGGTCAAGCATTCCTTCGTCAAGGAGACTACCCAACCTCCCCCCCGCCCCTCCAATGGCAATAAGGGGAAAAAAGTCATTTCAAAGTTTGGGATACAATACTGACAGGAATGAAATGGTCAGAAGTTTATGGGATAAAAGTTGAACCACAGGAAATGGAGGAGGTACAATTAAGTAAGAGGACAACTACTGGAGCAGTATCCAGAAAAAGAAGGGAAAGAAAACATGATTATGTAATTGTCTTTAAGAGTTGGCCTACTAATACTGAAGTCGGGATTATGTTTCTCTACTCTAGATTCCATATTTGTGTGTCTCATCGGAGGAAAATGAAGGCAATACGGAGTTCATTAAAGAAATATTTGGAGAAGAAACTTGAAGAATTAATGAGGATGACAGATGAGAAGGATGATTTTGGAATCAGATAATAAATACATGGACACAGACAGGAGGTCTTTCACAATTCTCTTAAGTGTTGACCCAGAATGGAAAACTCAGAATTAAGCTGTTTTGTGGTCATAAAGTCGTAGTATTTTAAAACTGAAATAGAGTTTCTCTAATAAAGATCCTTATGCTATCCTGGGGCAATGGAAGCAATGAAAGGGCAAACGATATACCCGAAGTTGTACAGAATGGAATGCTGGTATGTTGCAATGTACATAAAGATAATACACTGCATGATAATAAAAAATGCATGGTTGGTAACTCTCATCAATGGCTGTAATTAGAATATTTCAATTTCTAAGGCTGCTTATTTCTTTTTATTTTGTTACTGTTTCCATATTTATATATGGTTCAATGTAGACAATTTCTTTGATAATACATAACACTTAATCTTCATCATGATATCTCACACACACATCCAAAATATTCATTCTGAGTAGTTCAGAATTGTCCCATTTTCCTCTAAATCTATGTTCCATGACTGAATTGGATATTAATTTCTATTTCTTTGAGTTGTTTCTGTTGAATTCTTCTTATATGGATGGCAGCCTATGAAGTCCTTTATATCTATAGCTAACTGAATTCTCACAATAATTTTAATAGTTGGATAAACTGGATACTTTTAATACAAGTACAAATTACCAGTATTGACATAGGAAGAAAAAATAGCCCACAATTGCCAATATTCTTTAAAGAAATTTAAATGGTATGAGCACATGCTTAAGGAAAAGCCTAGAATGAAATACAACATGTTGATTTTGATATCAACCTGGAATGTGAAACTGTGATCTCTTCCCAGATTAAGTGTCTGGTACTTGGTTGTATCCTTTACTAAAGTAGGAAATACAGGAGAACAAGTAAGTTTGATGGAAAAGGCCCAATTTCAGTTTTGAAAATGCTAAGTATTGATTTTGTTGCACTATCAAAAACAGATACTCACTGTTTGGCTTTACATTTAAGAATATAGCAAGAAGATCAAAGCTAATGAAATGTATTTCAAAGCACTTGAACAAAGCAAGTTGTGACCCTGAAAATATAACTGAGATCATCCAGGTAGGAGGTAGAGAATAAGTGATGAAGACCAAGTAGAGAGTACTACAAATTCCCTCACAATGGTAAAATTAACTGTTCTATATAGTCTTACTCCTTTGAGAGACTTTGAGATGTTGACCTTGTGTTGAATTCCCATCAGTTTTAGGACTATTTTTTTCGAGTGTATGATCCCTCCACCTGAAGAATTTACTGTAATTACTTTACAATATAAATCCAGAGCCTGGTCTTTATCATTTCCAGAATCGCCAGTATGAGGAGGGGCTGGTTGTGTTATTTTTTTATGTGTTTGTAATACAATAAAATGAAGATGATCTAATTAAACTATGGGTTCATCTACTAGGAAAGGTCTTGTAGTACTTCTGTTTTCAAATGTAAACATGATACAAAATTAATTGCTTACAATCCTAATTTAAGCTTGAGCTAACAGTTAACATTTGTAAAAAAGATATGTAAAACCGTTTTCCAACAAGCACTCAACCAAAAATTCATTTATAGCAATAGTGAAACAACACAAATCATTTTATTACTGGAACAATCATATTTTAAGAGCTAAAATATACTCCAATGTCCTGATGTCAACACTGCATAAAGTTTAGCTCTAATATTTCTGTAGGATATATAAATCATTAGAATAACATATTTCTCTGATAAGTCTGAGACTCTGGCACAAATAGTGTAATTTTTTGCAACCCTATCATTCTTGGGGCTATTTTATTAAGAATCAGTATTTTCCAAGTTTTTTTTTTGTCTTTTTTCAGGGGGAAAAAAAAAAAGGGACAGAGGTGAGGTTTCACTTGGCTTTTACTAAATGAAAATTTAATAATTCATTTTATGTGGAGATAACATTAAAAGGTACCAGGCAATCCAGTTAAGGTACTCAAAACATGTTATTAGAATACAAAAAATAAAAGCTAAATAACGGGATAAAACAATAGCTGGGTAGATACTGGAAACTTCTTAATTTCCAATTATTAATAGTCTTTCCAACCTTACTGCTTCGCATTCTGTCTCAAAGGGAGGTTGTACCTTCTACCATCTCAGGCAAATGCATTCTTTTGTGATTTATATTTCACAAAATGATTTATATTTATATTTCCTGAGCTGCAGCTTCTTCTAGAATATTCCTTATTTATCTCCAATCACCTATCTCCCTCTGCTTCAATACTAGATCTTTTCTCTCAGTGTCTATTAATATAAATTAAGGCCTCTTTTCTTTATCCTTTAGCCATTTCTGCCTACCAAATTTCTGCCATGCCAAATTTCTTAAAAGAACATTCTATATCTTTTTATTTCTTCATTTCTAATCTTTCCTCAAATCACCGCATTCTGCTCCTCACCACCATATGGAAATTGTTCTAAGGTCATCAGTGATCTCTTAATTGTTATATTCAAAGAGTTCTCTTTATTCCTCAAGTTACTTGTCAGTTCTAAGACTTGTCAGAGTGCTAATGGTTTCTTTCTTAAAGCACACCTCTTACATGAGGCAGGTTTTGTTCTTATGTTTGTTCCTATTTTCAAGGTTTTGATCTTATTTTTTAAACCATGTTTTAGTTACTTTGGGGAGGGTCTTCTTCCTCCTTTGCCTACTTATTTAGATACTGAACACCAGAGAATCTACTTCAAATCTTTTCTTTCTTATACTTGATGGTATCTCATACAGTCAAGTGATTTCAACTATCATCTAATAATTACATCTCCAAATTCTTAGGCTTTTATTTGCACCCCCTTCCCAAGGCCTCAACCTCTGCTTCTGAATACATACTGGATATATCCATCTAGACATAAAATAACAGCTTTAAACTCATCATGCCTAAAACTGAAGAAAATACGTGTTGAATGCAGACTATGGACAAGGCAATTCACTAAGCATTTTCACGATTATCTTCCCATAAATCTCACAAAATTATTTTCAGCCATTTTTGTATAGACATAGAAAACTGAGGCTAGGTGAGTTTAAGTCACTTCTTCCAAGTGGTTACTTGGTAAGTGGTAGAGCCAGGATTCAAACCCCAAATCTTAAGCTTTTCTACTAGCTGGCAAGGGCTCTATGCATACTGTAAATTACCCAGAAGGTAGAAATCCCAACTTATTCTGGAATCCTCTCTCCTCTTCAGCTATCCTAGCCAGTCGGTCTTCAATTAGCATTGATTTTCACTCCTAAATCTTTTTTTTTTTTTAAAGATTTTATTTATTTGAGACAGAGAGAATGAGATACAGAGAGCATGAGAGGGAGGAGGGTCAGAGGGAGAAGCAGACTCCCTGCCGAGCAGGGAGCCCGATGCGGGACTCGATCCAGGGACTCCAGGATCATGACCTGAGCCGAAGGCAGTCGCTTAACCAACTGAGCCACCCAGGCGCCCCACTCCTAAATCTTTTAAATCTCCCTGGCTTCTGCCACAGCTGAAGTTTTGCCCTCCTCTCTTAGGGCTATTGCAATGGCCTTCTAATCACTCTCTCTGAATCCCGCCTCTCCATAAACCAAATCCATCCTTCCTTTTGCACTCAGAATGATCAGTCTATAAACACAAATTGATTTCAAATTCCTAATTAAAATACTCCAATGGCTCCTCCACTCCTAAAAGAGAAGTGTAAACTCTTTAATACAGTATTTCACACGCTTTCAGTTTTACCATCCCACTCTATACACAATCTCACCCTTGGCCAACTGCCTTCCTAGGCCTTCCCTTCTACTTAGAGTTTGCCGAACACACTGGATTTTTTTCTTACTCCTAGCCATTACTTGCTATATGATTTCCTGTCTTGATTGCCTGGTAATATTCCTTAGCCTTCAAAATGATTGTGATTCAAAACCCACACTTAAAGCCATCTCATCTCATACAGTCTTTCCTGAGATGGTCAAACCAAATTACCCCTAACCTCCAGGATCCACAGTAATTAATATGCTTTAATAGAGCACATCTCACAGAGGACTGTTAGTGGTTTGCACATCTCTTCCCTAGATGGACAGGGACTATGCCATGTTTATCTTCATATTCCCAACAACTAGCAATGTATCACAAAATTTTACATCACTGTAAATATCACTTACTCAGGGAATAATTTCCTGACCCTCCCCCCAACCTTACGTTAGCATTTCCAACTACATTAAATCACTACCCATTCTATTTTTGCTTTGTAGGAATTAAGGGATATTACATAACCATGAATTGAATCAGATTCCAAGAGGTCAGAAATCACATCTGCTGTTTGTGCATAGAGCTCATTGTAACACCTGACACAGTAAAAAATGAATATTAGTTTAATACAAATAAGAATATGTAAAGGAAGCATTGATGAATCCTGTTATTTAGAATTGAGCATACCCTAGATATTCTTAATATTACCACATACACTTTGTCTACCAGATTGCCTACTATAGTCTCAGTCTTCATCTTTGAAATCCTTTGCAGCTTGATGTTCAACATTGCTGTGAAATTGTGAAATAAGAGCTACCTTAACATTGTTTGGAGCTAACACAGTCCATGGAATTTTAGATCAGAATTCGAATAAATACCAAATTCCCAACTCAAGCACACAGGTTCCTAGTGACAAACCTAATTCAAGGGCTATGGGAAGTTCTCAGCACCTTCACGTGTATGCCTGGGGAACTTGGCTGACTTTGCCCCACCAGCCTGCCTTACTGCCAACTGGACCAGAAACCTGAAGAAACCCTAAGCTTTCTAGGCATTCTCAGGATTTTTGACATTGATCTAAATCCAGAAATTAGCTCAGAGATCAGGAGACTGAAGCATATCCCCCCTCCCCGAATTACCCTGATTATGGGGATAAGGTGGAAGGTGGATAAGGGGCAGTGAAGATGTTGGCATTTAGATACCTGATGGTATTTTTTTTTTTTTTTAAAGATTTTATTTATTTATTTGACAGAGACAGCGAGAGCAGGAACACAAGCAGGGGGAGTGGGAGAGGGAGAAGCAGGCTTCCTGCTGAGCCGGGAGCCCGATGCGGGACTCGATCCCAGGACTCTGGGATCATGACCTGAGCCGAAGGCAGTCGCTTAACCAACTGAGCCACCCAGGCGCCCTAGATAACTGATGGTCTTAAAAGCGATACACACAGGAAGCTCTGGAACATTACATCGAGCCTTTGCTTTTCCTGACTTCAAGATGCATGTTATTTTTCAACTCACCTAAAAATAGGTTGAATAGCAAGACTGACTAAAAGTACAGTAGCTAAAGTCAGAGGAAGGAAGTAAATATCTCAAGAACAGATGAAGGGCACTTCGCACTCCACTTCATCTCAAGGAGCTTGCCTAACTTCAAGCCCTTGGGTTTGCATTTTCAGATCTAGCACTGCTAACATTGCCAAGTGATTTTATACTTGCATGTACATCTTCCTATTAAAGAGGAAACAAATACAAACTCCTTCCAATCAAAAGGCAGCAATGACAGGTAGGCATATTTGTCTAGCCTCCACTTTGGACGGTCACAGGGCTTTCTGTGAGGCATTGCTCTGAGAACACTTCAAGCCTTAACCTAAGGAGGCTTTATCAATCTGCCTGATGACGTGGCCCTTCATGATTTCTGCTAAAAGTACTAATAAGCACAGGCTCTTCAGGATTCAGAATTCACATTTTCTCTTTCATCCATACTCTCTTTATCTTACTAATAGTGTCAGAGAATGTTCAACAAGATTTTCTAGGGAATAAAACACTTCCTGGTTGTCTCTTTGTCACTTTGGAAATCTATGTGAATAATACTTTCAAGCCAACAAGACATCATTCGTTAAGTTGTTGTTTCTATAACAGATAACCTCAGTCTGGGCTATGAAACCAGTCCAAAGAGAGTTCAAAGAAAGGAGTGAAATGTATTACATACAGAGTTTGTGATGTGGTGCTTATTAAGACATACCAAACCATGTCTAAAAACCAACTGTATATCCTTGAAAAAAAAATACAAGGGAAATTTATAGTCATTATTTCTGGGTGGTGTAGGTTACAAGTGATTATTATTTTCTTCGTGTTACTTTTGGTGTTTCCAACTTCTTTTCTACAGTGAACTTGCATCTTACTTATGTGGAGAAAAAAAGGCTATTTAACTTCAACATGAGGGCAATAGGATTTCCATGGCAAGTACCATGTAATACAATTTGTTCCAAACTGTCCAATGGATTAATTTAATCCAGTATTTAGTTTATGGAATAGATTTCACATAACAAAGTGGCCCATATTACTGCCTCATACGATTTCGATCCTTGGAATTAAATTTGATTTAACATTATTTTTCCTGTCCTATAATTCTGGTGTCTTTTGTTTTCAAGGTTTATTGTGGTAAAATTCTTTCAGTGCCTCCATGTAATGCACTCAATACCATGTGGAAGGCTAAAAAGAGATGTAAATAGTAACTTTTTAAAAATAAAACTAGTAATAATTAAAATTATTATTATTAAAGCAACAACATATTTGCCTTTTATTGTAAGGCACGAAAGGCTTAAAAGTTATGTTTTCAATTCTAAACCCTTAAACTAATCCAGGCATTATATGCTAGTCATCTGCCAACACAGTAAGGTAGGCTAAGGACCTGGTTCTCTTTCATTTGCTACCAACTCTTAACTTGCCATTAGTGTCTCCCTTTTCCTATTATATCCCATTTACAATCTTGGTATCTCATGGTTATTTCCACGTGTTTTCCTCTTTTTTAGACAGCACTGTCTAATAGAAATATAAACCACAGAGAGAATTCTATATTTTTCTTGTAGCCACATTAAGAAAATATTTAAAAACAGGTGAAATCAATTTTAATACATTTCAACCCAAATATCCAAATACCATTTCAATATGTGATCTATGTAAAATTATTAATGAGCTCTTTTATTTGTTTTGGTACTAAGTCTTCAAAATCTGGCTTGTATTTTATTCTTTCAGCATATCTCAATTTGAAATTTTTAATTGGAAATACTTGATATGCATCTATATATCATAAAATGTACAGTTGAAAAAGTAAATCCAAGGTTTTTCCAAACATGCTTAAAAGTTTCTCATTCACTGATTCCAGTGTCGGTTTTTAAATCTACCTTAAAGTTAAAGAAAATTAAAAATTCAATTTCTCAGTAACACTAGCTATATAGGAAATAGTAGATACAGGTTCCAAGTGGCTATATATTGCACAGCACAGGTTTAGAATCCACAAGCTTTTTCTGCTTCAGACTTTTTAAAAGTTGGGTTTTTTTTTTTCCCCCACCTCCTTGGGGATTAACCCTCAGATCTGGCCCACACATCAAAGTCCAGTTGTGACCCTTACAGACCTTCCAGAGGAGATATTTTCAGGTAATGACCACCCCAACACACACACACACACACACGAAAAAGTTTCAAGATACACCCCCACCCGATGGTGACTCCTGGTATATAATGGCCCCTTACCCCAAGGAACAACTACTGTATTCTGAATTTACATGGCAATAATTTTGGGAAGAGGCACAGAATTTTAAAAATATAAAGGACTAATCTTAGAAAATGCAAGTAAAATTGTAAATGGCTTACTTTGGAATATATATATCAACTCTTTCGGGCAATAAAGACGGATTTATTAGGTTATCAACCCAAAAGCAGACTATTGTAGTACCACAGAACAATAAATCCTAGAGTCACCTATTGTATTGTTCTTGCTTATGACTGTATTTGGGGCTTTTCTCCCCTTGTCTGATCCCAATATTGACAAATACAGACTTTTAAAAAAGAAAAGGAACAGATGGTTTATGTGGCCTTTCGATGGGAGGGGAAATACTGTTTTCTTTTGTCTTCTTTTTACGAGGGGATGGAGGAACTTGAACAAAGATTCTTGTATTTTTTTATTTGTATTGATTCTATTTAAAATTCTTCAGTGAGAAAATAAATTTTCCACAAACTTTCCGACTATCTGGGAGAAGAGTGTCCTTTGTAATCTCAATATATTAATATGGTTGCAGGGATCACAGGCAGATAAGAAACATGTAACTAAATGAATATTTTGTGTTTTAGACTTTGCAATGTTATCTTTCTACACCTATATAATTGCAGTCTATTTTTCTTGTGTTTTCTAATGCATGATATACTTTGAATTATATGGCTTATATACAACCATTTACACACAACTTAAACATGTTTTAAGGTCAGAACGTGAGATATTTTAATGTAGTTCTGACGACGTTAAGCTTCTTTGTTCAGAATTTTATTTCCTTTATCAGTAGTTTACTTTATGGATCCCATAGACAGCACTATCCAACAGATGTATAATGCAAGCTGTAAATGCAAATCACATAAGCAATTTTAAATTTTCTAGTCTTCAAAAAGAGTAAAAAATATAAGAAACAGGTGTATCTGATGCATTTTATTAAATCCAAATGAGCTATCTTGCCTGTTTTAAATTAAGTCATTGAAATCTGGTGTGTATTTAATACTGACAGCCGTATCACTTCAGAAACTTCAAGTGCTCAGTAGCCAGATGTGGCTAGCTGGCTGCCACGTTGGACGGTATGCCAGCATACGCGAAGACGATATTCACAGTGAAACCTGGTCAAGCTGTTCAATGTGTTACTTTGTCAAGCAAGTTGGAAACACAAGACCAGGTGAAAATTATGTTTAAGAGTCGGTTAAATGTTACATTTACATATTTAACAAAACAAAATGGAAAGAAATCTATGATTTTCTGTAAAAAGTACTGCCTGGCCTATAGGATGTATAGCACTGTTTCTATTCTTTCCTATTTGTGCTATCAGCAAATTTTCAGGGTGGGCTCACTAGATCCACACAGTACAGACAGTTAAATATCCTGATCATGGTTCAAACTAGTCCTTGAAATTAGCTCACAATTACCTGTCAGTGGAATATGTCATTGGTTTTTCTTTTTCCAAAACATTTTTTTTAATCGAACATCTTCAGAGCTCCCTTAGAAAACTGAATGAAATATTAGAATGACACACTCTGAGTGAAAAATGTTAATTTCTATCCCACCCTTCCTTCTATTCAAAGGTATGATTTTTTTTTTCAGTGTTGAAAAACCTGCAGCATTAATCTCTGTGACTTAAAGAATAATCTTATTTTACAGCATAGTTCAGTAAGACACTGGATATGCTGCAGACATATTTACAAAAAGAATATATCCACAAGCTATTACATTGTCATGCATTCGTGCACTTGTCTGCCTATGTGATATTTTCTCCATGTTCAATGGTGCATATCAAGTTAACAACCACAATTTATCTAATGTATTGTGTGATTAATGGGATAGCTCATATTTTAATCTGCGATAGATTTCTTCTCAATGAGGTCCACTTGCCTTAAGCACAATATAGTCATAGAGTCTTAACTTTTTACAGTAGTTTTTCTTCTTTCCTTCCTGTTTATTTTTAACAAAAGAGATTTCATGCAAATGCTGTTAATAGATTTAGTAAATCATTCTGTGATTCTCTTATATTTTAAAAGACTTATTTGTTTAGCTCTGCAAGAGAACTTTGGATTTGGAGTTAGCAATAACTATTGTAAATAGAGTAACTATAGTTTATTGATCAGCTTCCACTAAGTCAAAAGTATCTCCCTTTTATACTTAACACCACAGGATTTTTTTTTCCCTATTTGATTTTGCCTACCACATTTTATCTTTTATTATAGTATCTTGTGACTAGCCATTGTACCCCCTGCTTGATTATAAGCTTCTTAGAAACAGGACTGATGTTATATTTTCCTATTTTATAAAAAGCAACAGAGTAACTTAGATTTAGTAGATGTTTTGTAAAAATATGTGGGCTATATATGAATCTCTGTAAGGTTGGGAGCTCACTAATAGTATAACAAATGAGTTAACCAGTCCAAACCAAAACCTGAGAGTCATAACAGCTTTATTAGCTATTATATACTATAATGGGAATTCAACAGTTACTCGGTTCTAGGCATTATATACATTAGCTACAATGTTTTTATTATCCTATACGCTTTTAGTTATCCTATGAGGATAATTAAATACAATGAAGTAGGCACTATGAGTAGCCCCACCGCAAAAACAAGGAAAGTGAGATTCTGGAAGAAGAAAGTACTTGTTTCAGAGCAGAGTGATTGAGCCAGGGTTTGAGCATACATGTGTCTGAGTACAAAATTAGAGTTCTAACTACTGGACAACAACACTGCCTCTTGAGGTCTCTTGTTCTGAGAATCTTAAATGGCAAGATGGGTAAACAACAGAGTTCCTAATTCGAGGATGCTTCCACTGAATGATAGGCATTAGATACATTGGGCAAATACCATATAAATCTATCATTCATAAACATAAGAATATTTGAGACCAAATTACTGAAATCTTCATTTGTAACTTGGTCACTGGTACCTTGATAACTCTGTCATTACTTTTTCTGAGTAGGTTTTATGTAGCTACCATGAAACATACTAATTTTCTTTGAGGTTTTGATTCCTTTTCCCCCCAGATTCTGACATATTTGATCAGACTGAAAGAATTTCTGATCTTTGAGAATGTGTTTAAGTTTGCTGGTTTATAACTATACTCAAATTTGGAGTGGCCACTATTGATTTTTAAACTTGGCTAGACAATTGAATTTTCTCACTGACCAGAGGCTATTAACAGTCTATTTGATTAGAGTTACTTGTTTCATTTTTGTTCTGGGTTGAAAGATCATTTACTATCAACCCACATCTGTTGAAACGTGTTCTTGAGGGAAACAACAAACAAGTAAAAATATACACACACAATTTTCCTATACTTTCATTTTCATGTATTTCTCAAATTTGTTTCCTCAAGAAAATGCAAAATGTCCTTATTTCTCTGTTGCATTTTTAGTTTATATAACTGAATGTATATTTGTATATTTTAAATGTATTTTAAAATACATTTCTATTAATTGTATGTTACGCAAAATTATATTAATATATGTAATATTTAAATATAGATTTAATATATAATAACATAAATACATATATTTAGACTGCAAAAATATGTTAGAACATAGATCAAAAGTTAAGGATCATAGCAAAAGCATTCCCTAAACACCCTAATAATGTCTGGTCATCATACTCCAAGTTCTAATGATTTCTTCTAGGGCTCCTAAAAGCATGATCCTAAAAGTCTCCATCTGAACTAGAAGGAAAATTAGAACTTCCGTTTTCTACATCCATCTCCTTTGTACCTCTGCATCCCTTGCCAGTTCCAAATTGAGCAATACCCTTGAATCTGGAATCAAATTTAATTCCCAAGTACTTTGGTTTCCTTTCCATAATGGAGAGAGAGAATTGAATATGGAAACATATTGGCAGCTTTCTGGCTTAATCTGCTTCCACAAACTGAATGGACAAATGGTTGTAATCTAATAAGTATTTCCAAGTGAGCAAAAAGTAGTTTTCTTGCCAAAGTTCAAACTTCTTTCAAATGGGGCTCTCATCCATTATTACCCATACTCTAGAATAGGCGTACAAAAAAATGGAAGGAAAGGAAAGGAAGGGAGGAAGGAAGGGAGGGGGGATAAAAGAAAATGTGTGATTTGTATTTCCGATAAGAAAATTCTGAACTCTGCCCTTAAGAAATGATGTTTTTAGTATGCAAGTGAAATGAGAGATAGAGGAATCTAAGGTCCAGGGGCAAAGTAGTGTTTCCTGAGAACAATTATTTTACCAAAAAAGCCATTCTCTCATTCTCCAGGAAGACTTTCCGTGAGGCCCATGAATTAGCCCAGCTGCACCTCCCCCTTATTTCCTAGCTGATGCGAAGTGATCTCAGTTTGACTGAATCACTCAGCACTTCAGAAGCCCTAATTGCTTCCTGTTCTGAAGGTCATTTTTTTTTTAAGATTTTATTTATTTATTTGACAGAGAGAGATACAGCAAGAGAGGGAACACAAGCAGGGGGAGTGCGAGAGGGAGAAGCAGGCTTCCCGCCGAGCAGGGAGCCCGATGCGGGGCTCGATCCCAGAACCCTGGGATCACGACCTGAGCCGAAGGCAGATGCTTAACAAATGAGCCACCCAAGCGCCCCCCACCCCGGTCATTTTTTTAAAAATACTGCATTTGTTTTTCTTTCCCACCCTTTTTCCTTTGAATCAGACATCACTAGCCACTTCCGTGTTGAAGTATAAAGAATTCTTTGGAGAAACACCCCATATATATTATTTCAGTCATCATCTGGGCAGTTCTTCTGTTCCACTGACCCTTTTTTTTTTTATTATGCTGCCACTTAGAATAGCTACCACTTTTATTATACTGTCACCGAGAAGAGCACCACTACAGTGCTCTTGGCTAGGTATCTTAACACGCATTGTTGCAAATCTCTACCAAAAATCTGTACCAGAGAATTGAGCGTGGCTCCAAATATACAAGTGAGAACCAGGGTGCACACAGTTTAGTTCAATATCATGAAGTTCATGAGTGAAGGAGTTAAACGTAAGTGAAATGTGTGTCTCATATTAAGAGAGGCATATCTTCTATCCCCTTTATAATCAGATACAGAAAGGGAATTGACTGTTCTACTCTGGACACTCTTCATTGTTTGAGCCTGAGCCCCCTGCACTGGAGTGTTGGAATGTAACACTGTTGGAAATGCTTTTCAGCATCACTCTGCAATTGCTGACTTTAAAAGATATCTCACACACATAAAGCCAACCCCACATTCAGCTCATGCTACCTCATCTTCCACACCAGGCAGTACAATGAACCACAAATGATTTGTCCCATTTCCTAAAGGTGAGATTAATTTGAGCAGAGACAAAAAAAAGGAATCCTGAAGGAGAAAAATAATAACCATCACAACAAACCAAGACACTTAATCTGAATTCAGAGGTTCTGGCTAGTTCAAACAACTAATAAAGAAAATGGGAAAAATACAATTTGCAGCAATTTTGCAAAAGAGAAAAAAACCTTACTTTACAAATAGCTCTGGCTTCATATCTAGCCAAGCAAGCAGCAAGGCAGAGGCAGATAATAATGTGATTACTCTGGTAATGATATGCATTAGATACATTATGGGAAACAATAATGCTCCCTACTGAATGCAGTCAATCCAGTTATTGATTTTTCTTAATGTTAAAAGCGCTACTCTAAAACTGAAAAGAGATATCCTTTATTTATTCTCTTTCCTTTTTGGTTTCCAAGTACATAGATCCTTTGATGCAGAGTAATATACCAAGATAATGGAGTAATGTATATCTAATCTGACACCTACTGGGCCAGGCTAACGTTTCAGATAAAAACTGCTAGAACACTGTTGCTCGTGGAAAAAGCAATGCATGATAGGAAAAAAAAAAAAGTCTGAACTTTCCTTTCATTTTTGTTTGGTTGTGTTTTCTGAAGCATCCTTGCAGACCAAGCATGTTTTCCTTTCAAATCATAATAGTAACATACTGATTAGCCCACAGATTAGTCAGCTGATGGGTCTACATTAAAATGTTCTTCTCACTAGAATATGTTTCATCCATTTAAGCTTTCAATATATTATCATTGCATAGAAAACACATACAAATGCACCTGCATATAGTTCCCTTTCTTCTGTCTTCTACACCTACAGTTTAAATCACTTTCCCCTGCATGCGCGCGTGCGCGCACACAGACACACACAGTCACACCCCTACCCTATCTTGCCCTGATTCCACACTTTATACCTCCTCTTAATCAACAATCAGTACCTGGAGCTGTGTATTTCTAATTAGCATCAGAACAGGTATTTCAATAAATACAAGATAATGTGGCAAATCTTGAATTTCCTTTTCACTTAATAGAGGATTTTTTTAAATCTTTACTAAATGTTATTTCACACTGTCACTGTCAAGTGAATAATTAAGTAAAATATTAGACTGAAGTCAAAAGTTCCTTGTATGACTAATCTATTCCATCAGAAAAATTAAACAATGTATTTGTACCAACACTTTGCCTAATGCCTGATACTTATTTTCCCCATTCATCTCATGTCTGCACCACCTTTTTTTTTTTTTTTAGGCTCTAGAGGAGAATAAAAAGCATTTTTTGTCATTTTCACTTGGCCAATTTCATTTAAACTGGCCCCAGAGGATCTGAAACAGCATGTCCAAGGCCACAGACCTAAGATCAGTAACGCAGAAACTAAAAAGCATCTCAATACCTCCCTCAATTTAATCAATGGATATCATATGTGCATTATCTAATGAACCTTTCCATACATTTTAAGAGTGGAGAGTCAAAATTAAAAGGTAATTCAATTTTATCAATGTACCTAAAATGTGATCTACTCTGGGTCTCTTACAATTAAGATGAGAAAATTGCTTAATTTTTGAAGATCTTTCCACATGACAAACTTTTCATTTAGCATATTGCTTGCTTGGCCTAAAGCCATTTAGGTGAGTAGAATAAAATATTTTAGCCTCGTATAGAAAAACAAACAATAGAAATTAATTATTCAGTTTTTCTAAATGGCCCTAAGCCCAGTTAAGATTACTTCTTCCAAATTTTAATAAAGAGATATGATGTATAAAGCACTTAGGATGAGAAATGGTTTCTTTTTTCTGAGTATATGAAGACCACTATTGCCCCCTTGCTACCCGGTAAGCTTTTGTGAGACTATTCAGCAATCTTGTCATTTAAATGGTTTTCTACGGAAAATCTTTTCTCGAGTTCTCTCTCCCGCTTTACACTTGAAAATTCTCTTTTAAAGAGCTTTCTTCAACCTCTTCTTCAGCTAAAAGAATTTCGAGACCTCTTATTTATGTAACTGAATTAGCCAAAAAGGCTTGGGTATAAACAAAGTATTCTCCAACTAATTTCTTGAACATTTGCCAAACATTGTGCTACAGACATTAGAAGGCCTTCAAGTTTTACCAAAAGCACATAAGTCAATGTGTGATCAAAGGTCTTTGTACCCTGAATAGAGTATATGTCCTACACATTAATTTAAAATTATGCAGAAGTGTACAAAGTAGAAATTTCAAAGCACTATCAAAATAATAAGTTCTCCTTTGCTGAAAAAAATTAAGTGGGTCTGAAAAAATTTGTTACAAAAAATCTGAAATGTTTAGGGAATGAATGCTTTCATTATAACAGATCTCTATAAAAAAATAGAAACCATAAACCTTTCAGCAGATAGTACCAATGGTAATATATCCAAATGAATTATTTTTGTTCTACTTATTTCTAGTCCATGCTTAAAGTTATCATAAAAAGGGAAAAACTAACCTAACCATCTATTATTTTCATCTAGCCAACTATGTCACCAGACAGAAACCAAGAAATGGCCTTTACTGCCCACCTACTTGTACTAACCTTTGTCTTACATTTTCCCCCTTTCTGGCTTTCCTCTTAACATAGAAAAAATCTAGGTGATGGCGAATGCCCTGACAAGACCTTCCGCACGCCCAGACCACCCAGATGTGTTGAGCTAAACCCCACCCCCCCAATCGGTGCCTGCACAGATGGACCATGTGACCTCTCGAATGACCAACAAGTACCTTTACCTCATTATAATGCTAAAATCTCCACCCAAGGAGGGGAGCACAAACCTCATTACATAACTTATAATGTACGTATAGGCATGTTTCCTTAAGGCCCATGCACGACCTTATGTCCACCTCTACAGTTGATAACAAGGCTTCCCTGTCTAAATATACATCCTAACCCTAAATAAAGGAACCCATCCACTTGGGGAGTCAGGGTTTTGGAAGTCATTCCCTGTGATCTCCTTATTTGCTGCAAATAAAAGTTTTCTTTGTGGGACAACCCAGCCTGGTGTAGTTTCTGACTCACCAAGGTGTGAACTCACGCTGGGTAAGTTACAACTATAAGATGGTTTTAACAAAAATAGCTATTCATTAATTTCTTTGCTAGTCGAACAAAAGGCATTTATAAAAAGACTTTTATATCTTCAATACTTATTTCACATATTTTCATCATATTAGATTTTACAAGTCACAAACTGTTTTGGCTTTGGTGTCTTAATCTGCAAAATGGGCATACTTCCATCCATTTATCAAGTTGGTATGGGGCTTTGATAATTTATGCAAATTACTTGCAGCAAGGCATGCCCAGTAGTAGGTACACATAAATAATAGTTTGCTCCTTTTATTAAACTTCCCAACTACTGTGCAAAAAAATAAAAATTGATACTAGCAGTTGCAGTGAGAAAAATTAAGTACAGAAATAACTGATAGGTTCTCCATGTTCATAAAGTGAGGAAAGACTGGAATCCAGCTCTTCTGCTCCTAAACTAATTTCTTCCCTCATTTACATCCATATCCTATAGCTTCTGCAGATGTAGCAATTAACAAAAGAGACAAAGTTCCTGCTCTCATGGAGCTTGTGTTTTCATGGGAAGAAAATAATCAATAAGCCATGTGATAGTAAAGCAAAATTGATCAGAGATAAAATCGCTGTGGTTGAGAATGGTGGGTCATTATATGCTGGGTCAGGAGAATCAGCCTCTGCAATCAAGTCCTATTTGAACAGAGTTCTGAAGGGAAGTCAAGGAATGAGGCAAGTAGTGTCTGGAACATCATTACAAGAATGTGTGCTATAGAGACAGCACGGCAGCGAGTGGATCTAGAAGAGCATAAGGTAACAAAAGGAGCTCAGCACAGTCTGAGTCGCAAGCAGATGCCCTAGGGCCTTGTTGTCCTGTGTCCTGCCCTTCAGTGCACCAGGGTAGTTTGTGCTTTGTGGTAAGGAACTCTTTTTTAATACTCCTTTTCTCTTCCACCCAATCACTCATTAGTAGGCTTTGTCAATGTTTCAATAATGATGACGTAAAAATTGAAGTTTATTTGCTTTTCCAAATATATCACTTGTCAGTCATCACAGGGAAGGTGTTGTCATTCCTACTTCATAGATGAAATAGGAAATAGAGACACTGAAGCACTGGCTGGTTTTTGCCAGAGCCATAACACCACAAAGCAATCAGCCTAATTTTGAAACTACAATCCCACTGTACCACGCAGCTTCTACCCCACAGTAGCCTTGTCAACGTGCTCTTAGAAGAAAAGCTCCACGTAGAGGTTACTGTGATAGTAGGAATGCTTGGTTCGGAACAATATTGTATCTCAAAATCACCAAATGCAGTTAAACGTATGTGAAATGTTCATTATCAAGATGCTGAGAATAGGATTTGTTTATATGAGAAAATAAACTCTTCACTAGAGCTAGGTTTTCAATAGAAAACATTCAAGTGTTGATGTTTTAATAAAAAGGGACCTCGTTATATGGATGTGGTTCTTTTTTAGATTTACTTTGGGGATTTTGATTCCTAATTTTGTACACACACACACACACACACACACACACACACACACACAGAAATAAATTCCATTAAAAAATAAATATAACCTCCATCTACTTTTCATATATCAAGTTTGTTTAAAATCAAACAGTTTTACAAATACATTTTATAAAACATCTCCAGTGGCCTTGGCCATAGAGAACCATCACATTTTTCTGATTTACCATTAATAGACAGGAAACACATAATCGCAAGGCAGCAAATATCATTTGTTCCTCGACTCTAACATCTAAAGTTAGAAAAGTTGGGTGAGGGACATAAATTAACAGGAACTTCCACAAATATTTTATCCATAGACAGAAAACATCCAAGTTTTGTCTACAACAGGAATAATCTACATGCTGGCCTGCCATCCAACTTAATTAAATTTGTAAGGGTCACATCAGAGGTAAAGAATATTATCCACACGGGTAATGCAACAGGAATACTAATTCACTCAAAGGGGCCTCAGTTGCCCTTTCAGCTTCACACCCTTTCTTATAGAAATTCTTGTTGTCAGAATAAAAATATCAAGCTAAGCAGATCTACTAACTCATACCCTTGTTTAAGCCCAATTTGAATGTCTCATAAAATCATCCATTACTATGGGCAATAAGTATTTATATTGAGGCTTCATCCATCTGTTCTCATTCAAATAAAGGAGGATATTGTTTGTATACAGGAAAAAAATTGTATCCCGAGGAAAAGTGTCTTTGCCATTTGCTCACCACAAAAATACTCAGAGTACAGTAATTTTAGTGTGCTTTATACCTGCAGGGCATGAGAAACGGAATCAAATATTACAATTAGCAACTCTAAAAACCCTTATCAAAATTTGCCACCATACTCTGGTAATTCCTTCAAGCAGGTTGCCCTTTTATGATACCTTCCTTCCCCTTCACCCTACTACAGACAAGCTGATTCTTGATATTTAGAGCTCAGGTTCTACCATCAACAGACTGATCATGATTTTCTAATGAACAGATTAAGCTCATGTATATTTTGAAACTGTCAACATTCGCCAATAGATTTTTAGTGTTTTGCATTCTTCTGAAATGCTTGATTTCTTAAGCAGAAAGTCAATGAAAAAGAACACAGAAGCTTAGAATTGAGCAGACCTCAATTAAAATCCAGAATCTTACTAATTGTGTGGAATCATGCAGGTTGCTTAATCCCACTGAGCCTCAGTTTCCTCAGTGCTAATATGCTGATAATATTCTCTACCTCACAGAGTTGTTTTGGCCCAAATGAGACAACACACATAAAATATTAGATAAGTATGATTTTATGTATATAAGTATTAGAAGTATATAATACTTATTTAGTATATAAGTATTATTAAATATGTATGTGTGTGTGCACCCTTCTACTTCCCCTGAGTATGTATCCTATGTAAATGCCACACAAAAATAACCGTAGGCCCACAAACTCCAAATGAACTGATGCAGTATAATCCTGAATCAATCATGGGGCTCCTGGGTGGCTCAGTTGGATAAGCATCTGCCTTTGGCTCAGGTCATGATCCCAGAGTCCCGGGATCGATTCCTGCATCCGGCTCCTTGCTCAGCGGGGAGCCTGTTTCTCCCTCTCCCTGCAGCTCCCCCTGCTTGTGCTTGCTATCATTTAAGTAAAATCTTTAAAGAAAATTAATTTTAAAAAAATCCTGAATCAATCCTAAATCAAATCAGTGGGCTATAAAAGTTCCTCTGTCTGTCAGCTACCCTGTCATTAAGTGCCACATGAATTAGA
Source organism: Neomonachus schauinslandi (assembly GCF_002201575.2). Lineage (NCBI taxonomy): Eukaryota > Metazoa > Chordata > Mammalia > Carnivora > Phocidae > Neomonachus > Neomonachus schauinslandi. The sequence continues at coordinate 48,595,954 of NC_058415.1, read as the reverse complement.
AAATTTAGTTAAGTTTGGTTCTTTACCTTCAACTTCTATCATTAATAACACTGACTCCCATCCCATACCATCCATAAAAAAAGTCTAAGTCCAAGTTAATTTAATAAATAAAAATTGAGAATTTTATTTTTTTAAAGAATTTATTTGAGAGAGAGCACCAGCAGGGGTGAGAGGCAAGCAGACTCCCCACTGAGCAGGGAGCTGAGGCAGGGCTCGATCCCAGGACCCTGAAATCATGACCTGAGCCAAAGGCAGACGTATAACTGATTGAGCCACCCAGGTGCCCATAAATTGAGAATTTTATACAAGACAGTGCTAAGTGAAGAATAGAAAATAAAACATTTCCTGCTAAAAGATAAGTAACTGTATTTTGGAATGGTTGTGTATTTACCCTGCTATTTTATATCACTAATATCAGAGAATTATACGTATGGACAGATGCTCATCAAAATTCATCACCCAAGCTTCTCCATATTGATTTCAAAGCAGTCTTCAATAATAAAACAATAAATGGTATAATCTACCTGGTTTAGGGGAATGAACAATACCTTGACACAGAAGAATTGTAGGCTCTCCCCTTTTACTGCTCTGGACCTCAATCCACGCATTTGGAAAATGATGAGTTTGGAGTATCCAATTTATCTTATTTGTTCATCTATAATTATTTTCCCCAAATTTCAAACATTTCCCCAATTTAAAATGTTAGCTCATGGGGCGGGGAGCGCCTGGGTGGCTCAGCTGGCTAAGCCTCTGACTCTTCACTTTGGCTCAGGTCATGATCTCAGGGTCTTGAGATCAAGCCCCACCTCAGGCTCTGCACTGGGTATGGATCCTGCTTAAGATCCTCTCTCCCCCTCTGCCCCTTACCCACCACTTGCACACACTCTACCTCCACCCCGCCCCGCCACAAAAACATATCTTGGTTAAATGTTGGAGTATTTCAACTAAATATGATAACTGATTGTGATGTTTCCTGAAAATATTTTTTCTGTAAGTAATCACACAGCTATTTTTATTATAAAATTAATAAGAATTCATTAAAACATAAGGAAAGCTATTAAAACTGGAAACAAAGATTTTTTCCAGAAAAATATTCAAGTTAAATATGTTGAAGTATTTCCTATCCAAGTATGTTAGGAAACATGTGCATGCTCACACACCTTTTCTTCTACATGGTTATAGTCATAATTTATACAAAAGATTTTTTTAAAAGGTTTTATTTATTTATTTGACAGAGAGAGACACAGCGAGAGAGGGAACACAAGCAGGGGGAGGGGGAGAGGGAGAAGCAGGCTCCCCACTGAGCAGGGAGCCCGATGCGGGGCTCGATCCCAGGACCCTGGGATCATGACCTGAGCCGAAGGCAGACGCTTAACGACTGAGCCACCCAGGTGCCCCTATACAAAAGATTTTTTAAAGTTCACTTTGTAATGATCTCACATGGGGAATTAGAATGGAAAATGTCTGTTGGGAATTTTCTTGCTCAGGGTATATGCAGAATAAAAAAAACACTGAACCCATTTTAAATGTAAATAAGTCATTTTACCAGAATTTATTTCCATTGCTATTCAGATAAAAGATGTGCTAGAATTTTTCATTTTCAGTTTTAGAAAAGACAATACAAAATCTTAGTACAAAGTTTAAGGTGAAGCTGGCCAAGATGATTTCTATTTAAAACTACATTCTTGGGCACCTGGTGGCTCAGTCGGTTAAGTGTCTGCCTTCAGCTCAGGTCACGATCCCAGGGTCCTGGGATGGAGTCCTGAATCAAGCTCCCCGCTCCATGAGGAGCCTGCTTCTCCCTCTCCCTCTGCCCCTTCCCCCCTGCTCATGCTCTCTCTCTCTCTCTCAAATAAAATCTTTAAAAAAATAAAACTACGTTCTTTCCCAACTGCTAATGTACCAAATGCACACACACACACACACTCTCTCTCTCTCTTCCTCTCTCTCTTTCTCTCTCACAGGTGCGATCTCTGTCTCTCAATTCTGAGGCGTGTGTGTGTGTGTGTGTTTAGCTGGTGGCTGATATAAAGAAAAGATAAAACTGCCAGTAAAAAAGTCCTCACTCATAAGCTTTGGGTAAAGAGAATGACTATTTCATTTTACTTGCAATTGTCATTTCAAAGCCCTGTCTCTAGTTTCTTAAGGCTCTGCTAGCTCTGTGATATAACTAGATGGAGATCATTCTACTGTGACCAAGTTACATCTCAATACAGAACCCTCATTTTTCATGTCTCCTGCATAAAAACAAACAGCGAGCTCCAGAAAAAGACATGCAGTTAGCTGATAGAAACTTATACTAGAACAGTGGCATTTTCAGAAATGAACAATTCTCAAAGGATTCACGTCTTAAATTTTTATCCACAAAGAGCTCTAAAATCTTGCTCTTTGAGATATGAACTAGTTTTTTATCTCCCAAGGCAGGTCAGCACTAAGCTGTTTGTGATTCTGCTTTCATGGCAATGTAGGGGGCAAGAATTATTTTCTTCTGAATTTCTCACCCAAAAGCTACATTTCTAGCCTCTCACATGAATATGTGTGCTTAAAATTTTTGTATTCTAGTAAATTTTTAGAAGCTATGCATTATATGAACTAATGATTCAGATGTAACCAAAACTCTGAAAAAGAATGACACCTAGGATATAATCAAATTTTATTTTTTGGCCTCCCACTGCTCACTTAAAATTTATCCAGTGGGGAAAGCAATTCCCTTTATATTTTGGTAACAGAAAATTGAACAATAACTTTAAGCTTTGTCTCACTTCAGTAATTAAATATGCCCAATTTAAGTTATCAACACTTTGATCTTTTTTTTTTAATTTATTTTCTCTAGAGCTAAAGCTGGTAGCCAGCCTGCCTGCCAGCCTTCAGGAAGAGGATCTCGTGGATTACTGCTTTTACTCTTCTCAGCTTCCCATCTCTTCCTCAGATCCACTGCTGCTAATTTTCTAGTCTGCTAAAATCAAAGAGTGTGGGGGAAGAGAAGTCTGAACAGGAAAGTCCTCACTTGCTTTTTCTCTGAGCCGCGGAGATGTTTGAGCATGCATGTGGCTTCGGGGGGCTCCTCGGTGGCCTCTTGCTCAGTCTCTCTGACTGTAGCCTCCTGGCCAATCCTCCATTCAGACCAGATTCTAGAGTTGTCCACAATTTACCCTCCTGGAGCCCTTCAACCCTCCCAGCAGGGTCCCTCTGGGCAACACAACATTCCAGTTCACATCATTCTCTATGGTGTTCAGTGTACACATGGTAACTTCCAGACAGCAGCCTCCTAATCTTACACTTTGCCCAATAAAATTTGGCTGTAGCTCTTCCTAGTGTGGTCAGGCATCACACAGGGTCCTTCAAGGGAATGCATATCAAGCCTCCAAGAAGTCCAGTTGAAGCTCCATACCATTCAAGGCACAGATAGTATGCTTTTAATTCCTCACTATAGGAAGAAATCTTTACCCCAGAGTCCTGGAAAGAATCCTTGTTCATGTAATTTGATGATTTCTCTAAGGTCGTTTCACACTTACTGGGAGACCTGACAATTTTGCTATCTTGGTGCCTCGGCTGAAATACTAATTTTATCCTATTACAGTTATAGATGTAAAACCTATCTGACATATAAGATATGACACAATATCTGACACATAACATGGACTCACTTAATGGCAGTTGTCATTATTATTATTTATCACCACCACCAATATAACACTTATCACACAGGGACAGGTGTATTCTTCCTACCATGTCTTCACTGTTCACTTATACACCAAGGTCTATAGCAGCTTTGTCACAGCCAAGAACGGGAAACAATCCAAAGGTCCATTAACAGATAACTGGGTAAGCAAATCATGACATATTTCTACAATGCAATACTACTCAGCAATAAAAAAAAGAATGAACTACTGATGCATACACATCGATAAATGTCAATAGAATTACAATGAGTGATAGAAGCCATATTCAAAATAGAGTCCATAATATAGGATTGATTCCATTTATATAAAATTCTAGAAAATAAGAACTAATCTGTGGTGACAAAACAGATCAGTAATTGCTTGGAGAAGTAGGTGATGGCAGAAAAGGAAGGGTGGAAGCATTATAAAAGGCCTGGGGAAACTTTTGGGTTTGATCAATGTTATTATCTCGACTGTGGTGATTGTTTCATTGGTGAACATATATCGGAAAACATAAAACTGTACACTTTAAATATGTTCAGCTTACTGCAATTATACCTCAATCATGTATTTAAGAATTTAAACAGCAAAAGAGTGGGGCACCCACTAAAACATACCAAAATACTATTGTGTTTTCATTCAAGTCTTCTCAGTCTCTTGATGATCCTTATATTTATAAATTTACTATCAGCCACATGGTCTTTCCATTGATCCAGATAGTCAATATTCATGTCCTGCAAAAGGTTTGGCCTCTTATTCAGTTTAATTCAGTCTTTTAAATATATTTTATTGCTAATTTGAATATAATTTTTTCTTAAGATATTTCTATGTGATGTATTATAAATATATCACTGAAATTGTGCATTTACTTTTAATTTGCCACTTTGTTGGAAAGGTACATAAATTCTAATAGCTTTTCAGTGGATTCTTGGTTGTCAGGGTAATCTATTTGGAATTTTTACCTTCCTTAATCAGTATTTTCATTTAAATATGGAAAGGGGTATTGCCTGTCATCATTGTACTGCTAAACTTGAGCCAAAAATCCCTCGCTGTGTTTTTAACAGCCTAGTTACATTCTTATGGATAAGGCATTAGAAGAAAAGAATTTGTCCCATATAATATATATGCTGCTATATACTATTTTTAAGACCAAGTGTCTTATTTCCCTATTTGTACCTCTCTGTCAGAGGGAAATTATAAAGATCTTCCTTGCATAAAAGCTGTGAAATTTGCAATGCTGTTTTTAGAAGCTATGCATTAAAAAAATTTACATAACTTTTGTTTTTAATTTAGTTTTTAGATTAAAGCCCACTGTGTCAAACAACAAGTTTGGTTAGACTTTAATAGACTTTATGATTTAAAGTCTTAGGGCACAGCAAAACTGAGTGGAAGATACAAAGATTTCCCACATGCCCCCTGCCCTAACACAGTAGCATAGCCTCCCCAAATAACAGCAGCCCCCGCCAGAGGGGTTCATTTGTTAACAATTGATGAATCTACACTGACATCATTATTACCCAAAGTCCTCAGTTTGCATTAGGGTTTACTCTTGGCATTGCACCATTTATGGATTTGGACAAATGTATAATGACACATATCTACCACTATAACATCATATAGAGTAGTTTCGCTGCCCTAAAAATCCTCTTTGCTCACCTATTCATCCCTTGCTCACCTGCCCCAACCTCTGACAACCACAGATTTTTGTGCAATCTCCATAATTTTGCCTAATTAACAAGAAACAATTAAGAAATTGTTTCTAAGGGAAAAAAAATGTTTTTGGATAGTATCAAAAGTTTTAAAGCACCATCACGTAAATTGCTCAATTTTCTCCATAGAACATTCCTGTTTTATCAAAGGTAAGAAAATCTAAAACCACCGAGTTACTAAAATGAACTCACAATCCTGAATTTCATGTTTTTTTTTTCACTAATCTCTGGAAGTACAGGTGGTGCTTTAGTTAAGTGTATGACCTGGAGGTGGACTGCCTAAATTTTTTTTTTTTAAAGATTTTATTTACTTATTTGACAGAGAGAGACACAGCGAGAGAGGGAACACAAGCAGGAGGAGTGGGAGAGGGAGAAGCAGACTTCCTGCGGAGCAGGGAGCCCAATGAGGGGCTCGATCCCAGGACCCTGGGATCATGACCTGAGCCGAAGGCAGATGCTTAACGACTGAGCCACCCAGGCACCCAGGACTGCCTAAATCTTAAACCCACCCTTGGATATGTAATCTTGAGCAAGTTTTCTTACCTGGTCAACCGATGTCTTTATTATCTTTAAAACAGGTATAACAACAGTATCTTCCTCATTGGCGTGTCATGAGGATGAAATGAGACAATGCACACAAAGCTCTTAGCATAAACCCAAAACATAGCCCATGCCCTGTATTTATTTGATATTTTATTATTATATTTTCAATGTATGGGCAGTAATCATCATTTTACAGATTCTGAGTCAAAGGGGAGAGGAATGCAATAAGTGTATTTATTACCTGTCCAACTATGATTATGGTCTATTTTTCTGGTGATTTGGTAAGCAAGTGATTTTAAAATGGAATCATTTGGTCATAAATTTACTGCAGGATAAAGATTACTAGGTAGTATGAAATAGAATTTTATGTTGCACAAAGCTTATTATTTTCTGTGATAAGTTATTCAGCATCCCACTGATATTAGAATACATTATTTGAATAGCAAGATTTCAGGATTACAATAAAAAAACTTAAAAAATAAAAGTTGAAAGATATTATCATATATTGAGAGGTGCTATCATTGTAGCACCTAAAAGCCTGTGTAATCTAGGATGTAATTAGGACATTTAGACACACAGATGTACTCCCCTCCCACATACACAATGAAGGCACAGAAAAATTAAATTATGTACTTGATGTTTGAAATTTAATAACTCAGGTAAAACTTCAGAATGCTGCCTTTGGAGGAAGGCTGGCCAACTCAGCCTTGATTACCTCATTAGTAAAATAAAGATAATATTACCTACATTAAGGGTTTTATGTCATGGCTTATAGTATGTGTCCCTAGCCTCCTCCTTCCTAACCATTCTGAAGGCTCCAGCTCCATGCCTGCCTGCTCTTCAAGTTAAAGCAACTGGTAAAACACAGTCTAGCATATGCCTGAGCAAAATTAAAGTCCTACAAAAACTTCTAATAATTTATACAGAAGAACATGTATTTCTTACATAGGTGGATAAAGAAAGCTATCTCAGTCTTGAAAAAATTGTGCGAATACCATTCTGGTAACTCCACAACTTGGCATAAAATTTGAAACAATCAACGTCATGACATGCCAGATCTTGCTGGAACAGTGGGTGGGCCAATCAGAAGACCCTGTGACTGAGAGAGAAACCTCTGTTCCATCTTACTCCCTCAACTATTACTTCCTAACAGGAAAATTTTTTTTTTTAAGGTTTTTTTTCCTCTGTGATTTTTATTTATTTATTTTATTATGTTATGTTAATCACCATACATTACATCATTAGTTTTTGATGTAGTGTTCCATGATTCATTGTTTGCATATAACACCCAGTGCTCCATGCAGTACGTGCCCTCTTTAATACCCATCACCGGGCTAACCCATCCCCCCACCCCCATCCCCTCTAGAACCCTCAGTTTGTTTCTCAGAGTCCATAGTCTCTCATGGTTCGTCTCCCCCTCCGATTCCCCCCCCTTCATTTTTTTTTAAATTTTATTATATTATGTTAGTCACCATACAATACATCATTAGTTTTTGATGTGGTGATCCATGATCCATTGTTTTTGTATAACACCCAGTGCTCCATGCAGTACGTGCCCTCCTTAATTAATACTCATCACCAGGCTAACCCATCCTCCCACCCCCTCCCCTCTAGAACCCTCAGTTTGTTTTTCAGAGTCCATCGTCTCTCATGGTTCGTCTCCCCCTCCGATCTCCCCCCCTTCATTTTTCCCTTCCTGCTATCTTCTTCTTTTTTTTTTCTAACATATACTGTATTATTTGTTTCAGAGGTACAGGTCTGTGATTCAACAGTCTTACACAATTCACAGCACTCACCATAGCACATACCCTCCCCAATGTCTGTCTATTTTTTGACAGTGAGAGAGGGAACACAAGCGGGGGGAGTGGGAGAGGGAGAAGCAGGCTTCTTGCCGAGCAGGGAGCAGGACTCAGGGCTCAATGCCAGGACCCTGGGATCATGACCTGAGCCGAAGGCAGATGCTTAACGACTGAGCTCCCCAGATGCCCCATAACAGGAAGATCTTTCGATCAGAAGTTACCTTCTCAATGAGGTCCTTTCTGACATCCTATCCAAAAGTTAGACTTCTCTCCCTCCCTGATATGTTGTCATCTTTATCACTATCCATTTTACTTATTTAGGTTATCTGTCCACTCCGACTAAAATATGAACTCTATTGAAGGCATGGATCTTATACTTGGCTCACTATTATTTTCCTACCACCCACAACAATGCCTGATAAGTGAAAGCTCTTCAATTTTTGTTGAATTAAAGATGAATCAAGACAGGAGGGTGAACCTGAGGGAGCTGAGGAAGGAGAAATGAGGTTAGATTTGGGCTTACTCACAGCCTTCTGTGTCTGGCTGCCAATTAAAAAAGAAAAATCAAATTTTGGCACTTCTGTCAAAGCTGATTCTGGATGCCATTTTCAAGACAAACATGCATTTGCTCCTAGATGGAAAACTGTGCATTTCACCAAGTCTTAAACCTGACTCCAGCCTCTTTTCTTTGGGCAAATCTCAAACTCAAACTCAGGAGCTCCCCAAATGATCTACTTCTAAGTGTTGCCTCAGAATGGATTGTTGGAAGCTCCACATCGTACCGGCTTAATACCAAGTCAGTCTTTCATGAATATCATTTTTTTATTCTTTGTAAAAAGATATTTAAGGCTCTGAGACTGGCAGTGGCTAACTATAGGCCTTGGACTTGGAATTCTGTTTTGTCCTCACTAATCTCTGAAAATGGTATTTTAATGCTCTGACTTTCTGTAGAGTTTGGATTTAGATTTCCTCAGTCTTCATCCCAGATCTGGCATTTACTAGCCTTGTAACTTTAGGCAAGTTACTTAGTATTTTCAAACCTTAGTTCTCTCACCTCTATAATAGGCATGATAACAGTTTCTCCCACATATAAACTGCCAATAGGGTAAGATGAAGTAATGCATGTGAGACTCAGTATGACTGGCAATTGGGTGTGTTCAAAACATATTATTGTTTCCATCAAATTTTTAATGCATGAAAGATAATTTATATTTTCTTCAGACCAAGTAAACAATAAAAGGAAGGCAGTGACAGATGTATGCATTAACTGCCCAACTCTGATTGCTGGCAGTCTCCTGATAATCTTGGTCAGCAAGCCTGTAATTTAAAAATGGAATAATTTGGGGCACCTGGGTGACTCAGTCATTAAGCATCTGCCTTTGGCTCAGGTCATGATCCCAGGGTCCTGGGATCGAGCCCCGCATCGGGCTCCCTGCTCGGCGGAAGTCTGCTTCTCTTCTCCCACTCCCCCTGCTTGTTTTTCCCCTTTCGCTGTGTCTCTTTCTGTCAAATAAATAAAATCTTAAAAAAATAATAAAATAAAAATAAAAATGGGATAATTTGAATATTAAATTTGCTGCAAGTTAAAACAGTCTTGAAATGGTGTGAAGTTTATTTTTTAATGCCTTCTCTTGAAACTTCTGCCTACATGTGAAATCATTTTCTTTTTCATTTCCTCTCAACTCCCAGGTGTGAGGGGTAAGGTAGGTGAAGCCAGGGAGTAATCAGGAAATGATGGTGTTGGTCAAGAGAGACTTCCCTGAGGAAGGGCATGTCATGCCAAATTCTATAAAGAATGATGACCACATAGACCATGGGGAAGAGGGGGAAAGGAAACTAGGGAATGGGCAAAGGAGTAGAGGCTAAAATCTCTCAAGGATTCCCAAAGCAGTATTGTTCCTGAGCTAATTTGGGTGGTAGCAAAATCCTTCCTGCCATTCTTCAATCATGTGAATTATTCTGAAGCCAATTGCTGCCTTTGTCTGATATGACAATGAACTGGTGATGGATTTCCACATTCAAGGCTCCATCCCTCAAAGTCATGCCATATTGGATAGACGAAAGATGTCACATTATATCACTTTGTAAAATGGCATTCTATTCTTTGAAAAGGAATAGCAGTAACCCATTTCCATAATCAAAGGTCTAGTGCTCCACATAAGCCAATGGTAAACATTTAACATCAAGCCCTTTACCTCTCAAGCCACCTGAGTTCTAATCACCACATATAAAATGGTAGCCCTATCTCCCACAACTCCCAATCCCCACACCCTGCTTTGTATTCCTTCATGGCACCTATTACCACCAGACATTATATAACAATTTGGTTGTTACTGTCACTGTCCCCCTCCCAGGACCAAAAGTATACCTGGTACACAGTAGGCATTCAAAAGACATATGGACCTGAGTGAATAAATTCGTGAAATAAGAGAATATTAATCTTTGTTTTCATAAGGAAATAACCATATGCTGTCTCAATGTTTTATCTGAAGCTAGATAGTTGCATTAAAGAATTAGTCCAGTATAAACTAAAGCCAAGAGTAATAAAAATACTTGGGAAATTTGTTTAAATAATAAATTCTAAACTAGAATGCGTGGCGCCCTACCATTACCATCACTCAGATCACATGTGGATGGAATTAATTTCAAAAATTTCAAAAGAAAAGATTGAAAAAGATCTAGTCATCTTGTTTGCTTTCTTAGAAGAACCAGAATACCCAGATATTTAGAAACATCTGGAGTTTATGGAATCTCCAATTTTTATCTCAACAAATGAGATTATTCAGAGACAATGACTAGGACAACTATTATAATACTTTTTATATTTTGAAAAATGCCTTTTTCTAAAATTGGTTATAGCAGTAAATCACCATCAAGACACACCTACCTTTTTCTACATTTTTCCTTTCCCAAGAAATACCTAGTGGGGAGAAAAAAAAAAAAGGCCAATTTGTCCTGAGAAATGCTCTGGATTTGCAGGAGAAGCAGTTATTTTAGCAAGATCAATCCCAACTCGCTTTCCACAGAAGACTCACACTCAACACTTGAATCTGTCCTTTATCAGTGCAGTGGGATTTAAAACGCACAACTCCATTAGCATTAATGGTTGTCATGCACACATCAATCCCCTGGCTGTCAATGACTGAGCAGACCCAATAGGAGACACTTGTTGAACAGCCAAGAGGATCATGCCAAAGTTATTCTCTACAGCATGATTGATATTCTTTCATTTTCACTTTTGTGCTTAGAAAGTCAATGGATATAATAGAGTCTTATAGCAACAAACATAGAGCAATGGGATCTGAGCCCATCTGACCTCTCCCAAGATACATCTTCTAGAACATTTGGAAGAGTTCTGTTAGTACTTTTACAAACAATATGTTCCCAAATCATGTAAGTGTTTGGCTACTTGGAGCTTAATAATGGACTTTTTCAAAGGAGTCTCCAAGACCCAGATTTGTCTTTGATATTTCTCTTTGTTTCATAAATATTAAATATTTCCATCACAGATTTTACCTCCATTCCTTTATTCAAAGAAACAAACAAAAATACCACCTGCCACTCAGGAGACCTACATCTCCTAGGGATGATATACAGAAAAGAACCAAATCCTATTTTCCAGCAGCTATCAACAACAGTAAGAGAACCAAAACAAGGCCTTAAATTTATGTTTCTATTATAGATCTTTTGAGGCTAAACTTAAAATATGAATGTGAGCCATATAAAAGAGACCAACTCTAAGACGTACACTAAAAAAAAAAAAAAGCATGTCTGATTTCTACCTTATCCAAGAAAATCAGACTTTAACACTGCCTATATTAGAAATCTGCCAAACAAAGTAATTCATTAAAGAAATGTTTGGCATGCAAAATGTGAGCATATGTATACATCATATTCATTTTGTAGCACATATTGAAATATATTTCAAACATTTACCTTGAAATATATATTCAACAAGAGAAGGTACATGACAGTATTCAAAGACTTATGATCTAGGTTAAAATTCCTGGCTCTGTCATTTATGAGCTTTATAACCTTGGAAAATTATCTAACCACTCTCAATCAGCTTTCTAACTAATAAAATGGGGATAATAGTATTAACAAAACTTCAAGTTCCAATGGCTGTCAGAGAGGACATTCCACACATGAAAGGCTTTAGCATTCATTATTTAGTCTTGATTAAAGTCATTACAAATAAAATTTAAGTGTTTTAGAGAGAATAGTACGTAAACAAATGGTGTGTTTTTGTATATACATCTATATACATGAAACACAAAGATGTGTGTGTACATATACAAAGACATACATAATCATGTAGCATGAGAAAACTTTTTAAATATTTTAAGGTCCCATTATATTTATATGACCCGATTAAATAAAATGAGGAAATTATAAATATGTAAGTAAAAAGCCTCAAAGTAGGACTCCTCCAAATACTAACCAAATATTGAAAATTTTTAAAGTTTAAATCCTTTCACAGTAATTTGAAATAGTCGTTCATTCCATGACTAGGAAAATCACGTAGAGTCATTAATTATATTTTTTTATCTACATTTATTTCTATTCAGCCTAAGAGACCTCAAATTTGTCTTCTAGCAGCAAGTTTCAGGGGTTTGGGGATTCTCTAACTAAAACACCATGCCAGGTAATTTCTCACTTTGTAAGTCAGCCATTGAGCTATTCATAATTCTTTGCCCTAAAACTATTTCCCCTTCTCAACCCCCATCCTGGTAGGCGTTTCATTCAAAATCAACCTGTTCCCCCAACAGATCTCCCAGAAAGCAATCTCATGAAAACCATGATTCCCCAGTGTATCTTAAGGTCTAAGTACCAAAGTGCAAAATATACTGGTGCATTTAAGCCCCATGACTGAAGCCTACAATCCTGACTATGATACTGGCCACCCTTTTGTAATTAACTCAGTGTTGGTTGATTTCCTGTGTTTGTCTTTCAGCAGAAGGGGATATAATGCAATAGCTCGAAAAATGAAAGGCCTTCTCATTTACACATGAAAAACCATCTTATGTGGTAGCTCCACAGGGCTGTCTGCAGAGCTGTGTGTATACATTGCATTTAAGGGCTTAGATCTCACCACACCTGCTGTGTCACTACAGACCCCCACTAGTTTGAAGCCTGTTAGAGCAGGAGACTTTTCAGGCTGTGTCTCTAGGACGCCAATACAGCTGGTCAATTCAATTTATTTGATGAGAAAAAATAAATCAGTCACTCCAGTAGTGGAAAGTTCATCAAGCTGTTTCTTTGGTGTTGTGTAGACAAACAGGCTACCTTCATTTTCCATTTTGCCACCTGTTCTGTGGGGCTGTAGAGACCCAGCTCCAGGCTCATCATTTGTTTTAATCACACTAAATGCAGCACTGAATCAAGTTTCCAATCTGAAAGCTGCCATCTGCTCAACTCCAGAGAAAAGATTTAGAAGATGCTACCCAGTTGCAGCCCCACAGAGGCCTGAGGCAGCTTTTTCCAATGAAAAATGCAGTACTGGTTACTGTTTCTGTAAGACTGCCCTTAAGAGACAAAGTATTTCGTGTATTACTATATAAAGAGATTTATGTCACTGACCAGTTGTTCATAATGGGGATGTAGTGTTACTGAGCTGATAAAAGGACAGTAACCATTATCCAGTTAATAGAGTTATTAACTAGAGCCAAATTGGTTCAGTAATCTGGAAGCAACAGGGAGTAGCTCAGAAATTCTTTGACCACCCACACACTGTGAAGGACTTCAAGGGTAGTCACAAAAATGGTCTACAGAAATACAGAGAACATTAATAATACAACACACATCGTATTTACATCTTACGCATTGGCTCGTCTACAAGCCACTTGGAGAATACATCTCTGTTCTCAGCTGTCTCATTATTGGTATCAACCCCTGGGAGTAGGGAATTTATCCCTGGGTACCAACACTTTAACAAAATCGTGATATTATTTTCTTAAAAGGATAAATGTGTATTATTACCTATGCTTCATAAATTATACAGGAGTATTTAGTATTCATATAACAAAAGTAGGTATTTTTACTATGTATCTAAATTTTCTATTACTCTTATTTTCTACAAGAACCTATGTTCAAGATCTAACCATTTGTTTTCAGTAAATCAGATCTTATAAGCATCCCTAATTATGCTATTGTTTATGATATAAAAGAGGGAAGAAATCAATAGTAATTAATAGTAATTTCTAGCATTAAACTTACAGTTTGAGTGAATAGCTAATAATATAGTCCCGTAGTCATGGCAATGAACCAAAACAGGAATTTCCAGGGAATTATGTAGTCTATATCCATGGGTAGAAGGCTAAACTAGTACAACATTCAAGGCCAGTAAGTGATCAAATTCTCTTCCCATTTACAAGATTCAGAAAGGGCCATTATACGAATTTCCACATCAGAAGACCAGAGTTGGCTAAAGTTGTGAGTTGCCTGAAGTTAACTTTGAAATTATGGTCTCCTTGATTTTGTTTTCAAGATACCATGCTACATTAAGATAAAAATTCATTTTCACCTTCAATTTGGAGCAACCTGGAAAAAAGAGAAACAGAGGGACAGAGGGAGAGAAAGAGTGCATTGCTCAGTTGGTACAACAAAGCACCAAAAAGAAAAGAATGGACTTAAATAGCAATTCAGGGGATTTAACTCAGAATGAAGAAATTCAGAGTGGTGGGGAATGGTTAAGTGTTAACAATGGGTCACATAAGGAAAAATAAATTTTCTTGTAAAAAAAAAAAATAGAATTTTAATTTGTCTAGAATATTTAAGTATAATTCTGCCAGAAGGTAAGAGGATGAATTTTCAGGGTCTTGCTCATTAATTAAAAATTTCCTTTAGCAAAAATGGCAAGAAACTCAGTACAATAAACACCTAATACTTATTAAACATGAGGTACCCTGGATTTTTTAAATAGATAATCTAAAGGCTAAGTCCCTCCTTTCAACAAGCATGTATCCTTTATTTGGGGGGATAGAGTGGGGGGAGAGGAAGGAAATGATGTTACAGCATCAGTGTTTTGTGATAGTCTAACAGTGACTACTTAAAATGAATGAATGTTTGATGCACTAAAAACATTCTAACAATTTGGTAAGTATAAAGATCCCAGCTAAATAACAAATACAGATGAAGTATTCAGGAGGAAAGAACTAAAAGACTATAACCAAATACATGAATTAAGATCCTTTGGTGGACACTGAACTGAACCATATATGCTGATACCAACTGGCAGTGCAGGAATGAATAGAGGAAGCAAGAGTGGGTTAGATTAATGATTGTAGGTTTATTCAGTCCTTCATTTTCCTAGGGGACCTATCAGTAATCCCTCCCAACCCTTTCAATAAAACTGTAAAAGCTCTCCACAATACTACATTCCACCAAAATAAATTCCTGGGAAATATGTCAATTCTATTGTTTCTCAGGGGTTCTCCTTCCCATTGTCCTCTTGTCTGGTATTCTGGATAGATCCCTCTATGTGAGCTGCACACCTCTCCTGCTGGAATGTCCTCTTTTATGTATTTACTACAGCTCCTGTTTTCTCAATGTAATCTGTCCTTGTTTACTCATCAACTGTGTAAACTACTATAGTAAATCTTATGCACAGAAGTTTTCTAAGAAAGGATACATAGAAAGTTCATTTTTGTAATCATGTATGTCTAGAAATGTCTTGATTCTAGCCTCACATTGATTGAAAGCTTAGCTGCATATGCAACTATACATGGAAAATGCTTTATTCCAATTTTTAACGAATCATCAGTTTCCAGTATTGCTACTAAAAAGTCTATGCCAGTCTGATGGTGATCAATCACATGTAACCGACTTTTTTTTTTTTTTTTTTTTTTTTTTAAGTTTTTACTTAAATTCCAGGGAGTTAACATACTGTGTAATATTAGTTTCAGGTGTACAATACAGTGATTCAACACTTCATACAACACCTAGTGCAACCCACTTTTCTAAGAAACTTGGAACCTTCTCTTTATTTTTGGCATTTGGACATGTTACACTGCCTAGGAGTGAGTCTTTACTCAACCATGTTGCTGAAAGCATCATGGGCCCTTTCATTCTAGGAGCTCATATCCCCCACCTTCCGAAAAAGTCTTCTTTCATTTCTTTGATATTTACCATCATCTGATTCTTTGCTCCTTTTTCTCTGAAACCCCTATTAGTTGACTTTTGAACTTCATCTCTTTGTCTTTTTTTCTACCATCTGGATTACACCAATTTTTTCTTTTAACACTTCAGCTTATTATATTTTTAATTTCAAAGAACTTTTCTTCATTCCCTGATTCTCTTTGATAGCATCCTGTCTGATAGGTACATTTTCTCTTAGCATTTTGAGAATATTTAGTTTTATGATGCATTCTACCATTCACTGCATAGACTCTGTTTTCACTAAGTTTTTCTTTGTTTTTATCTCTTTCTCCCATGTTGACATTTTTAACCAAATTTCTAGTAACCCTTGACTATTCACTAACAGAGTGAGAAATTTAAAAACTAATCTAGAATTCTGTATATGGGCTAGGCTTATGATTTCATGGGCTGTCCTTTAAGTTAATAGGGTTTCCATCATTTTATTTTTACTTCCATCATTTATTTATTAAAGATTTATTTATTTTTTAGAGAGAGCGAGCATATAAGCAGGAGGGTCAGAAGGAGGTGGAGAGAGAACCTCAAGGAGATGCTGTGCTCAACAGGGAGCCCGATGTGGGTCTGGATCTCACAACCCTGTGATCATGACCTCAGCCAAAACCAAGAGTTTCAGCTTAACCAACTGCACCACTCAGGCACCCCTCACTTTATTTTTAAATTTTAATTAGTTAACACGGTGCAATATTGGCTTCTGGAGTGGAATTCAGTGATTCATCACTTACATACAACACCCAGTGCTCATCCTTAATGACCATCCCCCATCTAGCCCATCCACCACCCACCACCCTCCATCAACCCTCAGTTTGTTCTCTATCACTGAGTCTCTTATGGCTTGTTTCCCTCTCTCCTTTTTTTTCTTTTCCCCTTCCCATATGTTCATCTGTTTTGTTTCTCAAATTTCACATATAAGTGAGATCGTGTGGTATTTGTCTTTCTCTGACTTATTTCACCTAGCATAATACACTCTAGCTCCATCCACATTATTGCAAATGGCAAAATTTCTTTGATGGCTGAGTAATATTCCATTGTATGTATATACCACATCTTCTTTATCCATTCATCAGTCGATGTACATTTGGGCTCCCTCCATAGTTGGGCTATTGTTAATAATGCTATTCTAAACACAGGGTGCACATGCCCCTTTGAATCTGTATTTTTGTATCCTTTGTCAAACCAGATTTTTTAAGGAGATCCTCAAATGTTTGATTCTGGCAATGACACTGCTTCCATTACAGGAGTTAAAGTAAAGAGATGGACATTGTTCTCACCATTAGATATACAGACATTTGCTTAAGCCCCCTATTTTCAGAAAAGAAGCTCATCCTTTCTCTGCTTTGCCCAGGATCTCTCATTTAAAAATCCCTTCCAAGTCAGTTTCTCTGGAAAATAGACTTAATTTCTCCTTCAAAGCTGGAAAAGCAGTAGCTGGCTGGCTGTCAGAGGTGGAGAAAGACATCTGATGTTTCTAATTGCTTCTTTTTACAAAAAAAAAAAAAATGTTCCTGATTTTGTCTCCCCCAAATTGTGCCTTTCACAGAAACTGGTGCATCTAATGCCTTAGAACCTGAGGGACTTTCCAAGATCCATTGGGGCTAAAATGACCTTCTCCTCCCGGCACCCTTCTTTATAGGTACCTAAAGTTCCATATGTACTCTGCCAAATCATTCATTACATATCCACCTGCTTTTCCCCTAAAGTTTGATGTCATCTCTTAGCTGCTATTGTCTTTGCTCTTGTTTGTCCCTGTGGCATTTTACCCCTCTTATTCCATTCTGTTATCTTAGCTGGGCTTCAGGAAGAAGTGCATGCTTTTAATGCACCAAATTTAACCAGGCTTCAGCTCTGTTTGCTCAACTGTGAAATGAAGAGAGATGATGTCTACAAACTTTCAGATGCCAAAGTATAAATCTCAGAGGTAAGAGAACCTTCTATGTATGGAAAGCTTGAGTGGTGGCTATAGATGGGAACTGACAGAGGGGAGAAAATCTAGAGAAATGATCACTGTTGTCCTATCTCTAAGAAAGGAGTAGCCAAAGTCAAAGAAGTTTGACCTCCAGGAAGGTAAGGTACTCACACAGAGGCAGAGGGCCAGCAGGGAGAAAGCAAGGAGAAAGATTCAAAGAAAGCCAAGAAGACAACACTGAATGCATTAGCATTTACAGTGTTCGGTCTAGCCCAGATTCAAGGACAAGGGAGGATCTAGGAGCAGAGGAAACACATGATCTGACTAAAGAAAATAATAGAAATGAAGAGGTCAGGTGCAGAAGTGGTTTGCAGAAATAGTTGTGGCAGGGCACTGGGACTCTGGGGAAAAAAAACATAAAAACAAACAAAACTAAAGGAGGAGACATCAATAAAGATCAGGAACAATCAATTCTAACTATGTTAAAGCCCAAAGGTTGCAGAGGTGGCCATTCAATTTTTAAGAGAAAGTCAAAGAATATTTTTTATTCTAGAATCTAAACAGCTAGTGAGAAGATTTGACAATACTCCCAGGGTCTGCATTGGAAGAGTTCCATGTACTTATTTTAATTATATTTTCTCTTATTTTACATTACAAAGCATGCTCAATTTTGCAAACCCTAGTTGGAAGCATAAAATATTTCATGTAGTCCATTTCTTTGGCAACACACATAATAATTAACAAAACTCTGGAGAGGCAGCATTGTGTTATAAAAGTGTTACTGCTGCAGATTTAGGACATTTTATTTACTGATGCATTCATTTTATCACACAAGTAATATCTCTCAGTGCCTACTATGTGCCAGGTACTGGGGATTAAAACATTAACAGAAAAAAATTCCAAAGAACTCATGGTAATTTTGTAAGAGGGAAAAAAACCACAAAAGTAAGGAAGTCTATGAAATGAGTTATTTCAAGGAAACCTACAACTTGGAATATAACATTTCTTGTACCTAAAAATCAGGTGTTGCTATGAAACTCCTTATAGCACAGCTATGGGAGGTTCATTATAAGGAGGTATTTTGCAGGAATCCTTTGCAAACATTTTCAAAATGCATACAATGGGCACTTTTGCATTTGAAAAGAGCCATGATTTTAGCAGATCCGACATAGACACAAGTTTATACAACAGCAAATTAAAAAAGAGAAATAGCTGGAGAAAAACAAACTCAAGAGATGAAACTATATCAGATCAAAAAGCTCTGGGCTTCAAAAATGGAACATCTGGCAATTGCAAACAGACAGAATGATTCTCTATAATTAGTACCTTATCTCTGATACAGAAAGTGACCAGCAAGGGCGGAGCAAGATGGCGGAGGAGTAGGAGACCTGGATTTCGTTTGGTCTCAGGAATTCAGCTGGATAGGGATCAAACCATTCTGAACACCTACAAACTCAACAGGAGGTCGAAGAAAAGAACAGCAACAACTCTCTCATCAGAAAAGCGACCACTTTCTGGAAGGTAGGACGTGCGGAGAAGTGAATCCGAGGCGATATTCGGGAGGATAGACGGCGGGGGAGGGGCCTCCGGCGGCCGCTTCTGGCAAGTGATAGAGCCGCGGAGCACAAAATCGGAACTTTTAAAAGTCTGCTCCGCTGAGGGACGTCACTCTGGTGGCTAAGCGGGGGGTGGAACCCTCCGGGACAGTGTGGTCTCAGGACCCACGGGTCACAGAAAGACTGGGGGTGCCTGAGTGTGGCAGAGCTCCCAGGTATCGGAGCAGGGAAGCCGGCTGCAGAGGCGGAGCCCAGGTGCGGGCTCTCAGCTCGGGGTGGCCATAGACCGTGATCCGCGGCACAGTCGGGCCCCTCCTCCTCCAGCAGGGACCCAACAAGCGGCAGATCCGGGGAGACTCACCTTCCTCCCCGGGGAGGAGCTGCGCGGGAGTGCACCGCAGGGATCTGCTGGATTTGGAGACTCCACCCGGGGTCGGGTGCCAGAGATAGAAACGCGCGGTCACAGGCCGGGTGAGCACGGAGTGCGGCTGGAGACCAGGGAGACGGGAGTGACTGACGGCTTTTCTCTGGGGGCTCACTGAGAAGCGGGACCCCGAGTTCTCGGCTCCTCCGGGGCGGAGATTGGGAGGCCGCCATTTTCACTCTCCGCCTCCAAAGCTGTACGGAAAGCTCGCAGGGAACAAAAGCCCCGGAGAGCAAACCCGAGCAGATTACTTAGCCGGGAGGGGGCAAGGGCGGGGCAATTCTGCCTCCAGCAAAGACATTTGGAAACCAAGGCAACAGGCCCCTCCCCAGAAGATCAGCGAGAACAGCCAGCCAAGACCAAGTTTACCCATCAATGAGAACAGCAGAACTCCAGCGCTAGGGGACTACTGCACATAGAATTCATGGCTTTTTTACCATGATTCTGTAGTCTTTCAAAGTTAATTTTTTTTTTAACTGTCTTTTTTTCTTTTTTTATTCTTTTTGAATTTTTCTTTTTCCCTTTTTCAACCAACATCTTATCAATCCCTTTTTTTTTTAAAAAAAACATTTTTATTTTTCATTTTTAGAGTCATATTCTATCCCTTCATAGTAGTTACCCATATTTTTGGCTTATATATATAAGTTGTTATCTCTTTAAAATTTTGAGATAGTTTCTTCTAACAGATCAAAATATACCCTAAATCTCTAGTATATGGTGTTTTCTGTTCCCCTGCCTGATCACATCCTCTCCCTTTTTTTTTTCTTTTTTTAAATCCTCTTCTTTCTTTTTTCAAAGAACTTCTTATCAATTCCTTTTATAAAATTTTTTATAATTTCCATCTTTACAGTCATATTCCATCCCTTCATCATATCAACCCTTATTTTTGTACATATATAAGTTTTTCTTTCTTTAAAATTTTGGGAGGCACTTTCTTCTAAAAGACCAAAATACACCCCAAATCTAGTGTGTGGCACTGATCATATTTGATCACATTCTGGTTTTTTTGTTGTTGTTGTTTTGTTTTGTTTGTTTTTGTTTTTATCTTTATCTTTTTCTTTTTTTTCTTTTTCTTTTTTCTCTCTTTCCCTTTCTTTTCCCACTGCTTCAGGTTTTTTCTGATTTGTTTAGAGTATATTTTCTGGGGACGTTGTTACTCTGCTAGCATTTTGTTCTCTCATTAATCTATTCTCCTCTGCACAAAATGACAAGACGGAAAAAATCACCTCAACAAAAAGAACAAGAGGTAGTACCGACTGCCAGGGACCTACTCAATACGGACATTAGTACAATGTCAGATCTAGAGTTCAGAATCATCACTTTAAAGATACTAGGTGTGCTTGAAAAAAATATGGAAGTTATTAGAGAAACCCTTTCTGGAGAAGTAAAAGAACTAAAATCCAACCAAGTAGAAATCAAAAAGGCTATTAATGAGGTGCAATCAAAAATGGGGGCGCTAACTGCTAGAATAAATGAGGCAGAAGAGAGAATCAGTAATATAGAAGATGAAATGATGAAAAATAAAGAAGGTGAGAAAAAGAGAGATAAACAACTACTGGATCACGAGGGCAGAATTCGAGAGATAAGCGATACCATAAAACGAAACAACATTAGAATCATTGGGATCCCAGAAGAAGAAGAAAGAGAGAGAGGGGCAGAAGGTATAATGGAGCAAATTATAGCAGAGAACTTCCCTAATTTGGGGAAGGAAACAGGCATGAAAATCCAGGAAGCACAGAGAACCCCTCTCAAAATCAATAAAAATAGGTCAACACCCCGACATCTAATAGTAAAACTTACGAGTCTCATAGACAAAGAGAAAATCCTGAAAGCAGCTCGGGAGAAGAGATATGTAACCTACAAGGGTAGAAACATTAGATTGGCAACAGACCTATCCACAGAGACCTGGCAGGCCAGAAAGGACTGGCAGGATATATTCAGAGCACTAAACGAGAAAAATATGCAGCCAAGAATACTCTATCCAGCTAGGCTGTCATTGAAAATTGAAGGAGAGATAAAAAGCTTCCAGGACAAACAAAAACTAAAGGAATTTGCAAACACAAAACCAGCCCTACAGGAAATCTTGAAAGGAGTCCTCTAAGCAAAGAGAGACCCCAAAAGCAACATAGACCAGAAAGGAACACAGACAATATACGGTAACAGTCACCTTACAGGCAATACAATGGCACTAAATTCCTATCTTTCAATAGTTACCCTGAATGTAAATGGGCTCAATGCCCCAATCAAAAGACACAGGCTATCAGACTGGATTAAAAAACAAGACCCATCGATATGCTGTCTGCAAGAGACTCATTTTCGACCCAAAGACAGCCCCAGATTGAAAGTGAGGGGGTGGAAAACCATTTACCATGCTAATGGACACCAAAAGAAAGCTGGGGTGGCAATCCTTATATCAGACAAATTAGATTTTAAACCAAAGACTGTAATAAGAGATGAGGAAGGACACTATATCATACTTAAAGGATCTATCCAACAAGAAGATCTAACAATTGTAAATATCTATGCCCCTAACATGGGAGCAGCCAATTATATAAGCCAATTAATAACAAAAGCAAAGAAACACATCGACAACAATACAATAATAGTGGGGGACTTTAACACCCCCCTCACTGAAATGGACAGATCATCTAAGCAAAAGATCAACAAGGAAATAAAGACTTTAAATGACACACTGGACCAAATGGACTTCACAGACATATTCAGAACATTCCACCCCAAAGCAACGGAATACACATTCTTCTCTAGTGCCCATGGAACATTCTCCAGAATAGATCACATCCTAGGTCATAAATCAGGTCTCAACCTGTACCAAAAGATTGGAATCATTCCCTGCCTATTTTCAGACCACAATGCTTTGAAACTAGAGCTCAATCACAAGACAAAAGTCAGAAAGAACTCAAATACATGGAGGCTAAAGAGCATCCTACTGAAGAACGAATGGGCCAACCAGGAAATTAAAGAAGAATT
The DNA here is from genome assembly GCF_002201575.2 of Neomonachus schauinslandi. Lineage (NCBI taxonomy): Eukaryota > Metazoa > Chordata > Mammalia > Carnivora > Phocidae > Neomonachus > Neomonachus schauinslandi. The sequence continues at coordinate 48,573,216 of NC_058415.1, read as the reverse complement.
AAAAAAATACATGGAAACCAATGAAAATGAAAACACAACTATTCAAAATCTTTGGGATGCAGCAAAGGCAGTCCTAAGAGGAAAGTATATAGCAATACAAGCCTTTCTCAAGAAGCAAGAAAGGTCTCAAGTATACAACCTAACCCTACACCTAAAGGAGCTGGAGAAAGAACAGCAAATAAAGCCTAAACCCAGCAGGAGAAGAGAAATCATAAAGATCAGAGCAGAAATCAATGAAATAGAAACTAAAAGAACAGTAGAACAGATCAACGAAACTAGGAGCTGGTTCTTTGAAAGAATTAACAAGATTGATAAACCCCTGGCCAGACTTATCAAAAAGAGAAGAGAAATGACCCACATCAACAAAATCATGAATGAAAGAGGAGAGATCACAACACCACCAAAGAAATACAAACAATTATAAGGACATATTATGAGCAACTCTATGCCAGCAAATTAAATAACCTGGAAGAAATGGATGCATTTCTAGAGATGTACCAACTACCAAAACTGAACCAGGATGAAATAGAAAACCTGAACAGACCTATAACCACTAAGGAAATTGAAGCAGTCATCAAAAATCTCCCAAAAAACAAAAGCCCAGGGCCAGATGGCTTCCCAGGGGAATTCTACCAAACATTTCAAGAAGAATTAATACCTATTCTTCTGAAACTGTTCCAAAAAATAGAAATGGAAGGAAAACTTCCCAACTCATTTTATGAGGCCAGCATTACCTTGATCCCAAAACCAGACAAAGACCCCATCAAAAAGGAGAATTACAGACCAATATCCCTGATGAACATGGATGCAAAAATTCTCACCAAAATACTAGCCAATAGGATCCAACAGTACATTAAAAGGATTATTCACCATGACCAAGTGGGATTTATCCCTGGGCTGCAAGGTTGGTTCAACATCCGCAAATCAATCAATGTGATACAATACATTAACAAAAGAAAGAACAAGAATCATATGATCCTCTCAATAGATGCAGAAAAAGCTTTTGACAAAGTACAGCATCCTTTCTTGATCAAAACTCTTCAGAGTATAGGCATAGAGGGTACATACCTCAATATCATAAAAGCCATCTATGAAAAACCTACAGCGAATATCATTCTCAATGGGGAAAAACTGAGAGCTTTCCCCCTAAGGTCAGGAACGCGGCAGGGATGTCCACTATCACCACTGCTATTCAACATAGTATTGGAAGTCCTAGCCACAGCAATCAGACAACAAAAAGAAATCAAAGGCATCCAAATTGGCAAGGAAGAAGTCAAACTCTCACTCTTTGCAGATGATATGATACTTTATGTGGAAAACCCCAAAGACTCCACCCCAAAACTGCTAGAACTCATACAGGAATTCAGTCAAGTGGCAGGATATAAAATCAATGCACAGAAGTCAGTGGCATTCCTATACACCAACAACAAGACAGAAGAAAGGGAAATTAAGGAGTCGATCCCATTTACAATTGCACCCAAAACCATAAGATACCTAGGAATAAATCTAACCAAAGAGACAAAGGATCTGTACTCAGAAAACTATAAAATACTCATGAAAGAAATTGAGGAAGACACAAAGAAATGGAAAAACATTCCATGCTCATGGATTGGAAGAACAAATATTGTGAAGATGTCAATGCTACCTAGAGCAATCTACACATTCAATGCAATCCCCATCCAAATACCATCCACTTTTTTCAAAGAAATGGAACAAATAATCCTAAAATTTGTATGGAACCAGAAAAGACCCCGCATAGCCAGAGGAATGTTGAAAAAGAAAAGCAAAGCCGGCGGCATCACAATTCCGGACTTCCAGCTCTATTACAAAGCTGTCATCATCAAGACAGCATGGTACTGGCACAAAAACAGACACATAGATCAATGGAACAGAATAGAGAGCCCAGAAATGGACCCTCAACTCTATGGTCAACTCATCTTTGACAAACCAGGAAAGAATGTCCAATGGAACAAAGACAGTCTCTTCAACAAATGGTGTTGGGAAAATTGGACAGCCACATGCAGAAGAATGAAACTGGACCATTTCCTTACATCACACACAAAAATAGACTCCAAATGGTTGAAAGACCTCAATGTGAGACAGGAGTCCATCAAAATCCTAAAGGAGAACACAGGCAGCAACCTCTTCGACCTCAGCCGCAGCAACTTCTTCCTAGAAACATCGCCAAAGGCAAGGGAGGCAAGGGCAAAAATGAACTATTGGGACTTCATAAAGATAAAAAGCTTTTGCAAAGCAAAGGGAACAGTCAACAAAACCAAAAGACAACCGACAGAATGGGAGAAGATATTTGCAAATGACTTATCAGATAAAGGGCTAGTATCCAAAATCTATAAAGAACTCATCAAACTCAACACCCAAAGAACAAAGAATCCAATCAAGAAATGGGCAGAAGACATGAAAAGACATTTTTCCAAAGAAGACATCCAAATGGCCAACAGACACATGAAAAAGTGCTCAATATCGCTCGGCATCAGGGAAATCCAAATCAAAACCTCAATGAGATACCACCTCACACCAGTCAGAATGGCTAAAATTAACAAGTCAGGAAACGACAGATGTTGGCGGGGATGCGGAGAAAGGGGAACCCTCCTACACTGTTGGTGGGAATGCAAGCTGGTGCAGCCACTCTGGAAAACTGTATGGAGGTTCCTCGAAAAGTTGAAAATAGAGCTACCATATGATCCAGCAATTGCACTACTGGGTATTTACCCCAAAGATACAAATGTAGGGATCCGAAGGGGTACGTGCACCCCGATGTTTATAGCAGCAATGTCCACAATAGCCAAACTGTGGAAAGAGCCAAGATGTCCATCAACAGATGAATGGATAAAGAAGAGGTGGTATATATATACAATGGAATATTATGCAGCCATCAAAAGGAATGAGATCTTGCCATTTGCAACAACGTGGATGGAACTGGAGGGTATTATGTTGAGTGAAATAAGTCAAACAGAGAAAGACATGTATCATATGATCTCACTGATATGAGGAATTCTTAATCTCAGGAAACAAACTGAGGGTTGCTGGAGTGGGGGGTGGGGTGGGAAGGATGGGGTGACTGGGTGATAGACACTGGGGAGGGTATGTGCTCTGGTAAGTGCTGTGAATTTTGCAAAACTGTTGAATCTCAGATCTGTACCTCTGAAACAAATAATGCAATATATGTTAAGAAAAAAAAAAAAGAAGAAGGTAGCAGGAGGGGAAGAATGAGGGGGGGGAATCGGAGGGGTAGACGAACCATGAGAGACGATGGACTCTGAAAAACAAACAGGGTTCTAGAGGGGAGGGGGGTGGGAGGATGGGTTAGCCTGGTGGTGGGTATTGAGGAGGGCACATTCTGCATGGAGCACTGGGTGTTATGCACAATGAATCATGGAACACTTCATCTAAAACTAATGATGTAATGTATGGGGATTAACATAAGAATAAAAAAAAATTAAAAAAAAATAAAATAAAATAAAATAAATAAGTAAAATCTTAAAAAAAAAAAAAGAAAGTGACCAGCACCAGTGAATGTCTGGATCAAATATTTGTCAGGTGAATAAATTAAATACCAATGCAGCAGAAATCTGTGTGGACCAAAATGGGACAAAGAAGCACATCAAGGAATCCTACAAATCCAGAAACATAAAAGATCATAGGGGCTTCCATAGCCAGTTTTCTCTAATTTATTACCATAACCTGGTGGCTAACATTAAACCCACATTATTTGTATTTGCTGCATATGTACTTGTGCTTAACCACATATGTAATATGTTTGTTTCATGATGTGAGTTCCTTTCTTTTTAATAAATTCTCATCTTTATAAGTATCCAAGTTAAAAATATTCTTTTAGTTAGTGTTAAGAGGGACCATCTAAATGGGTAGGCCTGTAGGAATCTGCAGTCAGGATTGAATGGACTAGAAATTTTGATTCCATTTCACTGTGATGGAGTCTAGAAATGTGCCCTTTACAAGAAAGGAAACCTGAGGACTAAGTTTAAAGAACAAGGCCATACTGCAGGGACAATCCATTCCAATGGCCCTCTTTTTAAACTTACAAACTCCCTAAAAATTCTGATAAACACTGGCTCTGCCAAAATGCAAATAAAATGGTTTTAAGAATGAATTTAGGTTCTAGTTTTGTACATACGAATACAGAGTTACAGTTGGTACATAGGGCATAGACCAGTCCATAGGATCCAACTGCTGGTAGAATCAGAACAGTATTTAATCTCAATGGTGCAAAAGTAATTTAGTATCACTCTTTCATTTATTATGTGATGTCATTCCTATCTAGTTGTAGAGAGAGGGATGAGGCACTCCTGGTGGGAAGGCACAGAAAGAAGTATGAGGTAGTCATTCGAGCATAAGATCTGATACCAGTTTGTTTTCAGTTTTGCCCTTCAGGCCCATGTACCTCATTTTTCTTCTCTGTAAAGAAGGTATAGTGTGAATTAATGGAGTATGTATGTAAAATATTTAGCAGAGGGTGAATAACAGGGTAGCTAAAAATACGTCATCTTCTATGTAATTTTACTAGTAGTAGTAATACCGTTTCTTATCTCTTCTAAGTCATATGGCAATTAATTTGTGAGAAAGAGGAAAACAAGGCCTGACTATAAACTCCTATTAACAAAGCAAAACAAACTAACAAACTCCTATTAACAAATGGGCCTTCCTAAAATCATATTATCAAAGGGAACAATGAACAAAGGCTGCAAAGTTGACTGGACTGGGTGATGAAGATTTAGCATTTTTTGTTAAGAGATAAAAAAATAATGCTGACATGGCCAAACAGTCTCAAGAACCCTATTAATCTTACTTCAGCAATCCCACAAAGAGTGCAGACCAGTTTAAAAAAAAAAAAAAGGTGGAGGAGGAGCAAGATAGCATAGGAGTAGGAGACCTAAATTTCATCTGGTCCCAGGAATTCAGATAGATAGGGATCAAACCATTCTGAACACCTACAAACTCAACAGGAGATCGAAGAAAAGAACAGCAACAACTCTCTGAACAGAAAAGCGACCACTTTCTGGAAGGTAGGACGGGCGGAGAAATGAATCCAGGCAATATTCGGGAGGATAGACGGTGGGGGAGGGGCCTCCGTTGGCCGCTTCTGGCAAGTGATAGAGCAGCAGAGCACAAAATCAGAACTTTTAGGAGTCGGCTCCGCTGAGGGACGTCACTCCGGTGGCTAAGCAGGGGAGTGGAACCCTCGCGGGACAGTGTGGTCTCAGGACCCGTGGGGTCACAGAAAGACTGGGGGTGCCTGAGTGTGGCAGAGCTCCCAGGTATCGGAGTGGGGAAGCCAGCTGCAGAGGCGGAGTCGAGGTGCGGGCTCTCAGCTCGGGGTTGCCATAAACCTTGATCCGCGGCACAGTCGGGCCACTGCTCCTCCAGCAGGGACCCAACAAATGGCAGATCCCGGGAGACTCACCTTCCTGCCCCGGGGAGGAGCGGCACAGGAGCGCACCGCAGGGATCTGCTGGGTTTGGAGACTCCACACCGGGTCGTGCCCCAGAAGTAGATACGCTGGGTCACAGGCTGGGTGAGCACGGAGTGCAGCCGGTGACTGGGGAGACAGAAGTGACTGACGGCTTTTTTCTGGGGGCTCACTGAGGAGCGAGGCCCCCAAGTTCTCAGCTCCTCTGGGGCAGAGATTGGGAGGCCACCATTTCACTCTCGTCCTCCAAAGCTGCAGGGAAAGCTTGCAGGGAACAAAAGCTCCCGAGAGCAAACCGAAGCAGATTACTTAGCCCGGACTGGGCAAGGGCAGAGCAATTCCACCTCCTGCAAAGACATTTGGGAACCACGGCAACAGGCCCCTCCCCCAGAAGATCAGCGAGAACAGCCAGCCAAGACCAAGTTTACCGATCAATGAGAACGGCAGAACTCCAGCGCTAGGGGAATACTGCACATAGAATTCATGGATTTTTTCCCATGATTCTTTAGTCTTTCAAAGTTAATTTTTTAAATTTTCTTTCTATTTTTTTTTAATTTTTCTTTTTCCCTTTTTTCAACCACCTTATCAATCCCTTTTTTAAAAAAATCTTTTTATTTTTCATTTTTACGGTCATATTCTGTCCCTTCATAGAAGTTAACCTTATTTTTGGTATATATGTAAGCTGTTGTCTCTTTAAAATTTTGGGATACAGTTTCTTCTAACAGACCAAAATATATCCTAAATCTCTAGTGTATGGCTTTGTTCTAGTCTCCTGCCTGATCACATTCTCTCCCTGTTTTGTTTTGTTTTTCATTTCTCTTTTCTTTTTTCAACCAACTTTTCATCTTATCAATTCCTTTTATAAAAACTTTTATAATTTTCATCTTTACAGTCATATTCCATCCCTTCAACGTATTTACCCTTATTTTTGTACATATATAAACTTTTCTTTCTTTAAAATTTTGGGAGACACTTTCTTCTAACAGACGAAAATAAGCCCACCATCTAGTGTATGGCACTGATCTATACACCAGCCTGATCATATTTGATCATATTCCTTTTTTTTTAATCTTTTTCTTTTTTCTTTCTTTCCCTTTCTTTTCCCACAGTTTCAGGTCTCTTCTTATTTGTTTAGTCTATATTTTTCTGGGGTTTTTTACCCTGTTAGCATTTTGTTCCCTCATTCATCTATTCTCCTCTGGACAAAATGACAAGAGAGAAAAAATCACCTCAAAAAAAAGAACAAGAGTCAGTACCAACAGCCCGGAACCTAATCAATACGGACATTAGTAAGACATGGGAACTAGAGTTCAGAATGACGATTAAAAAGATTCTAGCTGGGTTTGAATAAAGCATGGAAGATATGAGAGAAACCCTTTGGGGAGAAATAAAAGAACTAAAATCTAACCAAGTTGAAATCAAAAAGGCTATTAATGAGGTACAATAAAAAATGGAGGCTCTAACTGCTAGGATAAATGAGGCAGAAGAGAGAATTAGTGGTACAGAAGACCAAATGATGGAAAATAAAGCAGCTCAGGAAAAGAGAGATCAACAACTATTGGATCACGAGGGCAGAATTCTAGAGATAAGTGATACCATAAGATGAAACAATATTAGAATCATTGGGATCCCAGAAGAAGAATAAAGAGAGAGGTGGGCAGAAGGTATACTGGAGCAAATTATAGCAGAGAACTTCCCTAATTTGGGGAAGGAAACAGGCATCAAAATCCAGGAAGCACAGAGAACCCCCTCAAAATCAATAAAAATAGGTCAACACCCTGACATCTAATAGTAAAACTTAAGAGTCTCAGAGACAAAGAGACCATCCTGAAAGAAGCTTGGGAGAAGAGATATGTAACCCACAATGGTAGAGACATTAGACTGGCAACAGACCTATCCACAGAGATCTGGCAGGCCAGAAAGGACTGGCAGGATACATTTAGAGCACTAAATGAGAAAAATATGAAGCCAAGAATACTATATCCAGCTAGGCTGTCATTAAAAATAGAAGGAGAGGTAAAAAGCTTCCAGGACAAACAAAAACTAAAGGAATTGGCAAACACGAAACCAGTCCTACAAGAAATCTTGAAAGGGGTCCTCTGAGCATGGAGAGCATAAAAGTAACATAGACCAGAAGGAACAGAGACAATATACAGTAATAATCACCTTACAGGCAATACAGTGGCACTAAATTCCTATCTTTCAATAGTTACCCTGAATGTAAATGGGCTATATGCCCCAATCAAAAGACAAATGCTATCAGATTGGATAAAAAAAACAAGACCCATCTATATGCTGCCTGCAAGAGACTCATTTTAGACCCAAAGACACCCCCAGATTGAAAGTGAGGGGGTGGAAAGCCATTTACCATGCTCATGGACACCAAAAGAAAGCTGGGGTGGCAATCCTTCTATCAGACAAATTAGATTTTAAACCAAAGACTGTAATAAGAGATGAGGAAGGACACTGTATCATACTTAAAGGGTCTATCCAACAAGAAAATCTAAAAATTGTAAATATCTATGCTCCTAACATGGGCGCAGCCAATTATATAAGCCAATTAATAACAAAAGCAAAGAAACACACTGACAACAATACAATAATAGTGGGGGACTTTAACACCCCCCTCACTAAAATGGACAGATCATCTAAGCAAAAGATCAACAAGGAAATAAAGACTTTAAATGACATTGGACCAAATGGACTTTACAGATATATTCAAAACATTCCATCCCAAAGCACCAGAATACACATTCTTCTCAAGTGCCCATGGAACATTCTCCAGAATCAATCACATCCTAGGTCACAAATCAGATCTCAACCAGTACCAAAAGAGTGGGATCATTCCCTGAGTATTTTCAGACCACAATGCATTGAAACTAGAACTCAAAAACAGAGGAAAGTCGGAAAGAACTCAAATACATGGAGGCTAAAGAGCATCCTACTAAGGAATGAATGGGTCAACAAGGAAATTAAAGAAGAATTTTAAAAATTCATGGAAACCAATGAAAATGAAAATATAACTGTTCAAAATCTTTGGGATGCAGCAAAGGTGGTCCTAAAAGGAAAGTATATAGCAATACAAGCCTTTCTCAAGAAACAAGAAAGGTCTCAAATACACAACGTAACCCTACACCTAAAGGAGCTGGAGAAAGAACAGCAAATAAAGCCTAATCCCAGCAGGAGAAGAGAAATAATAAAGATCAGAGCAGAAATCAATGAAATAGAAACCAAAAGAACAGTAGAACAGATCAACAAAACTAGGAGCTGGTTCCTTGAAAGAATTAATAAGACTGAAAAACCCTGGCCAGATTTATCAAAAAGAAAAGAGAAATGACCCAAATAAATAAAATCATGAATGAGAGAGGAGAGATCACAACCAACACCAAAGAAATACAATTATAAGAATATATTATGAGCAACTGTATGCCAGCAAATTAGATAACCTGGAAGAAATGGATGCATTCCCAGAGATGTATCAACTACCAAAACTGAACCAGGAAGAAATAGAAAACCTGAACAGACCTATAACCACTAAGGAAATTGAAGCAGTCATCAAAAATCTCCCAACAGGGACGACTGGATGGCTCAGTCATTAAGCGTGTGCCTTTGGCTCAGGTCATGATCCCAGGGTCCTGGGATCAAGTCCTGCATCAGGCTCCCTGCTCAGTAGGAAGCCTGCTTCTCCCTGTCCCACTCCCCCTGTGTGTGTTCCCTCTCTCACTGTGTCTCTATCGAATAAATAAATAAAATATTTTTTAAAAAATCTCCCAACAGGGGCACCTGGGTGGCTCAGTTGGTTAAGCGACTGCCTTCAGCTCAGGTCATGATCCTGGAGTCCCAGGATCGAGTCCCGCAACCAGCTCTCTGCTCGGCAGAGAGTCTGCTTCTCCCTCTGACCTTCCTCCCTCTCAAGCTCTCTGTCTCTCATTCTCTCTCTCTCTCAAAAAAAAAAAAATCTCCCAACAAACAAGAGCCCAGGGCCAGATGGCTTCCCAGGGGAATTCTACCAAACATTTCAAGAAGAATTAATACCTATTCTTCTGAAACTGTTCCAAAAAATAGAAATGAAAGGAAAACTTCCAAACTCGTTTTATGAGGCCACCATTACCTTGATCCCAAAACCAGACAAAGACCCCATCAAAAAGGAGAATTACAGACCAATATCCCTGATGAACATGGATGCAAAAATTCTCACCAAAATACTAGCCAATAGGACCCAACAGTATATCAAAAGGATTATTCCCTATGACTAAGTGGGATTTATTCCTGGGCTGCAAGGTTGGTTCAACAAGTGCAAATCAATCAATGTGATACAATACATTAATAAAAGAAAGAACAAGGACCATATGATCCTCTCAACAGATGCAGAAAAAGCATTTGAAAAAATACAGCATCCTTTCTTGATCAAAACTCTTCAGAGTACAGGGATAGAGGGTACATACCTCAATATCATAAAAGCCATCTATGAAAAACCTACAGCAAATATCATTCTCAATGGGGAAAAACTGAGAGCTTTCCCCCTAAGGTCAGGAACACGGCAGGGATGTCCACTATCACCACTGCTATTCAACATAGTACTAGAAGTCCTAGCCACAGCAATCAGACAACAAAAAGAAATGAAAGGCATCCGAATTGGCAAAGAAGAAGTCAAATGCTCACTCTTTGCAGATGATATACTTTATGTGGAAAACCCAAAAGACTTCACCCCAAAACTGCTAGAACTCATACAGGAATTCAGTGAAGTGGCAGGATATAAAATCAATGCACAGAAGTCAGTGGCATTCCTATACACCAACAACAAGACAGAAGAAAGAGAAATTAAGGAGTCGATCCCATTTACAATTGCACTCTAAACCATAAGATACCTAGGAATAAATTTAACCAAAGAGGCAAAGGATCTGTACTCAGAAAACTATAAAATACTCATGAAAGAAATTGAGGAAGACACAAAGAAATGGAAAAACGTTCCATGCTCATGGATTGGAAGAACAAATATTGTGAAGATGTGAATGCTACCTAGAGCAATCTACACATTCAATGCAATCCCCATCCAAATACCATCCACTTTTTTCAAAGAAATGGAACAAATAATCCTAAAATTTGTATGGAACCAGAAAAGACCCCAAATAGCCAGAGGAATGTTGAAAAAGAAAGCAAGGCTGGTGGCATCACAATTCCAGACTTCAAGGTCTATTACAAAGCTGTCATCATCAAGACAGTATGGTACTGGCACAAAAACAGACACATAGATCAATGGAACAGAGTAGGGAGCCCAGAAATGGACCCTCAACTCTATGATCAACTCATCTTTGACAAAGCAGGAAAGAATGTCCAATGGAAAAAAGACAGTCTCTTCAACAAATGGTGTTGGGAAAATTGGACAGCCACATGCAGAGGAATGAAACTGGACCATTTCCTTACACCACACACAAAATAGACTCAAAAGGTTGAAAGACCTAAATGTGAGACAGGAGTCCCTCAAAATCCTAAAGGAGAACACAAGCAGCAACCTCTTCAACCTCAGCCGCAGCAACTTCTTCCTAGAAACATTGCCAAAGGCAAGGGAAGCAAGGGCAAAAATGAACTATTGGGACTTCATCAAGACAAAAAGCTTTTGCACAGCAAAGGAAACAGTCAACAAAACCAAAAGACAGCCGACAGTATGGGAGAAGATATTTGCAAATGACATATCAGATAAAGGGCTAGTATCCAAAATCTATAAAGAACTGATCAAACTCAACACCCAAAGAATAATCCAATCAAGAAATGGGCAGAAGACATGAACAGACATTTTTCCAAAGAAGACATCCAAATGGCCAACAGACACATGAAAAAGTGTTCAACATCGCTCAGCATCAGGGAAATCCAAATCAAAACCTCAATGAGATACCACCTCACACCAGTCAGAATGGCTAAAATTAACAAGTCAGGAAATGATAGATGTTGACGGGGATGCGGAGAAAGGGGAACCCTCCTACACTGTTGGTGGGAATGCAAGCTGGTGCAGCCACTCTGGAAAACAGGATGGAGGTTCCTCAAAAAGTTGAAAATAGAGCTACCCTATGATCCAGCAATTGCACTACTGGATATTTACCCCAAAGATACAAATGTAGGGATCCGAAGGGGTACGTGCACCCTGATGTTTATAGCAGCAATGTCCACAATAGCCAAACTGTGGAAAGAGCCAAGATGTCCATCGACAGATGAATGGATAAAGAAGAGGTGGTATATATATATACAATGGAATATTATGCAGCCATCAAAAGGAATGAGATCTTGCCATTTGCCAAGACATGGATGGAACTGGAGAGTATTATGCTGAGCAAAGTCAGTCAGTCAGAGAAAGACATGTATCATATGATCTCACTGTAATGAGGAATTCTTAATCTCAGGAGACAAACTGAGGGTTGCTGGAGTGGGGGGTGGGGTGGGAGGGATGGGGTGGCTGGGTGATAGCCACTGGGGAGGGTATGTGCTATGGTGAGCACTGTGAATTGTGTGAGACTGTTGAATCACAGACCTGTACCTCTGAAACAAATAATCATTATATGTTAAAAAAAAAAAAAAGAATATAGTAGGAAGGGTAAAATGAAGGGGGTGAAATCGGAGGGCAAGCTGAACCATGAGAGACTATGGACTCTGAGAAACAAACTGAGGGTTCTAGAGGGGAGGGGGGTGGGGGGATGGGTTAGCCTGGTGATGGGTATTAAAGAGGGCACGTATTGAATGGAGCACTGGGTATTATATGCGAACAATGAATCATGGAGCGCCACATCAAAAACTAATGATGTAATTTATGGTGATTAACATAATAAAAAAAAAGAAAAAGAAACACTCCATCATGAATAGAAAAAAAAAAGAAAACTAATGATGTAATGTATGGTGATTAACATAATAAAATTTTTTTTTGCCTTCATGGGAGTCTAATTCTAGCAAACAATTACACATGATTTCAAAATATTGAAAATTGTAACAAGTAGGAACATAAGTATCTAGGATAGTGAGACAAGATACTATGGGGCTGGAACTGGAGAAGAGTGATAAACAATGAAGTCCTTCCCAAGAAAATACTTTTGAGCTGAGAACTTAGGAAGGAGACCTTACCAGATACATTAAGAACAAGGAGAGCAGAGCATTCCAGGCCAAGGCCCGCAGACTAGAAAGGGCAAGGACAAAAGAAAGTCATAATGGTTGGAGTATACGAGGGAGAAGGAAAGTGAGCATGAGATGTGGCTGGAGAGGGAAGCTAGAGCCAGAATGGGGCCACGGAGGTCATATTACACAATTTGGATTTTATTCTAAAAGCAAAAGGAAGCCATTAAGTGATATTGGCATGTGTGTGTGTTGTGTGGTAGTGGTGGTTACTATCTTATTAACCTTTTGAAATAAAATCGCTAACTGCTCTAGGGTGATGAACAGGAGCAGTACACTGGAAGAAGTAAGACCAACTGGAAGCTACCTGAATTAGTTCTTATAAGATATGGTTGTTTAAACCTATGTAGAAGAGTGGAGATCAATATAAATAGATTCAAGGTAAATACTGGAGATAGATTGAGTAAAATTTGCTGTTAAACTCTATCAGGAGAACTAAAAACAAGGAATAATCAAGAATACTTCCTATAATTTTGGTTTCATTAGGTAAATTGTTGTGACATTCACTGACATGTAAAAGACTGGGAAAAATAGTTTTGGGGGGATAGTAATCAAACACCATTTTGGCCCCATAAAATTTTAAGTGCCTGTTAATGGAGATATCAAATTAAAAGTGAGCTATAGGAGTGTGGATCTCATAGGAAAGCTCTGGGTTAGAGGTATACAATTAAGGATCATGGTAGTATAGATAGTATTTAAAGCCATGTGAGTGGTTTAAATCTCCCAGCAAATAAAAGTAGAGAGGACAGAGGAACCAAGACAAGCCCAGGACAAGCCATTCTTTAGAGGATGTGCAGAGGATGAACTGCCATCAAAGGGGAGGGACAAGAAATGCTCAGTGCAAGTAAAAAACCCCACAAAAACAAAAACAAAACAAACAGAAGAGAGTAGCATTTGTTTTGTGATTACAAATCTTCCCTCAGACTTTTCATACCTTTGTTTCTATGACTTAAGACTTTCAAGTTTGTTATTTCCATCCCTCACTATCTCAAACACAGTCTGTTAGATGGAAAAAGCATGAATTTTAATTGAATTTTAAGACTGCATTAGGAAAAGGCAGTTAAGTACCAAGCTTCCTTTTCACTATGACTGTCCTTTAGCAACCTAAATTCTTGAAAGTCCATCTATAAAATGAAGGGGAAAAAAAATGGTTGGTTGCAAGGATCAAAATGGAAAATATATAAGCACTCAGTAAATAATACTGTTATGTGAATTTCTATTATTTCTCAGAATCTCTCTCCTACATTGCTGACCATAACTAATCCAAATTTGTCACAGAAAAAAACACTTATATGATGACAAGATAAAATAATCTGCTGAAATAAAAGACCAAGGAGTACAAATGAAAGAGGTATGCATAAAGGTCCTGTAAAAGAATATGGAAGGGCACTTACTTATGACCTCAAGCATGAACCTATTAAAATGTTTCCAAAGCAAAAGAAAGAGGAAAAAGAGGAGGAGGAGGAAGAAGAGGACAAGGGGGGAAGTATACCAATTTTGCAGGGAAAATACGACTATGTCTCAAACTTATAAATGAAAACTTTTATTTGTTCTATAAGAAAAAAATAAGGTAAGTATGAATTTTTAAAATATATACATATACAAATTCTACCTTCGAAACTCTAGATAGAGAAATTTTTTAAGGTATAGTATAAATAAGTGGAAGTCTAATTCTAAAATGACTGAAGAAAGATGGTACTCAAAGAATATGACTATTATTCCACAAAGGAATTTATCCCAGAATTTCGGGTCTTAAAAGACGACTTTGGCAACAGTTACCAATGCAATTCTATTAAAAAAAAAAAAAAGATTGCTCAATGACACAGGGCCTATTGATTATTGTGTTTAAGAAAGAGCAGGGCAGGACTTCAGAAATTGAAAGTTCTTAACACTATTGAATTCAGACCATATTTGTGGGGTTTTATTGCAATGTAAATGGTTATATCCACCAGAAAAATATGTGGTATCCAAATATGTGCAGTAAAAAGAAAATGGCTGTCTGGTCTCTTCCATAGAATGAGAAGTCATTAAAAGGGTAAGACAGTTCATTTTCTAGTAACTCAACATTAGGAAAATGCTTTTGACTAGACACAACATCTTCTATGTTAAGTGATAATATACATATAGGGGAAGCCATTCAAAAGTGTCAGACATACGAGAATAATACCCAACAATGTAATTAGTAATCTAATAAACGGGTGGAATTAATAGGAAATAAATACCAACATGCCTGTGGCAGATACAAATGCATGGATGTAGGCTTTCACCGTACACACTGGCAATAGATGAAGATGAACCTAACTTTTTATGCTGCATCATCCTTAAATGATTACAGAATGCCACAAAGACATCAAAACACTGAAATCCATGTTAGAAATTTGGTTGCCACTATTCTCTCTGCATTGTAGAAACTTTCTATAATTTCCATTTCTTATCCAAAGGTGGATCATAACCATTAGTCACATTTTTTAAACACCCAGATGAATACCAAGGGTCATCCTTGGCCTATAGTGTATATTCAGGTGTTTTTTCTACAGTCACAAAGACCCTGGAAATTACAGCATCCTCTCTACATCTCTGGATTCCAGTCAGAGACTCTGAAAGAGAGACATATGCCTCAGAGATCTCTTCTAACTCAGGTGAATTAAGGAGCCCCAAATATAGATTCCAGCATAGGACACAAGGAAACACTAACAGGCTCTGGGTTCCTACAAAACACCTGAATCCAGAGAAGAAAACCTGAACAAGAACAAAGCCTCTCAGCCCAACTCACTTCTGATGCAAACAATCAGAATCCATTTAACAAATGGTTATCAGACAT
Source organism: Neomonachus schauinslandi (assembly GCF_002201575.2). Lineage (NCBI taxonomy): Eukaryota > Metazoa > Chordata > Mammalia > Carnivora > Phocidae > Neomonachus > Neomonachus schauinslandi. Next base: position 48,557,794 of record NC_058415.1, on the reverse strand, counting down.
TTCGTACACACAACATGTTTTGCTTGAGAAACATAGTGAACAAGACAGTTGTTGTCTATAGCTTAGTTCTAGTCTTATGAGGTAAATGGACCCCAATGAGGAATTCTCAGTGCAGTGTGAAATGTTCCATGATATAGGTGGTCAGAGAATGCTTTGGGGCACAGAGGAAGAGTCCTAGACCCAGTTTTGAAGGTCAGAGAAGGCTTTTCTTGTGTTAAAAAAAAAAAATTACCTAAGCTAGAAGCAAAAGATTGAGGAGTAAAGATGAGACAGTACAAGCAAAGAGAAGAATATTCCAGGCAGAGAGAGTACATGTGTGAAGACCCGGAAGTGAGGAAGAGAGAGGTATATGAAGAGAACTGTAGTTAGTTATTACTTAAGCACAGCCTCAAAGGGGGGTATAACCTGCGGACTGTGAGAAGTCATGGAAGATCTTGGAATTTTATAAATTTAAATATAAATATACACACACATACACATCCTGAAAATAAATCAGCTTTTGCCTTCTGCCTCCAAATATCTATCTCTTCACAATATTCTGAAGTTGTCATGTAGACTCATAATACAATGACCAAGAAAGAAGCATGATATCAGATAAACATCAGCCTGAGAGACAAAATATTTTTAAGTTCAATTTATCAAGTCATGCCTAAGACTGTCCCCTCAGGTAAGTTATTTTAAAATCTTTTTTGGATACATATACCAACTCTTAAGTATCCTGTTTTGAGTCTATTTTTAGGGTTTATGAAACTCAGTTTAGTAATTTTATTGACCAATATGGCACAGTTGCAGTATAGGAGAGGAAGAATATCTACAAACATGAGGAAGGCTGAACTGTTATCGCCCTTGTTCAACACAATGTAGGGAACTATTAGAATTAAAGCCATAGGTTACAGGTTCAGAAGAGAGATGTGAAAAGCACACCCTGAAGATTGAAAGGAGAGGTATATCTCATGGAACCGAGAAAGAGCATTCACGAAATTCATGAAAGAGGAAACATTAGAAATGAACCAAAGGAAGGACAGATTTTGGCAGTTTTAGAAGTGACTAAACTTGTAGGATGACCAACTGTCCATGTTTCACGTTTTATTTTGTTTTCTGTTTGTCTTCATGTCAGAGATTCTTAAAGTTGTTAGTATATTTATATGTACCATGAGGCCCCTAGGTAAAGTCACAGCCTGATTTGGTCACGAAGCCATAGACGCTTTCTCTCTCTCCTAGTAATTTATGAAGCTAGCATTTGGTAAATTCACTCTAGAGCTTTGTTTCTCAAAGCATGGTGTGTAGTCCAAGAGCATTTGCATCATGAGTGCTTGTTAGAAATTCAGAATCATAGGCCTAACCCAAGACATACTAAATTATTAAACTTTCAAAAGGTCTAGAAAAGGAGACAGCAAACTTTTTTCTTTTTTTTTTTGTAGAGGGCCAGATAGTAAATATTTGTGGCTTTACAGACCACACAATCTTTGTCACAACTACTCAACTCTGCCATTTTAGCATGGAAGCAGTAAAGACAATATGAAAATAAATGAAACTATATTCCAATAAAATTTTATTCATAGAAACAGGTGATAGCACAAATTTGGCCCTAGGTAGTTTGGCAACCCTTGCCTTAGAGCATAGGGTGTGCACAGTTGCAAAATAAGGGCCATAAATGAGAAATCTATGAGTAATCTATTTAAGAAGCCACAGAAAGCAGAGGCATGACCAATATCTCTAATGTTGCAGAAGTTAGGATAGAAAGATGCTAGAAATGGGGTGCCAGCTTAAAGGCCACTGTAGTAATGTGGGTGTTAAGGATCATGGGTTTGAATAAGAGTGATAGTAATGAGGGGCACCTGGGTGGCTCAGTCGTTAAGCATCTGCATTCGGCTTAGGTCATGATCCCAGGGTCCTGGCATCGAGCCCTGCATCGGGCTCCCTGCTCAGCAGGAAGCCTGTTTCTCCCTCTCCCACTCCCCCTGCTTGTGTTCCTGTTCTTGTTCTCTCTCTCTAATAAATAAATAAAATCTTTAAAAAAAAGAGTGATAGTAATGAAAATATAAAGCTTAAACAAACAAGATATCCCACAGGCCAAATATGATTTGATATAGAGTTATTTCAAAGTTTTGCATGTAAGAGGTCAAAGTTCTTTTTTTAACATGAGAAAATAGGAATGCCATCCCCAAGGACAAATGCTGGTACTGGAGGGGAAAAAATGATGTTTCATATGTTTACTATCATGTGTTATTATATCTTTAAAAAAAGATGTCTGGGAGGTAGTTTGAAAGCTGAGTCAAGAAACACATCAAATAGAGCTGGAAATTATCAATGTAAAAAAGAAAATTCCCACTGAACAAGAGGTGGTCTAAAAAAGAGCTTGGGGCAGGGGGATGGGGGCAGGGGGACAGGCAAAGGAAGCAAAGAATGAATTTTGGGAAAGGCCTACATTTAGGAGATGACAAAGAAGGCAGAAAATTAAGATGTGGTTCAGGAATAGGGCACAAGCCAACAGACAAGTTACATTAAAAAAAAAAAATAGGGAAATGAATATAGCAGATAATGTGAGATCCTAAGGTTCTTACATACATTTAAAATACTGAAAACTACTCAGCCATCAAAAAGAATGAAACCTTGCCACTTGCAAGACACAGATGGAGCCAGAGAGTATTGTGCTAAGCGAAATAAGTCAGAGAAAGACAAATATGATTTCACTCATATGTGGACTATAAGAAACAAAACAGATAAACACAGAGGAAGAAAAAAAAGGAGAGAGAGGGAAGCAAACCATAAGAGACTCTTAACTATAGAGAACAAACTGAGGGTTGATGGAGGGAGGTGGGCGGAGGGTGGGGTAGATGGGGGATATTAAGGAGGGCACTGTGATGAGCACCCGTGTTATTTATAAGTGATGAATCACTGAATTCTACTCCTGAAACCAATACTACACTTATGTTAACTAAAATGTAAAAAAAAAAAAAAAATTGAAACAAAACAAACTACTGAAAAATAAGCACTATCAGGGTTTTCCTACATATTGCTGCAGGAGTAAATAGTCTAACACTACAGCCCAAAGCAAGGGCCGGATAACATGGCTTTATATTTCTGGAAAACACAAAAAGCCGTCCCTCTCATTTGCTACAATGCACTAACTTTTTTTAAAACAAATCCTTGCCATTAATGGTGTTTCTATTTTCTTTCATTTTATCGACACAGTTCAGAATATTCAAAGGAGGAAAAGTTTAACAAGGGCCAGAGATGGTATGATAGATACTGGCAGGAACAGCTTAGATCAATTTAGGAATAAGCTATAAACATTGTTGAATAAACTTCTAGAAACCCCTTCCTATCTCTAGGACCAACAAATTTTCCTTCTGCAATAGGATCTTGAAATTAAAAAAAATTGGAATAAAGATTATCTTTACTGTATTTTCAATTTTGAGTTTATACTGAAAATGTGCATTTTAATCAGTTAAGCTAACAGACATCAATTTATAAATGACACAATTTTTCCACTAAATACTTTCTATTTTTTTCTTAGCAATATAATGGATTATACATATCAATTAGTAAGCTGAGGTGGCTAGTCAATACTAAGTTACTAAAGTCAGCATGAGCTTTCTTGCTTTGAATTTTCCATCAGATATCAAAAAAAGCTGAATTCACCTTTATTTTTTACATTAAGATATTACATCTAGTTGACAATTGTATCCTAGTTTTAACCATATAAACAGCAAAAGCAGTATCATAATAATAGCTAATATTAATTAAGAGATTATATGGAAGGAGCTCTTAGAAGAGCTGAGTATTAACTCATTTAAACCTTATTAGTTTTGCAGAGAGCAAGTGTTATCTGGACAGAATCTTAAAAATCCTCAAATCTCTGACTCCCTCGATTTTTGTTTTCCATGCTGTATTGGCACTGTTCAGGAGATTCGGCCCAGGCAGTGTGAAATCAGGGGCATGGCATTTGATCAACAGGGTCTGACCAGCAATCCAAATGTTGTTACATATATGTTGATCAACTCAAGCTCATGGGGTACACATGTAATTAGCCAGATCAATTTAAGAAGTAATCCGTTCATTTAACTAGTCTGTCTTGATTCAGGGGCAGCATCCACACCTTTTACAGGTATGGGAAGATACCCAGAAATAGCCAACAAATGATAGTGAATGCATAGAATTTATTTTTTTTTCTTCCCTGTGCTCAGTTAAGTGTGTTAGTAAGGGCTCATAAGCTTTAGAAGTCTCTACAATGGAAAGTTACTCTGAGATGAACAAAGACAGCTAACCCTGCTTGTGGATGGAATTTTACAACTCTTAGCTAAGCATGCATCATTACTTTAAAATCATTAAAAGATTTATTCTAGTTTGCATTTGATGTTTGTAACTAGTCCCCCAACCCCTCTTTGTGTTCTTTGTGTGTGTGTGTGTGTGTTCTTTTCTCTTGCTAAGATCAGAGAGCGAGCTTTATTGCCTCTGTTCCTCAATCAGAGCACACGCCCCGACACTTGTTTCTTTGCTTCTTTCTGCACATACATCAAAACCTGTAGTTGACAGAAACAGACTTTTGAAAAACACCACTGATCCCAAAATAACATGCAGGTGATTTCTACCCCTATATGACCCAGTACATCTGTGATCTATAATTTCCCCAGGTGTCAGTTACTGAATAAAGAAATAAAAATAATAACATTAAATGATGCCTTTCAGACTTAATTAATTCATCGTGGCAAGTGGAAGGTATCTGGTTAAAGGATCAGTTTCAATTTATATAGAAGTTTGCTTTTCAACCATATTAAAGATACAAAAACAAAAACAAATGGTGTATGTATAATAAATGCAGTTTTGATCCTCCTAGATGCTAAACTGTCAGGGGAATTCAGTTCGCGCCATAAATCATGACACAGTATGTAACACCTATAATTTCTAGTTTTCTTTAAAGATTAAAATAAGAGAAGCCAGCATCAAATGTGGGTGCTACACTAGGGGTATTTGCACATATTAGTTCACTTATTGCTCACATAAACCTCTGAAGGTTGGCATCATAATCCCTATTTTACAAATGAGGGGAGTTTCAAAGAGGTGAACTAACTTGCTCAAAAGCTAGTGCAGTGCTTGAGCACGTAAAGAAAAGATGGAATAGGGAAGAGTGGCAACAAGTTAGAAAAGGAGAGGAGAGAGAGAGAAAGGGGGTACTTGTGTCCTTGAACAAACAATACTCTCATTTCCCATTTTCTGCACTATTTAAATACAAACTCATCTCACTGGTTTCATGGGCAAAATTTAGTTTGGATGATTATAAAAATGCTTCTGTGGGGACTGAATGGGACAGCTGCTTTAATTCTAAACTCTTTCCTACTGCTTCTACTTGGTGGCAGATATTAGAGAAAAGTTAAGTATACAGCAGTCACTGACTCCAAATTAAGTGGTAATGAATGCAGATTTCCATGAAGATTCCACGAGTTGGTAATTACAGTTTTATTGCAATTTGAAATGGTGAAATAAACTCAGTCTCCACTGTCCCATACATGTAATTGATGAGTTAATTTGTCTTCAGCACTCTCGCTGTTCTAATATTTCTCCATCGATGCCATGAAAATTAATAGGATGCAAAATGTATAAAATTATACCCACTAAAAAAAACCATTGTACAGTACCAGAGCGGCATATTTATTTCATCTGTGGATGGTACAGGGTCACCATCTTTTTCTTCCCCTTTCCCAGTGACATTTTCAGATTTGACATTCTGTGACATTTTCAGTTTAATATTGCTAATACCCTGGCTGCAGAATTAAAAGTACACCCCGAGGGAGGGTTGAATGCAGACACATCAGGAGAGTATAACTGTTTTCCCCCCTCTAACAAATGTTTATATGTAAACAACATATATATTAAGAACCACAGAACAACTCCCCTCAACCTTCTGTTTTTGCAGGGGGGTTGGGGAGGGTAGGTTGTCAGTTCTGGGTTCCCAGGGGCTGACTCTTCATTGGAATCTTGAAGGGCAATGAGCCCAATATGAGATCCTACCTGCGTATTGCCCAGGGACTGTTTGATAAATGTCTGAAGTAGAGATTGAATGAAAGGTGCTCGACATACAGCAGGTGAGGCCTCCTCACCTAAAGACAGCTGAAGAAAGGTCTCTACCATTATGATTCAGGAGCCACAGGAGTCCCCACACTCTATACCCCTAACTGATGAATAAGTCATAATGTTAATTGAATGTGGATGCTCACTGACATTTATATAGGGTTCTCTTTGATGAATGAAAGGTTAGATTCATTTTTTTTAAGTATAGTTGATAAGCTCCATCTGACTTTCCCTTGGCAATACCTGTGGATTCCTATTACATTCTACATATGCTACTCATCTCCTCCCTAGCCCAGTCACTGCATATTTCCTTTCATCCATAAGCAATGCAATTTTTCATTGGGAAGGGGAATATCCTTACAAGATTCAACCATTACTATTGAGTAAAAGACACATGGGCAATATCTGAGCTAAGGTACTTGGTTCTGTTTATCATATTCCAAACCCAAATAAGATACTCCTCTTCAACTAATCCAGTCTTCCTTTTCCCCACTATCACTAGCCCATGATCTCTTTGAAGAACTGAGCCTCACCCCAACCTCTAAATATGGACATTTACTATTTGAACTTAGACGGAGACAAAGGCCCTGGGGTGAACACAGAGAATAATTGGATCTTCCAGATCAAGTGACAAAATGACAGCATTTGTGTTGTTTTGTCTTTTTGCAGCTTTCATGAGGTATAATTGACAAATAAAATTGTATATATGAAAGGTATACCACGTGATTTGATATATGCATGTATTGTGAAATTATTATCACAATCAAGCTAAATAACACAGGCATTACCTCACATGGGTGTGTGTGTGTGTGTGTGTGGTGAGAACACTTAAGATCCACAGTCTCAGCAAATTTCAAATATACAATACAGTATTAATAACTACAGTCACCATGCTGTACATAGATCCACAGAATTTGCCTTGTAACTGAAAGTTCATACCCTTTAACCAACTTTAGAAATAAGAGCTTGTACCTAATCAACTTGGATGGTAGTTCTAGTCATCCCTGGCTTGTCCGAGTGGCTCTGCTTTAGGGTTTTCGAACCATAGCTTAGTGCAGACCTAAGGTCCACTCAGGCAAAGTCAACATATGCCAAATGCTAAGTACTATGTCACAGAACTTCTGAAAGGCAAACAATACCACAAAAAGATTGCAGCCCTGGAGGGACCAGAGCCAGTTGTGGGATTCATTCTGTTGAAATTTCAGATTATAAGAGTCATAAACAAAGTAGTGACCTTTCAGTCTGCTAGAGGATGTGCCCTATTGGTCACAGCGCTGTAGCCAGAGATTTGAGGAGAAGGGCTGTAAGGATACAGAGGAGAGTACACAGCTCCTTGCCATTGTTGGTAAGCTTCAGTTTAGCATTACAAATTTTTTTTTATAAATAATATCTGGCATGAGGCTCTTATTTTCCTTTGCTATATAGTTTGTTTGTTTGTTGTTGTTGTTTTTAATGGTTAAGCTATGTACTTTGCTGAGAATAGGTTTGCAAAGTTCTCCTTTCCTATGTGATTTTTCCCAGCATCAAAGAGTAAATGATAGCTGGATTTTTCCCCTCAGCATTAGTCTTCTGTTTTCCTTTTTATGTGGGGGTAATATAACCTAACAGCACATACACTTCCATATATTTTCATTATTTGGCTATTATTGTTTTGCACCTATTTAAGATGTATTCAGTGTTAAGCCGCATAGAAAATAGCTTTCTTGGAGATTTTTTCATAAGAAAATAATTTTGAGGGTTCCTTTTTTCCTAAGTGCTCTGATATGCAAGAGTCAACTGGTAGATTTATACAGAAAAGTTAGAAGTGATCATCTTAGGCCATAATATCCTTCTCCTTTTAGTCCCACCTTGTGACACAGAGGTGGCTGCTATTAAGATTTACCTCCATTTACACTACAGTCATAGATCATTATAGTATGCCTGTGGGCTTATATGAAGAAGATGCATATTTACTTAAACACAGCACAATATTGTCATTGATACAGTGGATACAAGAATTAACAGTTATGTAATTCAGGGAAGGATGTGCTATCAAATTAGTTAAATTGGTGACAATTTTTCATAACCTGTTTTAAAAAAAAATTGTTCTTTTTGTGTAGAGTACAGAGAAAAGTTACGAAAAAGAAAATAACTTTTGTTGAAATAGATTGGGTAGGCATGACACCTAGAGTAGATAGACGCTGGAAAAGTAAATGAAAGGAACATTTACGGAGTGTCTTCTATACAGCAAAGTGCTATGTTTGGCCCTCTAATATACGTTACATGCTGAAATTACATGTTTGTTTTTAAGCCCCTTGATATGCTAAAGACAGTGAGGTATTTGCAGAAGACAAATATGTAGGAGCTTTGTATAACCAAGAGAAATATCTGTAGCTTTCAATACTACATACATAAATGCACACACACACACGTTTTTATAAACATACTCTATGTATGACAAGATCATGTCTTAAACACTAAAATTAATTAAGTTGACATGGACATGAAGATTTGCAGAGAGGAAGTTTTTTCTTCTCTCTTCCATGTCCTCTGGCTCTAGTTGGGCATTTTATATGCTTAGAAAGGGTTCATTATTATGAGGAGCTGGGGAATAACAGATACATAAAATCTGATTTTTCACCCTGAGAAATTTTTAATCGAGAAGGAATATCCAAAATAAAATAACTTACAGTGTGCAGGAAGTTAACACAGAGGCACAAACACAGAGCTAAAGTGGGAATGACTGAGAAGACAGATGGTATATGATAGCAAGGATTAAGATTTCTGTAGGTAGAAGGTAAGTCCAAAAAAAAAGAAAAACCATGAAATGCCCAATGTCTATAATTTGATGAGGTAAGTAACTCCTTTATAAGCTGACCCCAAATCTTTTTGGATATAAATATATAAATCAAAACAAAGGAATAAAATGTAAATGATGACTACAAACTGAATTTGGCAAGGGATTTAGAGAATAATATCACGGTTTTCCTTGGGGCAAGAACAAAAACTTAATGAGATAGGTGACTAAGAGCACAAACAGGAAGAAATGGGTAGAAGTAAAAGGTGGTAGGCAGGTCTAAGAGAAAGGAAGAACATATACAGAATATGGTGCACACTAGAACAATCTTAGCATCTTTGCATTCTCTCCTTTCTTCCCATGCTTTGGAAATAACTTAGTTCCAAAATTTACCCTATCAGCAAAATCTCTAATTAAAAAATATATCCCAATAAAGAGAAATCTAGACCAAGAAATTATTGAAGTAATGGAAGTGAGTAAATAACTGTATCTTAGGAATAAAAAATTGCCCAAGATAAAAAATTCCCACTAGGGTACATTGGTTCAAGAAGTAACAATAGAAATTAGAAAATATTTTCAAATTAATATGGTTTAACATTCTACACATCAAAACTTATGGGATATAAATAAAATATTTTTAGAAAGAATTTCATAATTTTAAATGTATATTTTAGAAAAGATGACTAAAAATCCACTACTTATATAACCAAGAAAAAAATTAGGAAAGGAACATCAAATTAAACCCAAAGACAGTAAAAAAGAAAAAAAGAAAAAGAAAAAAAGAAGAACTAACCAGAAAGAATATATAAAATTGAAAAGGTTAATAAAACCAAACACTGGTTTGCTTGGAAAAAAACTAATAAAATTGGTAAACCATGGTGAAAATACTAAAGAAAACAGAAAGAAAACACAAAAATAAAGGCAAGAATAAAGGTGAGGTCACTAAAGGTCCAACAGGTATTAAGATAATCATAATAGAGCACCATTATACTAACATTGGAAAATTTACATGAAATAGACAAAGTCCAAGCAAAGCACACTCAACAGATCAAAGATAAAACAAAAATCCTAAATTGATCTTATATTTTAAAAATATATTTAATTCGGGACACCTGGGTGGCTCAGTCGGTTAAGCATCTGCCTTCAGCTCAGGTCATGATCCCAGGGTCCTGGGATCAAGTCCCGCATCGGGCTCCCTGCTCTGTGGGGAGCCTGCTTCTCCCTCTGCCTCTGCCCCTCTATCTCTCATGAATAAATAAATAAAATCTTTAAAAATATATATATATTTAATTCAAAATTAAGAATCACCCACAAAACAAAACAAAGTCTCAGCCCAAATGGCTTTCCCAGCACATTCTACCAAATATTTAAGGAAAAATTTATGTCACTCTTTCACAAACTCTCCCAGAAAACAGAAAAAGGTTATGTTGCCCAAATGATTTTATGAGAGCAGCATGATTTTGATATAAAAATACAATTAGAAGGAAAAATTTATAAGTATCTCTCATACACATAAATGCCAAAATGTTAAACAAAACATTAGAAATTCAAGCCAATAATGTATAAACAGCTAAAATGTCATGAACAATGTGTGTTCCAGAAAGGTAAAATAGATTAATTTTTTTTAAATCAATCAATGTAATTTACCACATCAACAGAAGAAAGGGAAAAGTAGCATATGATCATCAGAACAGATGCTGAAAAGACCTTTGGTAAAATTCAACATCAATTCTTAATTTAAGAAAAATGCTTAGTGGCAAAGATGTGAAGAAATTAGAACACTTGTACTCTGTAGGTAGGAATGTAAAAATGGTGCAACCACCATGTGAAACAGTATGGTGGTCCCTTAAAAAATTAAAAATAGAATTACCATATGATCCAGCAATCCTACTTCTGGGTATATACACAAAAGAATTGAAAGCAAGGACAGAAAACAAACAGAGTTCTAGAGGGGAGAGGAGAAGGGGGTGGGGGGATGGGTTAGCCTGGTGATGGGTATTAAGGAGGGCATGTATTGAATGCAGCACTGGGTGTGATATGCAAACAATGAATCATGGAACACTACATCAAAAACTAATGATGTATGGTGATTAACATAATAAAATAAAATTAAAAAAAAAAGAAAGCAAAGACAGAAACAGATGTTTGTATACCCACACTCATAGCAGCATTATTTACAATATCTAAGAGATGAAAGCAACCCAAGTGTCCATAAATGGACAAATGGCAAATGAAATGTGGTATGTACCTACAATGGAATATTATCCAGCCTTAAACAGGAAGGAAATTCTGACACATGCTACAACATGGATGAACCTTGAGGACATTATGCTAAGTGGAATAAACCAATCACAAAAGGACAAATACTGTATGATTCCACTTCTATGAGGTGCCTAGAGTAGTCAAATTCATAGACACCTCTATTAGAAAGATGGCTGCCAGGGTTTTGGGGGTAAGGGGGCATGGGGAGTAACTCTTTAGTCAGTACAGAGTTTCAGTTTTAAAAAATGAAGAGTTCTACAGATGGATCGTGGTGATGGTTCTACAATGTATCAATGTGCTTAACTGTGCACCTAAAATAGTTGGGGGTAAATTTTATGCTGTATTTTACAATATTTACAATTGTAAAAATTGTATTGACAAGATTTATCATACAATAAAAAGATCTGATGAATGAAAATGCTTAGCACACAGAATTCAAAGAATATGCCTTTATTTGATAAAGGGCATAGAAAAGCAAAAATTTTATATTTAACAGGAAGTGTTGAAAGTTTCACAAAGAAAAATCAAAGGTATTGTTTGAATTGGAAAGGAAAAAATAAAACTCTCATTGTTCACATATAACTAAAGAAAAACATGCATATTCTACAACTAAATTACTAGCATAAATTACTTTTACAAAAGTTGCATATATTTATAAATATCAATATATAAAACAATTCTATTTCTATGTGTCAACATCAAATATTAAATAAAAAGAGATGATTTATAATAAAAATTCAAATAACTAGGAATTATTCTATAAAAAGATATGTGATATCTCTACCCAGAGAATTAGAAAACATTATTGAAAAGACCTAATAAACAGAATGATGAACTACTGCAAAGATTCAATACTGCAAAGATATAAAATCTCCTGCTAGTCTATAGATTCGATCCCAGTCAAAATCTCAATAGGTTGTGTGTGTGTAAAGTTTATATATTGGCAAGTGGATTCTAAAATGTATTTGGAAATACCATTGCCCAGAATACCCAAGATAATCTTTAGGAAGTTAACTTACAGCACTAGATATTTCAACTTATTTTAAAGCCACAGCATTAAGAAAATGTATTTGGGAGGAGATTTACAAATAGAAAAAAGACCAGAGAGCTGAAAAAAACAAATCTACGAAAACACAGCTATCCAGTGCTAATAGTGAAAATGGGTATAACCACTTTGGAAAATGGTTTGATCTCATCTAATAGAGTTGAAGATATGCAGACTATCACCCAGCAATTTTACACCTGGTTATACACCAATGAGAAATCTGTCCAACTGTGTACCTTAGGACATGAACAAGAATGTTCATTGTTGCATTATGTCTAAGAGTCCAAAATGGGAAATATTCCAAATGCTAACCCAATAGTATGAATGCTTTTTAAAATTAGGTATAATCAGATTAAAGAATATTACATATCAATGACAATAATAGCTACATGCTACATCATGGACAACCTCGAAAACATAACCTATAGCTATAAAATAAGCTAGACACAAAAGCATATTGTATGAGTCCATTTAAATAAAGTTTGAAAAAATTGGCAAAGCTAAATTCTAATGTGTACTAATGTGCACTTAGATGATAAATTATAAACAAAAGCGAGCCATTACTAGTGAGGGGGGAGACATGAGCTAATGATGGGGAAAAGTTGTGAGTTCTGCTATCTTGGTAGTGTTCTACTACTTAACATTGTTGGTGTGAAAGGTGATGGCTTTGTGTCAAACAAGCAGCTATGCATTTGTTTAATTTTGCTCTATGTTACAGTAAAATGGCTAAAAAAAATAATTGTAGAAAAATATGGGTTATTCAAGTCAAATGAATGTCAAAAGAATGCCTAAAATGCGTCTAAATAATATAGGGGAATCTTTTTATTAAAACCTTTTGTTAGGTTTTATTACTGGCCCTGCTGGCTATTTGAGAGGCTGAGAGACACTAGCGGAAATTTACTGATACCTGAAAAACACTGAAGTCCTAAAATGCCATCAATTTTGTTCCAGGAATGGAGTTAGATTTCACAGTAAATGACTGGGAAGGAAGATTTAAATGTCTGCTGCTGCTTCCTTTTCAACTTCTTAATTGTGAACAAACATTCCTATTTCAAGGTCCAAAGAGGTGATTTTGACACCTCCTGACTCCTTTTGAGTATGAAATAACATTTATCCCCAGAGCCACTTGAGGTGGGAGACCCCACTCTTGGTTTGCGGAGGCCAGCACTCCAAGGTGCACAGGGTAGAGAACTTAGCTTACACAGAAGCATGCAAGTTGCACACACTAGTAACACGGATGGGACAAACCAGAAACCACAGAAAAGTAGTCATGAACATGGAGCATTATGCCACCACTCCACAGATCCATTTTATCACAATAACTGCCAATGTTAAAAACAAAACAAAACAAAGAATCTAGTTTGGATTATAAAGCAGATATCCTGCCCCACTATCCCTCCCCTGGCCTCATCCCTTCTGATACAGCTTGTGTGAGTCATGCTCTGTTTAGTCCAAGTCCGATTTATCCTTCACATCACAAATCTGCTAAAATAGATGTTCAGATCTCATCGTGCTGCTCTCCAAATGAAGACAGGCCAAACACTATGTACAAACCAACTGGCTGCCTCCACCACAGAGAGATTCACTGATGCTGTCCTAAGTTGTGAAGAGAAATAGGGATGGAAACCATAGCTTTTGGTCTATTAGAATGAATTAATAACAACCGAAGAAATATGTTTGTGTGTGGAGATGCCATGTGATATGATGTGTGGCATGGTGCGGAGAAAGCACAAGAACAGAAGTTAATCACAGGCAACCAATCATACGGAATCCAGTGGGTTATAATAATAGAAATCATTTTAGACAAAGTGGAGTGATGTGCGACTTAAATTTACAAACCCCTAGGTATACGCTGTATTCTGAAACAATAAAAGGGTAAAGTCAAGTTAAGAATGCCTTCATTTGTTTAACAACCAGAAATATGTTCCTTTCTTCCTGGCAACCCTATGGAAGGTTGAGCTGATCTGCTGTGCTGAGCAACCAGAGGGCAGCTCACCGACAGCATCTGCTGGGGACTCGAGAAAGCTGTTCTCTCTTAAGAGATGCCATTTTCCACTTTTATTTCTTCGGGTGTGTAAACTCCTAAAGAAATGATGCATTGCATGGAAATTCATCCACAGCTGAGAGTGCAAATAAGGGAAGAAAAACAAAATCATAAAAGACATTAAAAGGTTCATTTCAGAAAGCAAGTTTACTCAGTTTCTTAAGCAATGAAGCATTCATGTTTTCAATTTTAAAAGAGAGACAGAAAATATAAAAACAAAGTGATTCCCCAGGAAAAGATATGCTTAACATGGCTGAAAAAAGTTGGTTATTTTTAAACTTTTCCCCTTAAAAAGAGGGGGGTGGGGGAATAGCGTAGCTGTGGATTTCAGTTGTCTCCTGAGTCGCATTCTTGCAGTTTGTGTGTAGGAGGGCAAACATTGCCAAACAATTTGGGAAAGAAAGTGCATCTACAATAAAGCAGCAGGAAACATGTTGTATTTAGTATCCTGATAGCTGAGAGCACCTAGTTATGCGTTGGTACTTCCACTGTCATGCACTGGCCAGTAATGGTGAACTGTATTTTGAGAAACCAGTGGCTATGGTCCAAAATTAATTCTCTGAAAACCAGAATATGCTGTGGAAAATGCATACCTTTTTAATGTTTATATTTATTTAGATGTCTGATATGTAATTATAGCATGTTGGTCTCAAGAACACTCATCTAAGCAATTCCTTTTTTGCCAGAGGAATAAGGTTGATGAAATTTCCAGACATTAAAGCATTTTTTCTGCACCTACTAACTGATGCATAATGATTTGGAATTCATTGATCTCAGGAAAGCTTAAACATAAGATGAAGAATGGTAAAATATCTCCTTCAATCTTTGGTTTCAATCTTTCATTTCAAGGTACATCAGTGACTTTTTTCCTAACTAAAAGCACTTTAAAAACACACATTTTGTGCCTTAAAGAACTAATGAGAACTCACTGATCTTCAAACTGGTTTTACTTATATTAGATCTAAACATGTAGAAATATATGCCAAGGCAAAATTTGTAGCTTTTACAAAAATTGTTTTTTCTAAATAAAGTTTCCTATTATAAAGAAGTGTATTGTTTTTATTTACATGATTAGTAATATCTTACTTAAAGCACTTTGTTGGATCTGCTTTATTTCCCTTGGTTTGTGCACTCGGGTCAACTGTGTTAATGTGGTCCTATGTTAGATATGAAAGCAGCATGTATCTAAGTAATAGTAATAGCTATTAACAGTGACAGCTGATGTTTATTGAAAGCTTATTTTGTGGCAGACACTGTGCTAGGAGTTTTATATGCGTGATCTCAACAAATCTGCATATCAGTAAGTCTATTTTCCCCACTTACAATGTTTAAGTTTCCAAGGTCAGCATATAGGCAGTAGTAAAGATGGAATTTGAACCAAGATTAGTTAGATTCTAGAACTTCTGTTCTTAAATTACACTTGCTGTGGATAACTAAGTTAAGAGAACAGAGCTCTTATCAGGGCAAAACCTTGCCCACGTCATGAGAAGAGCCTGCACTGGGGATTAGTGGACACAAGCACCAATGTGACTAAAGCCAGCTTCATGTCAGTCAGATCACCAAAGATCACCGGAGACCAACCTCTGCTCTAGAAAGAGGAGGCCAGGAACATTCATAGTGAGGGTATAATAATCTGTCTGCAATTACAAACTATTTATTTGGGGGAAAAAAATAGACTACTTATTCTTCCAGCAACTACAGGAAATGCCAAAGATGAGAGATTCTACTCAGGGATTTGGTAGATGGTCCCAAAAATGTCTGGTCTTGGCACAGATTATGAAATACTTGGAGCTTCAACAACATTCTAATTTCTCACTAGACACCTGAGTAAGATCTCAACACAATCAAATCCAAATTACCACAGTAATTTGATGTCCTTGCTACTCTCACAGAAAACAGTGGTAGGGAATCAAGTGGTTATTAGAGATACATGTTTGACTCAGTGCTCCATATACTCTGCATCCTCTACTTTCAAGAAAGTCTTTTTCAAGAAAAATTTCAAATATTCGAAGTAAGGCTATAGTATTTCTGTATTTTGTACTTAAAAGTAAAATAATCCATCTTAGAAAACATTACCAAGCCAATTACAAGAACTATACAGATTTTTTGTGTGTCAGTTGTTATTAGACACCTCTTTATAAAGAGTATTTAGTTAGCCAGAACATCTCCTTTCCCACAAATGGTTATTATTTTTAACATTTTATTAGAGCAAAAATATCGGGGCACCTGGGTGGCTCAGTCAGTTGGGCATCTGCCTTCGGCTCAGGTCATGATCCCAGGGTCCTGGGATCAAGCCCCGCATCAGGCTCCCTGCTCAGTGCGGAGCCTACTTCTCCCTCTCCTGCTCCCCCTGTTTGTGCTCGTTCACTCTCTCTCTCCCTGAAATAAAAATCTTTTAAAAAATAAGAATCCAGGGGAAAAAGGCAAAAATATTTATAGAAAAGTGTTTAACAGCTCAATGAATAATCCCAAAAGGAATATATCCATGTAACTAATGCATCTGTCAAGAAAGTGTACACCACTAATATTTCAGAGCTACTTCCAAGGCAACTGTGATTTTTATTACTCAGATTATTTTGGGTCATTTGTAAAATTTTATATAAATGGACTCATATAATATGTATTTATTTACTATATCTCTGTCTCTTTTGGTTTAATATTGTGGGATAATTCAACGTGTTGTTGCATGTTGTTCATTCATTTTTATTGCCATATGTTATTTCACTCCTATGAATATACCAAAATCTCCTTATCCATTCTAGTGTTGACTGAAAATCTGAGTGGTTTCCAATTTGGGGATATTACATCTGATACAGCTGATATAAATGTTATTGTACATGTCTATGATATATAAGCATACCATATATATACCATACCATATATATATATGTGTGTGTGTGTGTGTGTGTGTGTGTATATATATATTTTTCAAGAAAACAAAGCTATGGGCCCAAAAGATAATTGTTTTTCCAACTGTAGTAGATAATGCCAGTTTTTTTTCAAAATTCTTGCATCAGTTTAAACTCTGCACCAAAATTTCATGCAAGTTCCAGTTGTTTCAATTTCTCACTTCACGCTGTTGTCTTTTTAATGGAATTTAAATTTTATACTATTTTTAAATGAGCATAGCCAGAAAGATAAATTTAGGATTCACAATTTAATGTATGAATTTATAGAGGCAATCTCTATGATAAAGAAATAAACCTTAGTGCTTAGAAGTATAGATTTGAGGGTACAATGCTGTTTGACCCCTATCCCTGTTGCTTTCCTATCTTTGAGATGGCCAGCACACTTCTTTGCCTTTCTAAGCCTCAGTTTTCTCATCTGAAATAATGAGAGTAATATCTAAAAGGGTTATTATGGATTAAAATAGTCAAGCTTGTCGAAGAACCAGGAAAATAGAAATCATTCCAGAAACATCTAATAATACTACCTAAAAGCATCATGATATTGGCTGAAACCATCAAGCAACCATAATATTGACTTTTGCCACCATATCCTCTGCGATTTAAAAACAAAATTGGAATTCAAAATCTTTTTGTCTTCCTGCACTTGTGATTTATAAAACCAGAGCCAGGTACAATCTAAACAAACAGACCTCGAGTTCCTTGGTCTATTTCCTTGTCTTCGAGTAGAAAAATATCACTTAAGATAGTTTGTTTCCCTCATAATGCTATGTATAAATACACCTATTTTCTCCACTAGATTATAACTTTCATGTTCATCTCTCTCCCCCATCTAGCATGCAGACTTTAACAAATCTTCCATATAAGAAGCAATTAACAAGTGTTAATTGAATTGCATTCATTTGTTTATGTCACAAAACCCCAAGAGTATCAATCAATATGAGTAAGTTTGAAACATGGATAAGTTCGAAACACAGAAGGGGATCAATAACAAACCCTGAAATATAACCACGGTCTTACACACATTATTTTGAAACACAAGGCAAATACAGAACTCTCTATAAATGGCAATGAGAAGTACAGTGGTAACAATAGCAATCAAAATAACAACATTCAAGAACCATGAGACTGCTGAGTCTTTATAAATCTCTCATAGTTTTCCAAACTCCTTTATTTTCCTAAAAACTTGGAAATTGTGTTTTGCCTATGACAAGCCAACATATTCGGGTCTGTTCCATAATTCTGTGCACATGAATTCTAAGCAGCTCAACACTGGCAGAACACATCCTTCTGTGTTTGATGCATCATTCCTGCTCAATGAATGAAGATCCAAATAATCAAAGGAGAGACTTATGCTTTGCATAGAGGCAGAATCAGGAAGAAATAAACACGAAGTTCCTCTTTCTTCTGTTTTATTCCTGCCCTTCTCTCTATAAGTAATACTTTTTACAAAACTATCACATTATTCATGCTTTCAACAAGTAGTGAGAATCTACTCTGTCCAAGGTACTAATCCAAGTAAGTACTGTAAGGATGGTTCAAATGTCCATGCTGTGGGGCGGGGGGGGGGGGGGGGAGGTGTGGAAGGGAAGTCACATTCTGGTGGGTAGATAAGATGTATTTAAATAAATCTAAGACAAAAACATAATATATGGCAGAAAATCATAGATAAAATGCTATAACAAATCAGAGAGATCATCTTTCACTGTGAGGACAAAGAAAGATTATTTGGAGGAGAGTACATTCAACATGGGTCAAGAAATAGAGAAAAGCTTTTACATCCACACTACCTTCTCCAACAATGTGGATGACTCTCAGCTTTTCCATCCAAGTAAGTAAGTCAACATTTTGATTTTCCAGCAGTGATCATAAGTGATGCTATGATTTGTGTAGGATTTTAATCTGACCCTGATGCCCACTTTCCAAGGAAATGTGCATTTCACTTAATAACTAGGCTTGTGTTTGGCGACTCTGGTCACGCACAGTAAATGCACAAATTAGTGCTTGGAACAAGACTGTATTTGTGGAAAAATTACTTACTTAGCAATTAATGAGCCTCTTTTCATTGATGCCTGAAGCACTTGAAAAAAATAATAGGAATAAATTGAGGCAATTTATTTAGAAAATGCAAAATTGTTCACATGGATTGTATTTGTTGTCTTACCTTTTACAATGAGACTCTCAATAGTGGAAATATAGTGGAAAAGACAGTATTTACAGAATGAAAATATCATAAAAGACTCAGGAAGAATTATTAAAACAAAAACAAAAACAACAATACACTATTTGACCTAATACTGAAAACCCAGAAGCTGTGATTTAGTATTATGAAAAAAAGAGTCCTGCACGTGGTGTGATATAATGAAGAAGGGGCTAGAAAGAAATGAGAGAATTTGTAGGGAGAAGTTTTCCCCAACACAGATAAGATGTGTAATAATATATAGTGAAGAAGAAAGAAGAATATGGGACAAAAATATTCTTAATCACAGTTTTAGAAATATCCATGGATATTGACAGGATGGTAAAAGAAAGATAATAAGACTGAGTCCATTGCTTTGCAGATTCTAGTTATTTTTACATACATTTCAAAAATAAAAATGGTTTAAGAGAATCATTCCTGTTAGCTAATCTAAAATCTAATACAATATTCTTCCCAGAAGTTGTCATGAGGTAGTTTAATTACACAATCCAGTTCTGGGCCATAGCAGTCAGCACCAGATGCTGGAGAAAGTTTCTCAGGACTGAGTCATGGCTTTTCATGTTTATGTTTTGTTTTGATGTGTTTGTTAAATAGGGGGGAAAGAACTTTTAACATTCAAAGTTGAAGTCAGAAGTTGAGGCTGAAGTACCCTCGCCAGACTCAAGGTAATAAAATGGCTGCAGCGAGGGTGGGGGGGGGGTGGAGGGGAGCCCATTCCCAGAGATTAGCCATAGAGTTGACAGAATACATGTCAAAGAAGCATTCACTTCTTTTGAATCACATAATGACTTAATTTCAAGCACTGCATGGATCTAGGCTCTAAGAAACCTGAACACAAATAACTAAAGCTCTAAATATAGAGTAGAAAAAATCACTTAAATTCTAAATGCTACAAGGGGAGTATTTGAGAGTTCTGGCTCTGATTCAAGAAACTGAAGTGTTTCAACATGGATTACCAAAAAAAAACATAGATAAGTTTGAAACACAGAAGGGGATCAATACACAAACCCCAAAACCAGAATACTAAAAGCAGAGAATTAAGATAAGAATATTGAACTGACACTAGCCAGACACATTTCTGTTTATTACTTCTAGATAAGAGTTTTACCAATTTCTAGTGCACACTGGTAAAATACCAATATTGTACTGTTAACATATTTACATGTGAATTTTAATTCATTTAATATGCATGGAGACATGTTTGAAGATACATCCAAGAGACAGTAGTTTAGAAAAGGAGTATCTTAGGTCCATTTTCAAGACCCTCAAACACTAAGTCACTACAGTAATTACTGGGTGGAAATGCGATTCATGGATCTCTGGTTTATTTGCGTGAAAATTTTAAGGTTGAGGAAAGGATTTTCCATCTATATAGGCAAATACCTTTGCAAGTTCTTAGTCCCATTTGGCTGATGTTGAAATATTTAAAACTATATTTTGTGACCCCGTTTCAAATTATTGTGTGTGAAGAGATGGTTCTGAAGGTTCAAGATTCCTAGAAAGTTGTCCTTTCTTCTAGACACAGTTATGAATCTAACTATTGCTCTCCTTTATGCAAGAGCTTTTATATTTTACTGTAATGTCTTAGGGGTCATAATCCACAGTGATATTTACAGATTTGTGTGTTTATAAGTGTTTAAATGATGTATTGTTAAAAACTTTCAAGAATGGTGAGAGTCCTATAAGGGGGTTATAGGTGTATGAAATGCGAAAGTACACTTGCAGTCAACATTCTAGTGCCTAGACCTGGCTGATTAGGTTAGCAAAAACTGTTACAGGCTGTTGCTAAGCCAGGCTCATTTTTGCAACATTGCTCATTATATTTTACTCAAATCTAAAATGGTCTGAAGTATCTTGAACCCACCACTTAGCAAAACAAGGATGCATGTCAATTCTTCCCCTACTAATCTTTGTGCCTGAAAGTCTAGCACACATCATTTATCCATGCTATGAACTCAGAACTCTCTCAGCAAGAATAACCTACTTCTGGAAAACAATCAGATAATGCAATGATACTCCCACTGAAAGACTGCCTATACGCATTTAATACGCCAAATTTGAATTTTTAGATCCAGAAACAAATGATATGGTGGAGGCACCAGAGCAAGAAATGTTGACTCTCCAACAGCTGCAGAATTTGATGGTCCATTTGAATTTTCCCCACAAGGTTTTCATCCAAGCTTTTCATTGTGAGGAGGTTGAACAAAACAGTGAAGTTTAGTTAAATTCTATTTAATTTAGAAGGATTAGTTCTAAAATGTGGGTGATATTTATTATATATGACCAGTACTACTTGCTTTTTTTACACAGCTCTTTTCTTTTACTCACTTGATCTGTTAGGGAAAAAAGGATGTTCAGGGGCATGTGTATGCTCCCCTGCCTGAAGAATGATTACGTACTTTTTACTGGTCACAAAAGAGGGTCAAGAGGCATAGTATATTTGTACCAAGCCCTTCCACTAATAGTGATAGAAACCATAGCTGGCAAACAATGGGTTTCCACTCAACTTCAACAATCTGGCTGGTATGGAAATTGTTCACAAGCAGTCAGTGTGTTCTAACTTGGTACTGTGCCTACTGAGTCTCCATGGTTATACTGTTAGGCAATATCTAGTGTCATGAAACAAAGGTCCCTAAAATGTCATTTTCACTTCCACAAACAAGCAAACAAAAAAAGACCCTGCCTATTGACTTCTCATTACAAATGCAGACTCAACATGCTTAAAATATGTTTACCTTATTTTTCTTTCTTGCTGTGGCTAGAACATCTGTTTTCAGAAGCATTTGTTTCTGAAGCTGTTATCAAGGAATTCCCTCCAAGCTTACATCCTAGCTGTCAACATCACCCAGAAGACCTGACATCTAGGTACATGTGAATAGCTGAAATAGAAAGCATCTGATTTATTGCTCAGATTCTTTCTCATAACACCTAAACAAAACAGAACTCCAATAGGTAGTCCAAATAAGCAACCATCAAAATAGATATATAGAAACTAATTAGTCAAAACTATCTCCAGTAAGATTAAAGAGGGGAAAATAAAACTTTAGATACCAGCAATTTTATTTCAATATTTATCCTACCATATTTCAAAATAACAAATGGAAATCATATCTGAATTCATTCAAGGCTCAGAAAATTCACGTATATCCAGACATATCTGTGAAAAACTCAGATCTCTTGTCCACAAGCAGTCTAGCTTTCTTTCCTGTGAGATAATCAGCCTTACAAAAAACAGACACATGGTGTTTTTTTCATACTAAACAGTTTTATGTTTGATACAAAGAAAGCTGTTGTCATATTTAAGATATTAACTAAATCAATGTTGTTATAAAAGTTTTATTTTAATCCATCATCTAGACTACTTAATTTATAAAATGAGGTAAAGACTTCTAATTGTTTATTAGCATATTCAAGTGAGAAGGTCTTTAATAGACCCTAGGAAAAACCTCAATTTATCTGCTAGTATTTCCAATTAAATAATCTACAGTATGAAAAAGAACGGCCTGTAAAGAAAATGCTGGCTTCAGATGCATATTAAGCCATCTTACCAAGGTAAACTGTGTATCTAGGAAGGGTCAGAATATCTATTTTCTTTCATCTAAAATGATATACAAATAATTCTAGTTTTAGTTTAAATTTACAATCACACCCTTAAATGAGTTTACTTCAAAAAAAAAAAAAAAAAGACACAGCTGAATAATTTGTCAATCCTTAGAGCATTTCTATGTGACAGGTGATAAGTAACTATTTACTTTCTAACTGACAAAGACCTTTCAGAAATATATGTACAAAGATGCCCCCAGACTGTGGTTGAAGATTAAAATTTTCCCTTGGATGAATACAATTACAGGCTGTGGTGAAGAATAAAATCCAGTAACGTTTAAGGCAATATGGTCAACAAGATACGCAAAGAAACAATCTCCTCTGATACATAGCAAATAATTCTGGTTAAACATGGGAAATGTTTTCCTACAGTATGGATACACTGAGGATAAAGAAAGGAAAAGTGTAAGGCCCAAAAATTATAAAGCTTTATTCTATATATAAAGAAGTTGATTCTATATAAATAAGCAATTACTGGAGATAGTATTTGCCTTAAGGACATCTGGCAATTTCTTGTGACCTAGAATTTGACTTTTAGCTGCCCACAGTCATACAGGTTTAAGAGACAAAGTCTGATTGGAGTTAAATAAGTGTGTGTGTGTGTGTGTGTGTGTGTATTTGAATACCCAGTAGCTGAGAATTTTCCAGAATTGTTGAAAGATGCCAATCCTCTGATTCAGGAAAACCAAAAACTATAATCAGGACAATTCAAAAACAAAGGCTAAACAACTCATATAATGGGCAAAGGTCTATTATCCTCTTCATATAAAGAACTCCTTCAATTCAATAAAACACAAACAATCCAATAGAGAAGTGGGAACAAGGTATTCCACAGAAGAGGAAACACAAAGAACCTATAAACAAATTAAAAATATTCAATCTATTTAGGAACCAAGGATATTCCAAAAGAAACAAAATGCAGCTCACTGCTATTTTACTTTAAAGTTAAAAAGTCTTATTTCTTTTGGAGAGGTCGTAGAGTAAGAGGAACACTTATACTTTGTTGACAAAGGTGCAAATTTATTCAATCGTAGTTTGCCATTATCTAGTGATGTTGGATATAACCTAGATCCAGCAATTTTACTCCTAGATATTCTTAGGGAATTTTTTATACATGTGAATTCAGAAATATGTGCATTATCATTCAAAGCAGCATTGGTAATAACAGCAAAATCTAGAAATAACCTAAATAAGCTACCACATACAGCATGGGATATTCATACAATGGAATACTATATGAGCAGTGAAAATGAGTGCAACACAGCTACAGGAATCAATATGAATAAATATCAAACATGTTATATTGAATAAAGAAGCAAATTAGAATACAAGCGTTATGAAAGTATATAAAATTTTTTAAAAATACTAAACATATAACTTACAGATACATGCATATGCAGTTAATTTACAAAGAAAAACATCATTATAAAGTATATAAATCATTATGAATCATTATAAAGTTAAGGAAGTTATTGTTTCTACTAAGAAAGAGGAAGAATATGATTGGAGGGAATATGATTATGAAGTTCACAAGAGATATCAATTTTCTATTTTATATCTTAAACTGGGAAAGAGGTACACAGATGTTTATTATTGTACATTAAACTATATGTATTATTTATAATTTATACATTTTATTCTAAATTGTTAAAGATTATAATATTTAAGATGTTCATGTCTTTCCACTCCTTTTTATTTTGGGATTGCAAATTGTAATGCTGCATCTGAAAACAGCTGCATTTTTTTTTCTAATGGATGCATTTTCTATTACTTCTCAAATATACTGGCATTATGCATTTCCACTTAAAGTCAAAGGTCAATCTTTTATAAAAGTATTTAAAATACACAGTGTTTGAAATTTTGCTGCACCTGGAGTTATACTGCACTGTTAATGATGAAGTATGCTCTGACACATGTAATTGTACATTTCCAATTCTAATACTTTGGCAATTACATATACTAATGCACTATATACTTTTCTACCACAAAAAGCTCTACATATTTTTGTTGCTGAAATTCAATATGAAGATTTCTTTGTAATAATTCTTTTAGAATCACACATATCCTAAGGCATATTTAATAAAACTACAAACCCTGAATTATTCTCCTACAGTCTAGACTTTTGTCTTCCTTGACCATCATCTTAGAAGAATCATGATCTTTACTTGATGCTCATATCATATGAAACTATTTCAGCAAAGAGGATTTTAGTCCTAATTAAGAATCCACTCACCACGAATCAGGATTTTGATATTCATGTCTAAATTCATGGAAACTGCTGAGATAACATTTTTGTGTTTCTGTGTATGTGTATATGTACATGTGTCCATGTATGCGAGTGTACTTTATGTTAAACTACAAGGATCAACACCAGAGCTTGATTTTTTCTATGAAGAGCCATTTTAGGCTTTGGAGCAATGGAATTTCTTTCATTACTATTCAACTCTGCTGTCATAGTACAAAAGCAACCATAGAAAACAATAAATGGATGAGCATGGCTACTTTCTAACAAAGCTTTATTACAATAACAGGCCAGATTTGACCTGCAGGCTATATTTTGCCCCTATCCTGGTCTAGATAATTATCTAAACTTCTCACTTTGCAGAAAATATAAACATGTTATATGTGAATTATGCATTGATTGGCTGTTAATTAAACTTTCTTGGGTTAGTTTAGCCTCTCACTAATTAAGCTGCAACAATGCTGGCCTTTTTAAGTTCCTCAGACACAACTAGTTCTTTCCTGATTCCAAGTTGTTACTCACAGACACTAACTGTAATTTCTGATAGAATATCCTTCCCCTAACTTAGTATCTAATTACTTCTATACTAAGGTTTTGATTTGAATACCACTTAGAGAGGGCACCATAACATTCACTCAATTTTTTGTGTACATACATCAGTTGTTTATTGTCTAGTATCTTTTTTTTCCCCCTATTAAACTGTAAGCTTCATGAGGGCAAGAGCCGTACTATTTTCTTAGCCTCTGTGTGCCCAGTGCTAAAATAATGCTTAGGGAAAACTAAGCAATAAATATTTATGGAATGAAAAGATAAACTGCTTTCAAAGTTGCTCTAATCATCATCAGAGTTCCAGGGAAGATATTGGAGGAGGAGGACCCTGAGCTCACCTCATCTCACAGGTACACGAACATAACACCCACATCAGTGTAACTAACCCAGAACACAACCAGAAAATGGTAGAACAGGCTCTCCATGGTTGATGGTAGAGAGCAGGCAGCTATATCAAAAATGCTAGGAAATTAACCTGCCAGATGAATCACAAAAGGGAGACACAGCACAAGCATGGAGAAAGGAGAGGAACAGAACCCACACCAGGCACCTCAGACAAGGTGGGATTTATACTGGGAAGATGAATCTCCCTGGCATGTGGCTTTGAAAACCACAAGGGCCTAACTGGGCAAGTTTTACATTCAATGGGGCTTAAGACCAAGAACTTGAAAAATCAGTGGGCTTGGCTCTGGAAAAGCTGGAAGGCGATAGGAAACTAAGTCCCCAACCTTAAACAGCATAACAACTGCTCCTAGGTATAGCACAGAAGCAGCAGTTTGAAAAGTGCCTGGGATATATGGGAAGATTTATTTACTAATCTCAGAACGTGAAGTGGAGGGACAGGGACCTTTAGGAGACTTCTCCAAGAATGGAAGAGTTGGTGAGCACTATTTCCCTCCCCCCACATGAGGGAACCAACCCAAACACTTGCCACCTAGCTGGCTAATACCATGTGCTCCACCCCTACATTCTCCTGTCCCCTCCATCCAAGGGTGAAGTCCCTCCAAAGCAGCTCCAGGTCCCATTCTATAAGCAAACCAGTGCATACCTTGCTAATACTGTGGGTCCTGTCCCTGTGTTCTCCTGCAGACTACCCCTGTCTGAGCCACTCCATCTGGCAGGAGTTGCTTCTAAGTGTGACTGATGCATCTCATTCCGCAAGCAGCCCCTAGTGTGACAAGCACCACTCCACAATGACCCTTGCCCTGAAGAGAGGGGAAAATAACTGAACACGCCAGTTCAACTGCAGCTCCAATGGAGGCAGACATCTGACCCAACCACTGGTACTGCCTACCAACAAAAACCTCACAGGGGGGCGGCACATGGGTAGCCTGGGGTCACTGCAACCCCAATAAAGAGATTGGGGACAGACATCTGGTCTGACTGCAGACCCTGTCCACCACTGAAAGCCCTGCAGGGGAAATGCAGAGAGCGCTCCCCACAGTTCAGTGCAACCACAGCTCTGGTAAACAATCAGAGGGAAGGCATTTGGTCTGACCTAACTCAACCCCAATGCATCCCCTTAACAAAACAGGAACCAAACCCTGCCCAAAACAGGCAAAGAGAGCCATTGTAGATGACTGGACTGAGGATAAATGTGGCTCAACCCCAATAGTAGGGTGCATGCAACACACACAGGAGACACCCCTGAAGCACCAGGTTCCAGTAAACAGGGGACACGGCACTGTGGGGCACAACAGGACCTCTTCTTCATGAGACTACTACTTTCAAGATCAGGAGACATAGCTGACTTTCCTAACACATAGAAACAGATACAGAGAGTAAAACAAAATGAGAAAGAAGACAAGAATATGTCCCAAATTAAAGAACAGGACACCATAGCAAAAGAGCTAAAAAAAAAAAAAAAAAAAAGAGAGAGAGAGATAAACAATATGCCTGATAGAAAATCTGAAGTTTTGGTTGTAAAGCTACTCACTGGACTTAAGAAAAGCATGGAGAGTAGCAAGAAGACAAAAAATATCAAAAAAGAACTAGTCCTAGATAAAGAAATCAATAACTGAAAATAAAAATACACGAGAGCAAATAAATAGTAGACTAGAGAGAACAGAAGATCAAAGGGCTGGTAGACAGAGTAATGGAAAGCAACCACACCAAACAGAAAAAAGAAAAAAAAAAAAAAAAGACAATAGCTTAAGGAAGCTCAGTGACACCGCCAAGGGAGTCACTTGGGAGAAGATACCTGCAAGTGATATATCTGGTAAGGGGTTAATATGTAAAATATATAAAGAACTTATACAACTCAACACCAAAAAAAACCAAATAATCCAATTTAAAAATGGGCAAAAGACATTAACAGACATTTCTCTGAAGACATACAGATGGCCAGACACAGGAAAAGATGCTCAACATCACTCATCATCAGGGAAATGCAAATTTAAATCACAATGAGCTATCACCTCACACCTGTCTGAATGGCTGAAATCAAAAACACAGGAAACATCAAGTGTTTGACAAGGATGTGGAGAAAAAAGAACCCTCATGTATTGTTGGTGGGATTGCAAACTGGTGCAGCCACTATGGAAAACAGTATGGAGGTTCCTCATCAAATTAAAAATAGAATTACCCTATGATCCAGTAATCGAACTACTGGATATTTACCCAAAGAAAATTCGAAAAGATATATGTACCCCACTATTTATTGCAGCATTAGTTACAATAGCCAAGATATGAAAGTAACCCAAGTGTCCACCCATAGATGAATGGATAAAGAAGAAGTGGTATATGTATATATAATGGAATATTACTCAGCCATAGAAAAGAACTAAATCTTGCCATTTGCAAAACATAGATGAATCTAGAGGGTATAATGCTAAGTGAAATAAGTCAGTCAGAGAAAGACAAATACCCTATGATTTCACTCATATGTGGAATTTAAGAAACAAATGAATGAAGAACAAAAGAGACAAAAAGAAAAAAAAAAACAGACTCTTAAACATAGAGAACAAACTAGTGGTTGCCAGAGGGGAGATGGGGGCAGGAAGTGGGGGGAAGATGAGTGAAATAGGTGAAGGGGATTAAGAGTACAGTTATCATGAGGAGCACAGAATATAGAATCAATGAATCATTATATTGCACATCAGAAACTAATACCACACTGTATGTTAATTATACCTGAATTTGAAACATAAGATAATAAAACTTAAAAAAAATAAAATTATATCACGAGTTGTCAATTTACAATCTCCCACTACCTTGAATTCCTTACACAATAACATGTAAATTCCTTAGTATGGCAAAGACCAGTCTCTGACAACTCTGCTCGCCTCATGTCTTGAAACAATACAGTCTCCTCATTTCCCAGTCTTCACCCCACACTCTAGTTCAGTGTGCAAATGCTTACAGAACCCAGAGCTCCAAAAATTTCACAATGCAGAAAACTTAACTTTTTTGCCCCTTCAAGTTAAGGTCGTATCTCCACTTTCTCCAGTTTCCCAAATTTTCTTCCTTTCCTCCTGACAAAAACTTAAAAAATTCTGTCATAACTGAATTCCAAGAAGAGTTCTTTCATATAATTGATCCACTGCCCAGACCCCACTATATAGTTTCCCACTCTCCCCTTTGGAATCTCTTCTGAAATTGTCATGGGTTGTTCTTTACTGCTCTCACACAGTTGTTTTTCTGTTAATTCAGACCATACTCTTTTCTTCAGGGGACTCAGACCTTCATTCAAAGATCTGTGTAGCCCCAGCAAACACATGCTATCTATCACACATATAAAAGAAAAATTGTACCGAACCTCTCTCAAGGAAGAAGTTAGCATTCCTTAAGCAATTTTATGATAAACTTAATGGAATTTTAAGATTTGTTCTGGGAAACTAATTATCCACCTGGCCCAGTTAACTATCAGCCAAAAGTTTAATCATCTTTGACCAAACATACCCTTATTTTTGTATTTAGCTTAAATATTACTATGTAGTCATTCTCTTTTCTTACAAAATGTTTCTACCATGAAGAAATCTTTTAATTGGCCCAATAGAGGCCTTTATCCCTGCGGCAAGGTTATAATGATATGATTTTAGCATGTATTCATAACTAAAGTTTCTGAAGAGTTCCTTTGTCGGAAATCTTGGTCGGATCTCTTGGTCCAATATTTCTTGGACAAATGAATAACATCCTTCTGAATTTACGTATGTTCTCCCTGACAAAAACCTCAAAAATACATCCAAAAATGTAAAAAATTTTGTTACCTGCATCTTCTCTTGGAGGTGATAAGAGGCTCTTCCTCCTAAGAGATAAAGTATCAATTTCAAAATGACTGATGCTCAACAGCATAAAACATTGCACGAACACAGACAACAGTGGATCTTCAGCTTAAATTCAAAAAGCATACCAACTTCTTCACCTTGTGAAATTATTCTTATCAATATTTTAATTTCACTGAGTCTGAATGAGAGAGAAATGTGACTATTTCAGCGGACGGCCTGTCACAGACTGCATCCCACAATTAAGACTTATATTAAGCAGAAGCAGCCTGATACCCTATAGACAGTTCTGAATACGAATAGCCCCCCTAAGCTTAGCCATAAGGAATACACAGACCAGCTGGGGAAATTATAGGTTAGCCATTTTTAATGGTCACCTGAAAACCTTGCCTAAGCAAACCAATGTTGAGGATTCCAGAGAAGAGGAAAATATTTGCTTTCTTTGATTTCAAGTTTTGCCCATCTGTGCTGCTTGCATAGTCACTGGCTGTGTTAACAGTGTGGGGGCCCCCAAGGGTTGCCAAATGTTCCAGCATATGCAGTGATTGGTATATCTAAGGAAGGGCAGTCCATTGACACAGCATGGGCTCCAGTCAATACAGACAAGGTGCCCATAGGATACCCCTGAGCTAAACTGTAATCCAAGTGAAGTACATTTTCTACATCACCCACGTCCCTATTCTTCACTCTTGGCCTTCCTTTAAAGGGCAAAACCTCTGCCAATATATCCCTTCTCCCTCTTTAACATGCTTACAGGAGAAAACCTCAGCTCAGGCCTTAGAAATCTTAGAAATCTCAGCCACTGTTGTTGTCACCTCCATCAGAAGACTTTGTGTTTGAGCCTTTTCTCTAGTATAGAATGAAAGGAAATTCCTCTGTGAACATATGTGAGGATTATTTAAGGAATAGAAGGAAATTTTCTGATGCTCCTGAAATATTATGCTGCCTAATCTGCTTCAGAATAAATTCCAAATTTTATTCTAGAATTTATTCCATTTAAGATTGAAGTTTAAAAGACTCTCAGGGGGCGCCTGGGTGGCTCAGTTGGTTAAGCGACTGCCTTCGGCTCAGGTCATGATCCTGGAGTCCCAGGATCGAGTCCCTCATCGGGCTCCCTGCTCGGCAGGGAGTCTGCTTCTCCCTCTGACCCTCCTCCCTCTCATGCTCTCTGTCTCTCATTCTCTCTCTCTCAAATAAATAAAATCTTTAAAAAATAAATAAATAAATAAAAGGCTCTCAGAGGGGCACCTGGGTGGCTCTGAGCTTCTACATCTTGATTTCAGCTCAGGTCATGATCTCAGGGCCATGGAATCAAGCCCTGCATTGGGCTATGCATTCAGTGGGGAGTTGCTGGAGATTCTCTCTCTCCCTCTCTCCTTTTCCCTCTCCCCACTTGCGTGAACTCTTGCTCGCTCTCAAATAAATAAAATCTAAAAAAAAAAAACGGCTCTCAGAGACTCCACTTTTCTTTAGAATGAGAGATACAAATTTTTTGAAATAGTTGTATTACATAATGAAAAAAGTTTGGTGGTTTGTTTGTTTGTTGGCTACAAAAGAACTGGAAGGCTGTGAATATGCAATTGTCCCTGGGGTCCCAGTTTATTCACCTGTAAAATGGGAAGAAAATTACCCTAACTCATTTACAGGGCTGTGTAGTAATGCTCAAAGACAGAAAATTCATGGGCGTTAATTTTGAAATGGTTACGTTGCATAAGTAGGTGTGAGATATCATTGTTATAGTGTCAGCTTCAAGGAAGAAGTAAAAAATCAAGTTTGAAGCGAAGCAGTCATGCCTCTGCTCTCACCCCCATCTTTCCATAATGTGTGGTTTTCTTAAAAACCCAACTGAAGATCTTTCTTTTTTTTTGTCATCTAGTGGGATCACTGCTGTTGAGGGGGAGGGGAGTTGTATTTTCTAGCTGTGACCTTATGTCATTACACTCACTTCAGAACATAGCAGCATGCCATTAAGAACACCTCACGCAAGTAAAAGGTGGTAGCAGTCTTCTGGCCCTTAACAAAATGCTGGTCTCTGTCACAGAATTGGGGATAAGAGGTTCTTCCTTCGAGCTGTAACATTTTTAACCCTGTTAAGGATCTGAGCAAGTAAGGTAGGTCTAGGTGACAAACTGGAGATAGAAAAAAGTTGCTAAGGAACTACATTCTCCAGAAATAGAAAAGAGATTTTGAGATTATAGGTTCAATAAACTGATAACCTTCAGACACAGGCTGGCTGTTCAGGCTTGGGCTTTTCCACTGCATATTACAATGGCACCCAATGTCTAAATTTAGAATTCCTGAAAGAAAATTATAACTTACAGAATTAGAGGACCTAGCAGAAATGACATTGACAGGACATTCTATTTATTTCCACTCCTAGATAGAACAATTTGGTACTTACTTTCCAAAATTTTTCATAGGGGTATATGGTGGGTGGGGGGAGAGTTTGGAATAGTCTTACTTTATTACAAAACATGAGTCCCACAGACCAGGTAATCATTTGCCTAAGTCTCTCTCTGCAGGAGATGCTATTCACAAAACTGCCTAGGCTCTCTTATCCAAATATTCGCTCTGATAGACAGCATTATCATTGTTATTTAGCATATATATTGCTCTTCACAATCATATATTGCCTAATCTTAGCAACACATCCCCAGTGAGCATTATCATCTCTATTTGCAGATGAAAAGAATACAGCGCACAAAGGTTAAGTGACTTACCCATCATGAAACAACCATTCAGTGCTGAACAAGAAACTGAGCTGAGGACGGGACTATAAAACAACAGGCACCCCATCTACTAAATTGTAAACAGAGGGCTCACTTCTTGAACATATGAGGAGGAGCTCAAGTTCACTTTTTTTAATGCCTTGTCTCACCGGGAGAATTAAATAATTAAATCTTGGCTTATCCTTTCTGCTCTTTCAAGATCTCTCTTTTTATCTCAGCCTGAGGAGTAGAGCAATAATGCTTTCAAATCTGCCACAAAGAGTCACCTGCAGGTTTAGATCAGACCTGATTCTAAAGGCAAAGTTTTTCTCCATTCCCTGCCAAACCCATCACTTATGCCCTCCCTGAAAAGTATTCTCCTTTCAGCCTTTACCCCACTAAGTTGTAACTGAAATGCCAACCATAAGAAATTGCTTTGGAACCCAAACATCCTTGTGTATCAGAACTTCCCCGAATATACTTGCATTTGTGTGTGTCCTTGGCGGAGGGGGTGGGGCTGGATAAGGATAAAGAGTCTCACTGCTCTTAACTCTCTGCATAAGACTATACAATTAGAAAATGTAGAAATCATATTTCTAATTATACTAAATCCTTAATAAAAAAAAAGACTACAGATACATAACTAAAAAATTTTCTATCTTTATTCAAGTTATTCTGAGGCCTTAGTTTAGCGTTTCCCTTTCAACGGTCCTTAGATAATATCACTGACTAAGATTCAAACTAAGGCCGCCATAGATGATGGTTTTTGAATTGACCTGGTATGTTTTGACAAATAAAAACTTCTGTTTTGTTTGGAAAAGTGATTCTTGGGAATTGTGAAGTTAAAGGAAATTCAGAGGTCATCTAGTCTATCTGACTTGATTAAGGCAATATACAGACGAATTGTGTTACCTTTAGTTTATTGCTGGGCTGGCATAAATTTTAATCTCACAACAGATAGCCTCCAATCTCCCTAATAATCTCCGTAAAAGGAAATGGTTCTTTAGGATGTCTAGACAGTATATAGGTCAATATATTTCACAATATGCATTTGTGGTTTGTATTTTTAAAATTCAACCAACAGTTGCTGTGATATATTACATTATTTTTCTAAATGGTTTCCACAAATGTATGGCTTTGTGATTTTCCATCAAACAACTACAGTGATGTTGGTATACTTTTGGCAGAAAGCCTTACTCCAAATCTCAGACTCCATATACATGATTTTAAGTGGTCCCATTAGATAGTAAGTATCATTTCCCATGAGAAACGGCTGTTTCAATATCTGTCTATCTCTGAGTTTCAGGTAACATGAACATAATGCTGCATTAGAAAAAAAGGTTTTTTTTTTTTTTTTAATCGAGTGAGAGGCTCTTGAATTTTCAGTAGCAATTGCACAGTACTATCCCTCTGATAATATCAAGGAAACAGTTTTAGTTTGTACCTATTGATGGAGTCAAGAATCAAGAGAAGGGCAGAATAAACATTTTAGGACCTCTCCTTAATAAAACAAGGCTACAATATATACATCAGGGTGATAAAACCTGCAGCATGAAACACAAGTAATCCTGTATCTGTGTGCCTCAGTCTATCATATTTCATAACAGCTGATTTACCTGATTTCGACATTCCAGTTGCATCCTGATGAGCCCTAAAGGCGGTTGTGTGAAAGGCTCTTTTTCCTCGTGGAAAGAGCACACATACACAAATGGAGACTGACCAGCAGACAGAATGATCTGTTAAGTCTTCCTGGCAATGCTTTCTCTACTCTTTAATTTCATAAAGGTCAGAGGCGCTACTTTAAACAGGGGCCTATTAAAATTCTGAAGGATGAAGCCTGCTCATTTCAAATACCGAGGTGGTAGGTGAGAGAGGGGAAAGGAAAAAAAAGAAAAAAATCCCACCACCCCGTACAAGGTTAGATTAGGCCCTGTGTACATATAGCTATCTGAGGGAAGATCGAGCCCCGAAGATTTTAATTTCAGTGAAGTCATACAGAGCTAATGGAGCCACTGGCGATCAATAGCTCCCACTCTCCTATGAGAAGGAGAGATTTATTGAGCTCTTCCCACTGATCCTGCATCAAGCACAGCCAGCAATGCTGATCGCTGCGCCCCCCTGTTCCTGCAGTGTGCAAATGACTCCGTTCCAAGCAACAGCTCAGCTTTCATAGCCAGCACAGAGTTCTCTGATAATCCCTTAATATGTCCATTGGAATCATATCTTTATAACATTTAGGCTGGGAGATAAGAGAACCAATAAATCACTTACCTCTCTCCCTCCAAGTTCATATCCAGTTCAGGAAAGGTACAGGAGCTGGGGGTAATGGCCATCTGTGACACAGTTTTATGGTTGCTAACCTAAACCTATTGGCTCCCCGTCCCTTCTCTAGTCCCTTGGATCCTACTCTTTGGTCTGCAGCACGGATACCCATCTAGTTGCCTCATACTCAAAAGCAAAATGTGGAACAACGGTTGTTAGGACCTCACCTCTCCAAACAGATAAAGCACTGTTCTCTGAGTAAGACAGGAAAGAAAAACTAAAAACATTTCTCCAATACTACCTCTCCTAATAGGGGAAGTTCTCACATAAAAGACCTTCTCCCAAATATTGAAATCAAACCTATATGTTTGGTTTTATTGGATACTTTAGGGATACTTATATTTGAAATTATTTATTAAATGATCAATGTAATCACTTATAAGCACTAGAGATAATAGTAAGACTCATTCCTGGCCAGTTCATTCAATGGTGATTTTTTGTGCTGGTAATGTACACAACTGCTGTTTTATCCATTGCTTCTAAAATCAGGAATTCCCTACTGTCATCTACAGAGATAAGCACTATATGCTGGCAGATAAATTCAAGCGGTGGTTAGCAAGGGTCACACATAGTTCACCAGTAACCCAGGTAGTTTGCTGCTCTTTGCAAATGAAAAAGTCATCTTGGTCATCTGCCACCCAAATTAAGGAACAGTTTTCAAGAGTGAAACTGGAATTTGGCAGTCCCTGACTTAAAACACTACTGCAACTAACATTCATTGAGTCACCAAAGGATGGCAGTGAGGGTGTCAAGTCAGCAACCAGATGACTTCCAGATCCAAACATATTTGCTTTATCTGTTTTTCTTCCCTGTATTCTTTCCCACTGCTTCTGAAGTCATATGTTTAACGCTATATAATCAAATAAGTCAGACTTCCCAATCAACTTCTCTTTATTAGTGAATTTCATCCCAGCTTTTGTGTATCTAGAATGCTTACTTAACTTGAACTTATTAAAACCAGTATCCCTGGGGCCCCTGGGGGGCTCAGTCAGTTAGGCGCCTGCCTTCGGCTCGGGTCATGATCCCAGGGTCCTGGGATTGAGCCCCACTTGGGCTCCCTGCTCAGCCCAACATGCTTATCCCTCTCCTCCCTGCTCCTGCTCTCTGTCTCTATCTCTGTCTGTCTCTCTCAAATAAATCTTAAAAAAAATTAAAAAATAAAATAAAAACAGTTTCCCTAATTTTCTCAGAACTACAGATCTCTGAAACCAGTGAAATAAATAAGTTTCTTGGATTACATTCAAAATGACTGCTTTGGTTTCTTTTTTATTTTTGCATTTATTAAATTGACAAGTTCAAATTGACATTTTAAAAGATCAAAAAAGAAAAAGATCAGATAGTCACCTTGTGCTGTTCCCAGCAATTAAAAACATTAGATCAATGTACTATCTATTCCTGAAATGAAATCCTCAGATCAAGGGCAAGTTCACTGAACACAAGACTCACCACATCCTATGTGTGACAGCCTACAAAGACCATGTATAATCGGGTATATTAACAGTGTCCTTTTCTTATTGTTTAATTTATAGATAAATACATGAAATAAAGATATGAATTTGCTAGGAAAGAAGATAAACAACCCAATCCACTAAGAAAGTGGAAAGAGTTTCAGTACAAACTCATCATTTAAGAGTGATTGTGCTGCTGGGGCGCCTGAGTAGCTTAGTCGTTAAGCGTCTGCTTTCGGCTCAGGTCATGATCCCGGGGTCCTGGGATTGAGCCCCGCATCGGGCTCCCCGCTCTGTGAGAAGCCTGCTTCTCCCTCTCCCACCCCCTCTGCTTGTGTTTCTGCTCTCGCTATCTCTGTCTCTGTCAAATAAATAAATAAAATCTTTAAAAAAAAAAAAAAGAGTGATTGTGCTGTGTGTTAGACACGGAGGTAGGTAATCTCTATTTTGTAGATTAGGAAATTTAAATCCAAAGAGGTTACATAACCTGCCATAATAGCAAATAAGTGTAGAGCCAAGATTTAACTCCACATTCTTTGATTTTGAAGCCCAGTTTACACTGACCATTATATAAGTCTGGGCATTATCAAGGTGTTGTATGGCTCATTAAGTCAGATTCCCATTCTGTTTAATTATTCCAAGGAGGAATAAGTAAGACACTCTCAGAAGTGGTATAGACTTTGAGAATTAAAACATATTTTAAATATAGAGCTATGCATATTGAAATATATACTTATACTTAATCAAGTAACTTACAGAAGCAGATTTCTTTTTTAATATGTATTAAGTCATTTAGTTTTCAATCAAGGTCATGGAAAAAATAGTCCACAGATGGAAATTTATTGAACACCTACTATGTCCCAGGAGCTTAACTCCTATTATCTTATTTAATCCTCATTCAACTTTATGCTATAATGCATTATAATTCTTATTTAAAAAAAAAAACAGATTCAATGATTAAATTTCTTGGCTGAAAATAGAGAGGAGAAAACAAGGTATTTAAATCTAGCTATTGACTCCAACTCCTCAACTCCAAAATGCCAACAACCCCTAATAAGTACCAAATGAAATATAACACAAGCATGCATGTGCTTACAATACCATCACTGGTTTAAGGCTAAAAAAAATTTGTGGCAAATAGCCAATTTAAAAATTGCTTACAGGGGACGCCTGGGTGGCTCAATCGTTAAGCCTCTGCCTTCAGCTCAGGTCATGATCCCAGGGTCCTGGGATCGAGCCCCACATTGGGCTCCCTGCTCAGTGGGGAACCTGCTTCTCTCTCTCCCTCTGCCTCTCACCCTGCTTGTGTGCACTCTCTCTCTCTCTCTCTCTGTCAAATAAATAAATAAATAAAAACGTTCAAAATTGCTTACAGTAAGTGTTTTCTGAAATAGTTAAGACTTTTTACTAGATCATTTTTAATGATACAAATGATAAAATTATAATGTCTCTGCCATTTGTAAGAAAAGAAATTAAGACAATTACATTTCATTTCAAAAATATAATAGCTGCCAAGGCAATATAATAAGACTAGACAATATATCGTTAATTATTAATAAGTGGCACAGACCTGCATTACCCAAATTATGGTACCAACACGTGTTGTGGCAATAAAATTTATATAAGGTGGCACAAATGTAAACAAAGTTTTTATTTAAATTATTTTTTTATCTTGTGATTTGTTTTCTAATTATGGTCAGTGATATTAGTTTTCCCTTTTATAAAAGGTTTATGTTTCTTTTTAAAAGAAATTTCTCCTTGATTAATCATTTTGGAATACTATTTGATAGTGTTTACTAAATTTGAACGTAAGTACAAAAATCTTTGGACCTAGCAATTATATTCCTATGTATATACCCAACAGAAATGTATACAAATGTACACGAAAATATAAACATAAGAATATATTCATTGAAACATTATTTGCTATAGACCCAAGCTAGAAATTAACCAAATGGCTATCAACAGCTGAATAGGTAAATAAATTGATATATTCATACAATGAGATATGATCCAGTAATTAAAATGACTCTACAAAACACAGATGAATCTCACCAATATTGAGAGAAAGCAGCCAGACATAATACCAAATACAATGCAAAGCTCCTAGAAATAGTAAGCATTCATATTCATTTGGTTTTTTAATATTATTTGTGGTAATATTGTTATTATTTTTATTTATTCTTTCAGTGCTAATGGCCAAATCCATCTTTTACTTAGAAGCAGGTTATTGTCCTCTAGGGGACACTTCACTACACTCTTCTACAAGGAGGGATGCTGCTATGCTGATGATTAATGGCTTTATATCAGATGTTGTATTGACTGGATTGACTAAGTTAAATTAGCACATATACCACTAAGGCCTTTTCTAAAGATCCCATTAGACCGGTAAGAGAGGCAAGGAAGCTCTTCCCTTTCTCTACTGTGTCTTCTTCTGCATTCCCTACAATAGAGAAGGAAAATCCAAGGTACAAATAAAAATCAAAAATGATAACACAGTTAATCCAAGTAAGTGGAAAGAAGAGAATCATAAAGAGCATAAAACTGACAAAAAGAGCAAATTAACAAAGCCAAACGTTGGGGCTGCAGAAATTAACAAGATTAATTAACTAATAGGTAGGCAGGTCAAGAAAAGAAATACAAAGGACCAAAAATATTAGAGGAGCTATCATTACAAACCTACAGATATTTAAAAATAACAAGGCGATATTATCAACAAATTTATTCAATAATTCAAAAAAGAAAGTCAAGAAATCTCTTAAGTCACATCTTACCAAATTCATAAAAGAAATTGAAAATGTTTAGCTCTATATCCATCAATGGAATTAAATTCCTCATCAGACATCTTTTGCAAAGAAAAAAACAGACAAAAATGGTTTCACTCAGGAAATCAAACACTTAAGAAGGCTATACGAATTCTACACAAATCCAGAAAGTCAAACAGGAGGAAATACTCTCAAACTAATTTAAAAAAAAAAAACAGGAAAACTATGACAAAAATACCTGACAAGTACATTAAGAGAAAGAAAATTATGCACGAATACCCTTCATGCACATAGATTCACTCATACTTAATAGTAAACTGAATTCAACAAAGTATAAAAGTGTAATACATCATCACCAAGTGACATTTACTCCAAGAATGCAAGGTTGGTTTAACATTTAAAAAATCCTCACTCTATAATTCACAGCAACAGAATAAAGTAGAAAACCCGTATGATATGTTCGGTGCATAAAAATCATTTGACAAAATTAAACTCCTATTCATAATAAAACTTTCAGCAGACTAGAAATAGAAGAAAATATCTGTAATTTGAAAAGGGATTTCCATGAGAAATAATGAAAGACCAGATATTTTAGACCTAAGATTGGAAACAAGATTAAAAATATACACTCTTACCACTTGTATTTATTATATTGGAGTTCCTATTCAGTGCAATGGGGAGGGAAAATAAAAGGCTTAAAGCTTAAAAAGGAAGAAATAAAACTACTATTGTACATAGAAGCTATAATAGTTTACATAGAAAATCCTCAAGAATATACAACACAAATACTAGAATAAATGAATTTATGAAGATCATGGAACACAAGGTCAACACACAAAAATCTATTGTACTTTTATATATAGCAGTAGCAAACAACTAAAAATAATGACTTTTTAAAGATTTATTTTATTTTAGAGAGAGCATGCAAGCAGGGGGAGGGGCAGAGGGAGAGAGAGTCTTTAAGCAGATCCCCTGGCTGAGAGTGAGCCTGATGTGGGGCTTGATCCCACAACCCATGAGATCATGAGCTGAGCTGAAACCAACTGAGCCACCCAGATGCCCCAGAAAAATAATGAATTTTTTTAAATACCTCATTTATAACAGTGTTAAACATAGAACACTTAAAATTAAGTTTAACACACAAGCGTGGCTGCGTGGCTCAGTCAGTTGAGCATCCGACTCTTGATTTTGGCTGAGGTCATGAGATTGAGTCCCATGTTGGGCTCCCAGCTCAGCAGGGAGTCTGCTGGAAGATTCTCTCCCTCTCCCTCTGCCCTTCCTCTCCACTTGCGTATGCTCTTTCTCACTCCACTCTTTCTCAAATAAATAAATCTTTGTTGGGGTTAACATAGAACATGAAATCAGCTATAATACCTGGCTTGCTAAAATGTAACACAGGGTGGCTATTTGGGCTATGAGAGCTTCAGGGAAGGTAACTCCCCGAGGCATTCCAGTGGCAGAGTGGTCACGCAGGCCTCGGCATTCCAAAGGCCTACGCCCTTATCCAAAACCCTCCCTTGCCCCCAGCGGCCTCATTGTTACATTTTAGCAAGCCAGGTGTTATGGCAGATTTCATGTTCTACATTAACCCCAACAAATCTTCTTTAAAAAAAAAAATACACAAATGAAAGACTTCAACAGTAAATACTGCACAACATTACTGAAATCAATTAAAGACCTAAATACATGGAGATATCATGATTTAGACTGAAAGACTCTACATTATAAATACGTCAATAGTCCCCAAATTTATCTATAGATACCTTACAATCACAATCCAAATCAGCAGGCCTCTTTGCCAAATGGTCAAGTTGGTTCTAAATTGCATATGGAGAACAGTATGTACTAGTCCAAATAAACTTGTTCAAAAACAATAATGTTGGAAGATCTACTGCCTGATTACAAGATTTACTATAAAGCTACAGTAATCAAGATGGGTTGCTAACACAAAAAAGTAGACATAGATCAATGAAATCGAGAGTTCAGAAGAAAAACAAAAATATTGAATTTCTAACAAATGTTCTGAGGCTATTCAGAGGGGGAAAAAGAGAATCCTTTTTAATGGTACTGGAATAACCTTATAAATACAAAGAAAAATGAACCTTGACTCCTACCTCAGACCACATATAAGACTTAATTCAAGACGGATCATGGAGCTAAATATAAAACTCTAAATCTCCTAGAAGAAAACCTGGAAGATGACCGTTGTAACTCTGATAGACACAGATTTCTTGAGAAGCTATTTTTTTAAAACCCAATAAACATGAAAAATAAAACTGTCAAATCAGACTCCCTCAAAATTAAAGATTTCTGGTTACCAAAAGATACAATTAAGAAAATGTAAAGGCAAGCCAGATTGGAGGAAAGTATTTGTTACAAAAATATCTGACAAAAGATTTGAATCCAGGATATAGACATTCCTATAACTAAAAAAACACAATCCAATGTATAAAAACTTGGACTAAGGTATAAACAGACATGGTTCCAAAGGATTATGCAATAAGCTTATTAAAAAGGCATTCAATATCATTTTCATCAGAAAAAGTCAATTAAAACCACAATATACTATTTTATATCCATGAGAATGATTATAATAAAAAAGACAAGACCAAATATTGGCAAAGATGTGTAGCAACTAGAACTTTCTGATACTGGTAGTGAGGTTTGAATATGGTTAAACTACTTTGGAAAATTGTTTGGTAGTTTCTTAAAAGTTAAACATACCTACCTGATGACCAAGGAATTCTTCCCTAAATATTTACCCATGAGAAACCAAAGCAGATGTCTTCAAAAAGACTTGTAGAAGAGCTTTCGTAGCAATTTTATTTGTAATAACCCCAAACTTGAAAGAATTTAAATGTCCATCAACAGTGGAATGGAAAAGCAAATTATAACATATTCATACAACAGAATATTACACTAAAAAAAAAAATGCTCTACTGATACAAACAACACACAGGTGACTATCAAAATCATATTGAGCAAAAGAAGCCGGACACAAGAGTATCATTCCATTAAAGGAATATTCAGGAATGGTCAAAACTAACCAATGGTGACAGGGATCACAACGGTGGTTGCCCACAAGGGGGAGAATGATTGGAAAGGGCATGAGGAAACTTTCCCAGGTGATGGAATAGTATTCTATTTTCTTAAAGATTTATTTATTTTAGAGAGAGAGAAACCGCATGCACACATGCCAGGGGAGGGGCCGAGGGAGAGGGAGAAAGAATCCTCATGCAGACTCCCTGCTGATCATGGAGCCTGATGCAGGGCTTGATCATAGGACCCTGAGATCATGACCTGAGCTGAAATCAAGAGCTGGCCACTTAACAAAGTGAACCACCCAGGCACCCCAGAATGTATTAGATCTTGATTAAAGTTGTGGTTATACAAATGTACACATTTACCACTTTTTATTTATACACTTACTGTCTGTGCATTTCCCCTCAATGTTTTAATTTAATGAGAGGAATATTAACCTGATTCTGATACTCTAGTCAACAAACTGAAAACTGGTACAAGGACTCTGAAAAGTCATCTGGCAATCCATACTAAAGCTGAATACATTCATGTACATAGATCTGGCAATTTCACTCCCAGGCAAATAACCTGCAGAAAGGAGTCAAAATGTTCACCAAATACATGTACAAATTTTTCACATTATTCATAATATCCCAAGCTAGAAAGAATTCCTAGGCCTACCCAACAATGGGATGGATAAATTGTGGTGAATTTACATAATGGTATTCTAAACATCAATAAGTATAAAACTACTGTGGATTTCAAAATGTTGAGTGAAAGATGAAAAAAAAAAATTGTAGGATACCACTTCAAAACTAAACAAAATCAATGTCTAGTGGTAAGAACCAAGACAGTAGTTATATATAGGGTAGATTAGTGACTAACAGAGCCATAAGGATGTTTTTTCTTCTTTGGATTCTAGTTACATAGATACATTTACTTGTGAAAATTCACTGAGCTAGACATGGATGCTTAATGCATTTTATGCATGCTATACTTGAAGAAAAAGTTTAAAAATCTGTGATAAACCAGAGAAATCTAGTCCATGCTTTGGTCATGTCATTCAAAACTGTCAAGAAACAATGTAGCATGAACTCATCTGCCTAATAGTGAGTAAAAGTGATAGAAGAGAGGTGTGATTTTTAAAATTTTGTTTACCATCTACTTCAGAAATCAGTTTATTTTTATTTGAGCATCTGGGTATTTCAGGTGTCCCTGGGGCAAGACCAAAATTTATAGTTCTGTAGTTATGTAGGCCACTTGTTTATATAGAGAATTTTATAGCTTTGTTCTCCAGGCTTATGTCAGTATTGTTGTTTTCTCTCTTAATTATCCTCCGGGACTTCAGTGCGCACACAGATGTCAATTCAGATGGGCCAGCGTGTATCTTTCTGGAAGCAATGGACTCTGAGTTTTAACCAGATGGCTGAGGCAAGTTCCCTTAAGGCCAAGCTCATTTTAAACTTTGTCTATGGATTTAATTTGTGAAGAGGGTTCCATTTTCAATGTCTAATCTCATTTACCCAGTCATTAGCTCATCCTTTCTTATAACATTTCTTTTTAATTTCATGATGAATGTCTAGATATAAGCATGAACTTTTTTTTTTAAGAATTTACTACATGCCAAGCACTCTTCTAAATCTTTTATATGTAATTCATCTAATTACAGTTCATCTATTCAATAGGAACTATTAAAATTATCCTCATTTAAAATAAAGAAAAAATGAAGCATGAGAGGTTAAAAAAAAAAGGAAAAAGAAACTTAGCTAAGGTGACATGGAAGACAGACTTAACGCCAGGTAGGCGAGTTCCAGTGTCTCTGCTCTTAACATTAAATAATTCACAAGGCAAGGGTTAAGTATTTGTAAATGTGCAGAAAGTGTACTCAATTCTCAAGTTCCATTGCTGCAAATCTGTATTCCACCTTGATCCACTTATTTATATATGCATAAGTCTCAGATTCCTTACACATAGTGTAGATAATAACTACCTAAATAATAGCATCAGCTTAAGGATTACATGAGATAATGCAGGTAAAGCATTTCACACAGGCCTGGAACATATTAAGAACTTAATAAATATTAACCATTATCCTCACTTATGCTATTATATCATTGTTACCGGGAATTAAAACTTCTGCATTATTTATAAGAGGCAGCTAGAAAGTTGAGTATGGAGCCCCAGCAAAATTTCCTGAAGCATTAAAATATCATAAACACTGTGGTTGGGTTTCTTACTTTAAAGTTCATCTATGCCAGACCACTGGCTGCTAACAGAACCTCTGGAGCCTTTAGTCCTGTCCAGGTCCTCCAACCACCATCAGTGTGATAATGCATCAAACAAAATGGAAAATCTCGGGTACCTTTTTCCAGAGTTCAAACTTTTTTTTTTTTTTTTAACTTTTGTCCTTTGGATTATTTTTCAACTTCAGCAGAAATTAAGACAAAGAACTATTGTTTGTCACAACTTAAATCCCACCTTCTGTACAGATAATTCAACATGTACACTTATGTGTGAACATGATATTCTGAATCTTCTTTCCTATT
Source organism: Neomonachus schauinslandi (assembly GCF_002201575.2). Lineage (NCBI taxonomy): Eukaryota > Metazoa > Chordata > Mammalia > Carnivora > Phocidae > Neomonachus > Neomonachus schauinslandi. The sequence goes on along the minus strand of NC_058415.1, from coordinate 48,513,062 downwards.
AACTTTACTTCTTTGAAAAAGAACACAAACATGTGTTACTTTGTCTTTGGATTAAAAGTAGGTGACACCATGGACTCACTTTTACTAGCTGTAAATGGTGTGCTCTTAAATTCTCAGCCAACTTCACAGAGAATGTACATGGGACTGTTAGTAACTCTGGTATAGGGCTAGACAAAACCTGGAATTTACCTTGCAGGCTCTAGAGCCCACTACACACCAGCTATCAAAGAGCAATGTCAGTGGTATGGACGGTTAACATTTTCCTCTTGCTGCCTTTTCTCTCGTTACTTTAAATTTCACTGAAAAGAGTAATAAGGCAGGTAAATATGCTTTCTTTTACATTCCTTCTTCAAACAGCTTCCATGAATAGTGTCAAAATGGTATCCCTTATTCTCCTACAGGACTGGGGATCAAAGAAGCACCCTCACTGTTTTTACTGTTGTGATTATTATTAATACCAGCTGTTGGGTGTATGTAATACTCCAGAAACTGTGTTGTAGATCTACTTTATACACTTTAATATATATTCCCCATAGCCATAATAGGTTATTATCATTAAACATCTGAAGTGACTAATACTCAGAAAAGATGTGTGGCTTTCTGAGATTGCTCAGATGTAACTGGAAGAAGTGGGATGTGGACCTAGAACGTCTCATTTCAGAGAATGTTTACCTTTCCCACTGACAATCTCATCTAAATTCCTTAAAACTGAAGTTTGGATATCTTTCATATTGTTTGCATTAGAATAAGGGGCTCCTCATTTTGACCCCATGTGGTAATGAACAGATTCCTGTTTTTTCTCTCCTGCTCCATTTGTCCTTGCCTTTTGCTCAAGATGCCACTAGTGCAACTCTTTCTTCTTAACAGCCCCTAGAGAGGGTTACCAAGTTGGGCTACCAGAGCAGTACTGTGCACAGCCATTAAGCAGGGAAACCCCTCCCTCCACCTGTGTCACACATTATTGCCAAACGATTTTATCAACGGTGTTAGTCTACCCTTATGCCATAGTCTGTGTCTCATAGAACTCTTCATGAAAAACTATCTTCTAGAGGTTATACCTCTAACCACTCTTTCCAAATAGGCCTAAACCAACAGAAATGCCACATGAGTGCAGAGACTGACCCTCATCACATCCCTTCTACTGCTCTCAGATCCTCACCCTTTACGGGTGCCCCCTCCCTTGGCACTCTAACAAAAACCACCACACAAATCCGCAGTTAGTCTGTCTCTGGTCCAACCAAACAAGCCTGGTTGTTTTAGGCTTAGCAAAACCACCTTCATTCAATTCAAATTCCTAAAACTTAACATGGTGCTTGGTACAATCCAGATGATCAAAAAAAAAGCTCAGTTAACTTTTTTTTCTTTAATCAGTTTCTTTGAATGCAACAGGAAGGAAACCGTAAGTGAGGGCTACCCCTGGAGAACATTACATGGATATGAAGATAAAGAAAAGGTCCAGAAAGAAGGACTGCACTTTTGGATCAGGTAAGTTTAACTATGATGCGCCTCAACAAGATAGGGAATTCAGGAAAAACAATCACGTGTGTTGAGACATGAATAGTATGGCAGTGAGTTCATATTTGAATATACTGATTTTGAGATGCCTATGGGGCATTCGGGTGAGTGAGAGTCCAACACAATTTGGATCTTGGAACGTAAGTCAACATAAGTCAGGTCGGAAAGAAGTAAAATTAGTCATTATCCCGGAATACTATTGAAAGCTGGGGAGTAGATAACATGGTCCAGAGGGAGGGAAAAGCAGAAAATTTAAGAGCAGTGAAAGTTAAAAACCTAAATATTTCATTTTGTTACAGTGTGCTTTCCACCAAGCCTTTCAAAGGAAACCTTTTTCTAAGACTGAGGTAAAGAACATATTAAATATTAAATGATTAGTGATGGAATCTTGGACATCAGTGAGTATCCAGCCAGACTTCAAAATATACTCCCCTTCCCTGCCATTGAATCATCACCACCTAATCATCTCTCATGCTGTATTTTTCTCCTTAATACTTATCACCATCTGATGTACTATATATTTTACTTAGTGCTTTTTGTTATCTTTATTTCCCTCACTTGAATAAGATTATAAGAGAATTTGTTTCTACCTTGTTCACTGCTTAGAACATCTTAGGTGCTCACTAAGTATTTGTTATAAGAAAAAAAAGGGAAAACAATAAAAATTGCTCTCTACCCTTGGGTGGCAGGTAGTACTGAAATGCTATGTAAGATTTAGCAAAAACAGTTCGTCCTGTTTCATTTCAACTAGAGTGTTAGGAAGGAGATAAACTTGTAGAAGCAGTTAAGCTACATCTTATTAACATTGAAACATACAGTCAAAAGTCATTCTATTACACAGTTTCTTTATTCTAATAGAGAAGCTATCAGAACATAGATAAAGAGAATTAGCTGGCTTGTAATTAGACTTCTGGGACACTAAAGGATAACCGTTTCAGTTTCAACAGCCTAGACTGCATTAAATATACCGTATTACATTGACAAAATGAAAAAAAAGTGGCATTAGCATGCACTTAAGCAGTACGTGTTTGTTAAGAATTTCCCTGTTCAGTGGTGGTACAAGCTGGTTTACATAGCACTTCTGCAAAATATCCCATCATAATGCATAGCACGAGTAGCAGACATTCCTTGAAGGAACAGGCATTCTAGAAGCAATGCTTCTAATTGGTGATTATCCAGGATATCGACCCATGTGCTGAAATGTTTAGAAGCTCTTTCAAGTAATTCTAATACACTGATTTGTTGCTGCTGATTTGGTCTTTCAGTTCAATATGGTTTTCTTTGAAAGGCACGGGGTTTGAGCATGATCAGACCGTATTCTCTGATATTCATTCACTGATCATCTCCTCTCCAAATTCAGAGTTCCAGGACCATACTTCTGGCAGCTTCAAGCATGTAGCCAAGGGCATTTCTAGATTAAGAACCATTCCGAGAATATGCACCCAGAGCTCAGAGTGCTGGATTCCTCTCGGCTGGCTGAGAATGTACTGACATTGGGTTAGAAGAGCTACATGTCTACAACCTCCATGGTTGCCAGCCCTGCCCAAGCTTTCAGTGCCCCTGTGCTCTCCATGCTTCTATTTTGCCACCCACAGTCTTCACACACAGAGAAGCCAAACTTGTTCCCATGTTCTATAAAGCCCTATGTGATCACATCTGGATTTCTCTCTCCTGTCTAAACCTCCTACAACAACAGGTCCTTAGGACAGGTACCTCCAGCCTTCTTACTGTTCCTCAAATTTGGAGAAACTCATTCTTCCTTCAGACATTTCTACATCTCTTGTTCCTTCTCCCTGAATAAATAAGATTCTCACTGCCTATTGTCCAATAGACCACATTGCATAAGTTACCCTTTATCCATCACTATCGCCTTGCCTTCTATGCCCCACCTCTGAATCAACCAATCTCAGGAGACAAGGTCTTTCATCTGCTGCTTCCAGGAGGGAAGAGAGGGAAAAAGAGAAAAGAGGGAGAGAGGGAAAGAAGGAAGGAAAGGAAAAGAGGAAGGGAGAATAGAATCATTCCCTTTTTGAGGCTAAAAAATGCTTAAATATTGTGTATTAATGCACACATTAGTATATTAACATCCAAGCATCCTATACTTCCCCTAAAATAGATGCTTCCCATGCCTCATCTTCCCAATAGAGTTATATGGGAAAGCTTTTACTTTTAAGTCAGTATTTGATATTCACATCAAAACAATTATGTGAACAAAACTTATAAGCCACAAAGTACACTAGAATTTTCATTTTCTTATAAAATTCCTTTCCTCTTAAGATTTTTATTCATTTATTTTTGGAGAGGGAGAGAGTGGCCACATGTGCACCCCTGAGTGGCGGTGGGAGGGGCAGAGGAAGAGGGAAACAAGCAGAATCCCCACTGAGTGGGGAGCCTACTGCCAATATGGGGCTCAATCTCATGAACCTGAGATCATAACCTGAACTGAAATCAAGCATCCTTAAAATTCCTTTCTTGGATTTAATAATTGTCTGATTTCCTGTTTTCTTAGTTTTCTATGTATTCAACTTATCCCCAACCTCTCCAACAGAACATGGAGATTCATTTCTACTTGGTCAACACTTGGGAACATTTCCTCCCCTTTGAAACATCTACCATAGATGGAGTCTTTCCACATGTAGATGTGATTGCTTTCTTTCCAGACCTTCCACACAATCATTATCCTCAGAGTCTCTGCCGCATCACCATCACATTGTAAATTCCCCTCTCTCCTTTGTTGCACTCCTGTCTATTGAACCAGCTTCCATGGAATTTACATTAAAATTCTAGCTTTTTAAATTCTTGCTTGTTTCCCATTTTACCATAAGCCCAATGCCAGTGTGACTTTAATCCTTTACATTAAACTCAATTTTGTTTATATGATTGCTAGAACAACTTTTCTCTATAATCTTTTAGGGCCTTCTCTTTATATTTGGTATTCTAAAATTTCCCAGTGATGAAATTCATTTGGATCTTCACTGCACTAGGCATTTGGCTGGCCCCTTTAATTCTAGAAATGTATGCCCTTCAGTTCTAGGAAATGTTCTTGAAGATTTTTATTTTTACCTACATGTTTATTTATGATTTAATGTCATCTTTATCATTAGTTTTGATTACATTTTATTCTAAGCCAAATCCTGATGTACACAATGCTGGAAAACTTATTCCTATTCTGTCCACGGCTCACCTTGTTGAGAAGAAACAATATGCTCCGACATGCAAGAACCCCACAGTTTCCTCTGTTTCCTTTTTTTTTTTAAAGATTTTATTTATTTATATGAGAGAGAGTGAGAGACAGAGAGCACGAGAGGGGGGAGGGTCAGAGGGAGAAGCAGACTCCCCACCGAGCAGGGAGCCAGATGCGGGACTCGATCCCAGGACTCCAGGATCATGACCTGAGCCGAAGGCAGTCGCTTAACCAACTGAGCCACCCAGGCGCCCTCCTCTGTTTCCTTTTTAGTCCTAAGAGTTTAAGATGCCTGGCACTTGTAACCATCAATACAACGTACCTGGCTTTGAGCTGCTGGACGGCTAGTGTATGTGAAGTCCAGGGCTTTGAGTCCTTCCTAATGGCTTCCCTTCAAGGTCTTTTTGGTCTCAGCCCCATCTGCTACCAAGAAAGAGCTCAGAAGGCAGACACAGTCTTGCATGCAAGCCACACTAGGTCACAGCCAGTGCCACTCCTCCTAGCACCAGAGGGTGCCACCACCTGGGGTCCCTTATACCATATTTTTTTGTTTAGTTTTTCTCTATCTTAAATATACTGTTTATATTTTAAGGAGTTGATACTATATTTTTTTTTATTATGTTCAATTAGCCAACATATAGTACATCATTAGTTTTTGATGTAGTGTTCAACGATTCATGGGTATTTTAAGGAGGGCACGTGATGTGATGAGCACTGGGTGTTATATGTAACTACATTTTTTTTTCAGATCCTCTTAGGCTTTGATGACATTTACACTCCCATATAGTCTTTTTTCTTGCAGTTGTACTGTACTGTTTTTAATTAAACTTTATATTGTTAGCACAATTTATTATGCTACTCTTTCCCCAAATTCTCAGCTGTTCTCAATTTCTTGTACTTTCAGATAAACTTACTTGGAAAGTCTTTTTCAGGTTCCAAAATAAATTCCATTTAGATTTTTATTTAAATACGTTAACCCCTTATTTAAGGAGTACTGAGAATTTTTCAATTCTCAGTTTTTCTATCCAAATTATGAGTCATTTTTCACATGCAAATCTTATTTGAGGTCACTTAGTAATGATTTTTAGCTTGTCATTTTCCTCATATCAGTAACAATCCTGTTAAATCTATCCGTGCTACTATGAATGGAAGTTTAATTATATATTAGGGTATTCATTTATAAATTTGCCCATTATGGTTACTTTGGTTCTAATGTTTTATTTTGTTGTCTAGTAAGCAATTATACTGCCCACACTGAGCAACAATGTAGAGCCATCCTTCCTAACAGTTTACATCTTATTTCCACATGCTAGAATTTCCAGTTACATTTAATAAAGGATATGATAGTGAGAATCTTTAACTTTTTCCTGATGTTAATAGCAAATACTATAGTGTTTCACAATTCTTGTATATTAACTGTTTAGGGGTTTTGGAGTTTTTGATTAACTGTTTTTTGAAGACACACTAGAAGGCAGGAGCCATGAGGGTAGAGACTATCTTGTGGCAATTAAACATTATCAATCTCTTACCTTGCTCTGATTTCTGTTGTTGACTTTTATTGTTTTTTTTCTGTTTTGTTTTCTTTACTTTGTTTTAGTGATGCCCAGTGATTTAGATGTGATAATGCATGCTTTTGTCCTACTACTGATAATCTTTATATTTACCATATACCTCAAATTGCATTTCTCAATGTAAAATAACATGTAGCTACTATTAATTAAGCACTTGCTTTTTGCTACTTGCTTAACAGACATTAACGCATTTATTCAGCACATAATTCTGTGAGGTAGGCATAACTAGAACAATTTTATACAGAAGTGCTGTTTAGAGTTAATTTAAAGTAATTGCCTTCAAATTATCCAAAAACTAAAATTCAAATCCTTATTGGTTTGATTCCAAGACTATGTTCTTAACCAATATGCTATGCAGGAAAATTACTAATTTTTATGTACCCATTTTATTGTCAAAAAACTCAAAAAAATTTTGTACTAACTGTTCACTTTCCTTAGGTGTCCAGGTAATAATCAAATGACATTCTAATAATGGTAACTTTACCTTCATTTTCCAAACATGTACTCAATGCTTTTCCTGTTTTATTGATTTAAGTAGAACAATATTAAATAATTTTAATAGCTGGAACTTTTGTCATTAACTTGATTTAATGGGGGTTTCTTTAGTGTTTCATTGTTAAATATTCTTGGCTGATGATTTGACAAAGAAATAATTTATCATATTAAGGAAATATCCTTCTATTCCTCGTTTAAGAGGTTTTACTTTTAATGAGATACATACTGAATTTTACTAAACGTCCTTTTGGAATCATTCAAGAAAATTATAAATATTTCTCCTTTTATCTTTTAATATTACTAAAACTTAATAGATTGATAGACTATTATTTCATTTCTAACATATTTAAAGGTTAACATGCTATTAAGTTTATTTGCAAGTTTATTATTTGATAGTTTTTCAATGTGTCAAGTAAGGCTGTAGTTTTGGCTTTTCATTTCTCTTGTTAGCTTTTGGGATTATGATGTTAGTTACTTAAAATTAATTTTAGGGGCACCTGGGTGGCTCAGTTGTTAAGCATCTGCCTTCAGCTCAGGTCATGATCCCAGGGTCCTGGGATGGAGCCCCACATCCGGCTCCCTGCTCAGCGGGAAACCTGCTTCTCCCTCTCCCACTCCCCCTGCTTGTGTTCACTCTCTTGTTGTCTCTGTCAAAAAATAAATAAAATCTTTTAAAAAATTTAATTTTAAAGCTTAATTTATTTTCTACTCTTCTGTGACACGGTTCAGATAAAGCAAAGCATTGTCTGTAACTTTAAATTTTAAAATCATCTTCAAGTTCTTTAGATATCTAGGTTAAAAAAATTGCAGAAAAAATAAATCAACAAAGGAATGATACAGACTCAACTTGTATGAAGGTATTTCTTTGATAATTTCTTCAATTTATATTTACCTTTTTATTCTGATAAGGCTTCCACATTCATGTTGACACAAGTTTGGTTATTTGTATGTCCTAGAAAATGATAATCTATTATAGTAAGACTTCCAAATTGAGTTTTATTGACCTATTTTTTAAAATCACTCCTGTACCTGTAGTAATATCCCTTCTCTAAATTTGTGCATGTTTCATCAATATTCTTTAATGATTAGGAAAAGTTTTACCTATTTTTAAGAACTCATCCTTTAGGGTGCCTGGGTGGCTCAGTTGGTTAAGCGACTGCCTTCGGCTCAGGTCATGATCCTGGAGACCCGGCATCGAGTCCCGCATCGGGCTCCCTGCTCCACGGGGAGCCTGCTTCTCCCTCTGCCTCTGTCTCTCTCTCTCTGTCTCTCATGAATAAATAAATAACATCTTTAAAAAAAAAAAAAAAAAAGAACTCATCCTTTAGTTTCAATTTTCATTTCTTTTGTTTTTCTTTTTTTTTTTTTTAATTTTTTGTCCTACTCTTATACTAATTATTACTTTCATCATGTTGGTTAATGTTGTAAATTGTTTCTTATAATAGTGATAAGTTATGGAAAGTTTTAGTGTCTTATATCAATTTTTTAGATTTAAATGATAACCTTTATATAAGATGATCCATTTTATGTCTTGAATTTTGTTATCAATTTCACCATATCCTTATTTCACCTAGTATAGGACCAATAACTTGCCTATTCTTTTATAGTTAACCTACTTTGGTCAGTTGGTTTTTGTTCTCTCTCCTACACAAGGAGATTCTATTCAATCTGAAGGTCTTCTGTTCACTTGGGGAATTTTATATATATTCATATTCTTTGTCCAAATACATGAATTTTTCTTTCATTATATTTCTTAATGCTTCCTTGTTATATTTTCTACTTTTTAGTTTAGATTTCCCCAAAGTACCACTGAATCAAGTTTAATTAGGAAGTGATCACAGAGGGGCGCCTGGGTGGCTCAGTCGTTAAGTGTCTGCCTTGGGCTCAGGTCATGATCCCAGGGTCCTGGGATTGAGCCCCACATTAGGCTCATTGCTCAGTGGGAAGCCTGCTTCTTCCTCTCCCACTCCCCCTGCTTGTGTGCCCTCTCTCGCTCTCTGTCAAAAATAAAATCTTAAAAAAAAAAGAAAGTGATCACAGAAAGGACAAGGAAATTAGGAAGTGAGAAAGGGAATAGTTGTTGTTTTAAGCAATAAGAGTCACATGAATGCAGTCAGGACAAGTGTGAGCAACTGAAGATCAATCCTACTGAAAATCCTCCAAGGAATATATAAAATGGATCTCGGGTTGTTCCACTGAAAGAAAATGAAATGGGATTTTATCTGCTTATTCCCAGCCCTCATTGGATGGAATTATTTCTGAGGGTGTTAAATTCCTGGCACTCTTGAGCTATCCTAGGAGCAGGCTAAGAAAGTTCCTGCAGTTTCAGAGAAAATCCTTGGGCAAAAATGGAAGAGCGTGAGACACAAGGGTGTTTGTGGTGGAAAGCTATCATTATGTGTGGGGACTATCTGCTGCAGGGATAGTGAACCCAGCAGTAGGGCAAGAAGGTATGCTGTACAGGATTAGGGAGGGTGTCCCTCCGTTACTAATATAAAACACACATGTATCGGGGCGCCTGGGTGGCTCAGTTGGTTAAGCGACTGCCTTCGGCTCAGGTCATGATCCTGGAGTCCTGGGATCGAGTCCCACATCGGGCTCCCTGCTCGGCAGGGAGTCTGCTTCTCCCTCTGACCCTCTCCCCTCTCCTGCTCTCTGTCTCTCATTCTCTCTCTCTCAAATAAATAAAAAAAAAAAAACACACGTATCATCTCTAATTCTACAAATACATATCCTTGTTTTTTTAAAATACCTAACTGCATATATTTCCAATTGTCATCATTGACAATAAAACAGACCAGACAATAGCCAAAATACAAACAGGGACATACTTGAATTCTATCCACCTTGCATCTTACTGCTAACACCTCCCTTTTTTTTTTACAGGGAAGAGAATATAATCTGGAATTTTAAACCACTTACAATTAGTATTATTTTATAAACACTTTTCCATAATTATTTGTAATATGTGTACCATGTTAAATAACCATAATTTTAATTCACTCTAATTATTCTTTATTTTCATTGTTTCAGTTGTAAAAATGTACCTACAAACACTTAAAGAAATGGCTTATATGTTCTATAAGTGTTCTAATGTTTATATATAAATAACACAGTATTTACATATTTTTATCACTATTTACAGCACTACTCCTTCGGTTCCTTATATCATTGTTACTTCTCACATTTCAATTGTTATTAGAACAAATCCACAAATTTGATTTCTTTTCCTTGATTTTTTTCTGCCTGAATGAGCATTAGATGATTATTAGGATAAGTTTTAAAAAGAAAAAAATAGAAATCTACATATTCCAGCAAAAGAGGTTGAGGTGTAAGTAATGTTTTTAGAAATCAGTATTGCCTGCCACATGATGAGCTGCTTTCAAATTCAGAGTCAGTTTTTATCTTTTTATATTAGTTCTACATTTTTAATTTTGACTCATTCTTCAGAATAAAATCATTATTCATGTTTTGGATCTTTATTGTCTCTTTCCCAGTCTCTCCTATCTCTTTATTCCTTTCCTTATGCAAAGTTCTACAAGAATTTCTTAACCTTTTCCCACATGTAACTTGTCTGATTTTCTGATCTTTGTTCCTATTTCATTCATTCTGTTATTACAGTTTTTTTCTATTCTTTTCTTAACTCTACCAGCCTTTTTCTAGGTCTGAGTTCCATCAGAGTCCACATTTCTTTGAATTATCTAAGAGCACTACATAAATTTCTTTAAAAATATTCAAACCAGTATTTTTTTTCCCTCAAAACTATGGTCTTCTTCTATCTCAAGCATTACATTTATCTTTTTTATATAGATGATTCCTTTCAGTGTCTTTGTTTTTTTATTTTGTTTACATAAAATTGAAAAGAAGGCACATTCTAGACCAATAGCTGCAAAGATGTATTTTACTTAGTGTTTTCTTGGAAGTTATTTAAAACTCTTCTCAGATCTCAGACTAAAAACTGGTTTCATGTTATATTATCCCTTTTGTGATCTAATTCCCTAATTTAGAACCATAATAGTCATGTTGTCATTGGTGAATCTTCTGTGAGGGAATAACTTACTTTCCTTTGATCTGTTCTCCATTTTCCACATGGTGCGGCTATCCTACTTTCTAAGACTGCTATCTCCCCTACTCCTTCCATGTCTGCAAATACCCTGTAATCATTCTGGTTTTTTGTTTTTGTTTTTTTAAGACTTGAGAGAGAGGGAGGGAGGAAGGGAGCGGGGGAGGGGCAAAGGGAGAGGGAGAGAAGCAGACTCCTGCTATGCCAGGAGCCCCACACCAGGCTCCATCTAAGAACACTGAGATCGTGAAAGAGAGGCCTTTAACAGACTGAGCCACCCAGGTGCCCCATGTAATCATTCTGTTTAAAACAAGCATTCTTGTTCTTGTTTTTCCTGAGTAACCTGATGATGAATTTGATCTATATCCATAAAGAATTTCTAAGATTTCTCTCCTATCCCACAGCCTGCCTTCAACTATAGTCTTAATGTAACAGACTAGAGAAATATTAGTTTCTTTCATGATCATCTTTAATTCTTGTAATCCCATCCTACTTCCTCTGGAAAAGTTTATAAGGAATTCCCCATTACCTTCATTTAACATTGTCCCCTTCTTGATGTTCCTGACATATGGATGGCATCTTCCCATATTTTCCATTAAAAATGTTGCCTTTTCCCTCTGCTTTTATATTCTTTTGTTCATTTGATGGTGATTTGGAAAAGAGTGAAGATTTATATAGTGATGCTCAAGTTGCTTCTCATCCATGATTCCTGTCTACTCCATATTTTAGATGTCACCACGCAGATGTCTCCTTAAGTCTCCATCTGCTTCCCATAAAAAGTCATTTTCGGATATTTGCTTTTTCTCTGTCTTCAGGGAAATGTTCTTTTTCTCTTTTGTGGCCATATGGGTTTTTTTTTTTTCCTTTTTTAGGCTCTGTCCCCACCCTTCTGAATGGGCAAAATCTGTGTCAGTCTATAGTTTGACAGCAACAGTGTGGGTGAAGTGTCATTGGTCCACTATACTCTCCACATGGGAGACGTTCTGATGGCTTCCCCATCTCACTTCTCATCTGAACATCAAGTTGCCTTGCAGAGCATCTAGTGCAATTTGTGATACCTAACAAACATTCATCAACTTTAATTCCACAGGACTAAAATTGGATCTTTTCTTGCTCAAAGTGGCAGTTTTCTCTGACTAAGCTAGAGAGTAAGATGCAGTTGGCTCCATTTCTCAGCAGCATAAAGCATGAAGACCTCCTCTGGCACACATAATCCCAGCCCTCTTCCATCCCATCCCCATATGTGACTAAGCACCTAAGTATGCCATAGGCTTTTATCTATCCCCTTCTCTATTGTTTTTGTTCTGGAAGGTTAGTCTTTGAATGGATGTATAAAGAGATGAACTGCTGATAATAGACTAGAGAAGCCTTGGTTCTAACCAAAGTCAGTATCCACTGAATTAAAAGTTTGCCTAGTTTATTAGGTTATGGTCTCTCTGCATTTTGATTTTTTGAGACCTCAGAACATAGTGATGACACAACATGGTTTCTCTATTTTCTTTTAAATGGATCATTAGATTTACTTTAAATAGCTCCTAACATTTTTGCTTACAAATGTACTTTATGGAAAGTCAGAGATTATTTTATCATCACATCTAGTCTGCTCTTTGCAACCCAGAAGAGCTCAACTTATTGTTATGTCAGTTTGCCTATTTAGCCAATTTTTTCAGTCACTTGAAAATTTAATTAAATAACTACCACAGGGGCGCCTGGGTGGCTCAGTTGGTTAAGCGACTGCTTTCGGCTCAGGTCATGATCCTGGAGTCCCTGGATCGAGTCCCGCATCGGGCTCTCTGCTCGGCAGGGAGCCTGCTTCTCCCTCTGACCCTCCCCCCTCTCATGTACTCTCTCTCTCTCTCATTCTCTCTGTCTCAAATAAATAAATAAAATCTTTAAAAAAAAATAACTACCACATATCCTCAGGATACTATATTCTGGACATATTAGGATAATTAAGCTATTATTTCCTATAAGAGATTTAGTCTAGGGGCGCCTGGGTGGCTCAGTCGGTTAAGTATCTGCCTTCCGCTCAGGTCATGATCTCAGGGTCCTGGGATCGAGCCCTGCCTCAGGCTCTGCTCAGCGGGGAGCCTGCTTCTCCCTCTCTGTCTGCTGCTCCCCCTGCTTGTTCTCTAATAAATAAATAAATCTTTAAAAAAAAAAAGATTTAGTCTAGTGGGAGGAAAGGAAAGAACCTGTATATAAATAAGCCACAATGTCTTATATGGATATTATGATATAAATCATCACGCTACATTTTCAGAAGAAAAAGAGGTCACTTTTTCCAAGTAGGATTCAGGAAAGAGAGTCAACACTTGAGCTAAATTTAAAAAGAGAAGGTGCTTTAAAAAACAAAACAAAACAAAACAACAACAAAAGAAACACCAAAGTGGGGCAATTGTGGTCAGGGTCCAAAAGGATAATTCACAGAGTAAGAACAATGTCTGGCATAAAACTGGGATATTAGAGGAGCTAAGAACAACTTGGCCTTATTGAATTATAAAACATGAGACATACCCAGCCATGGTTAAGGTTGGAAAGGAAGGAGCCCCTTAAAAATATTAAACTATAAAAGTAGTCCAATATAATGTTATTACAACCTTTATCTAGTACTAGAGTTTTTTACACCTCTTCTCCAGAAATTGATTTGTTATAATAATTTCTACCTCCATTTTTATAATTATTCTACTCAGGAAATATTTGTCATATAAATCTTATTTATTTTTTTTTAAAAGATTTTATTTATTCATTTGAGACACATAGATACAGAGAGAGAGAGAGAGAGAGAGCATGAGCAGGGAGAGAGGCAGAGGGAGAGGGAGAAGCAGACTCCCCGCTGAGCAGGGAGCCCGATGCGGGGCTCGATCCCAGGACGCTGGGATCATGACCTGAGCTGAAGGCAGACGCTTAACCATCTGAGCCACCCAGGCGCCCCCATATAAATCTTAAAGAAACATTCTAAATATTCCTAGTTTGTCATTTTATGAATGACTACATTTTTTTGCATTATTCTTCTCTTACCATCCAAAAATCTAGAAATATTAAAATGGTTTTGCTTTAGGTAAAATAGGTCACAAATATACACTTCTGTATTTTCTAGATCTTAGATAGCACAGATCACAATTTCTCCCTGTACTGAGGGACAAATGTTATGCATCGGCTGAAATGGCAAAGCACAAATGTTTGGCATATGGCATACAGTTGAGAAAATTAAAAGTGCTTACACTGAAAGGAGGTCATAACCCAGTGGGCATAACCAGAACTTGGAGGGTCCATTCCATTACTGGAATGTCAACCAAGAGAATGGCAAGAGAGTGTATTATACATCAAAAGTATTTACAATGTCAGGGAGATACAATTTAACAATGAAGAGTGAAATGGTAAAAAAAAAAAAATTACTTTAAAAATTCAAGGAATAAAACCTGAATTATATAATAACAGTGGATCCTGCAACAGACCAGTAGTATGAAAGGTGAGTGACAATGAAAAACTGTTAAGTCAACACTATATACTCTAAATTGTTCTCATATTCAAAAGGGATTTCCAACTCTCCTATATTTTTCTGGATTGAGAATAAATAACAGTGACAAACAGGCAATATCAATGCATTCCTAAATTATGTAGAAGACAACTTTATGACTCATAAAGCAAAATATCCTAAAAAAAAAAAAAAAAAGACTGTATTATACCTCTTACATAGCAGGAAAATAACATTCAAGCTAGTATCCATAGGCTGCTGTTAATTGAGAGTAGCTTTAACAAAAGTATCATGGCATATTTTGTTGAGTGCCTACTATGAGCCAGCTACCATCCTGAGCATTTGGCATGCATCAATGACCCAAAACAAATGAGGACTACCCAAATGGAACTGAATGTTTAGCTGAGATAGGCAGAAAATAAACAGGCATAATAAATAAGTGAATTATATCTTGAATTAATAGTGATAAGTGCTACATAAAAAAATAGAAGTGGAGTAGTTTGTTGGGGGTGGGTAGAGTGTCAGGGTAGAGGCAGAGGTGGTTTATAATATTACACTTACTTGACAGAGTATGTTTTATTAGTAACATTGGACTTGAGTAAATATTTGAAAGATGTTGGGACACCTGGGTGGCCAGTAGATTAAGCGTCTGCCTTCAGCTCAAGTCATGATCCTGGGGTCCTGGGATCGAGTCCCACATCAGTCTACCTGTTCAGCGGGAATCTTGCTTCTCCCTCTGCCTGCTTCTCCCCCTGCTTGTGCTCACTCACTCTCTGACGAATAAATAAATAAAATCTTTAAAAAAGATATTTGAAGGATGTGATGAAGTCAACCAAGTGTGTATGGTGGCACAGGGAAAGAGTATCAGTGGCATCAAAGGTGATAAGGTACCATAATTGAGGTACAGCACAGAAGCAAATGTTGTTGAAGCACAGAAGAGGAGGAGGACATGAGGGCAAAGAGAAAGGTGAGTGAACCCCAACATATTTAGTGTCTTGTGGGCCACTAAGAATTTTAGATTTTAAATGAAAATGGAGAGCAACTACAGAATTTTGAGAAAGGAAATAAATGCTGTATCATATGCTTTTAAAGGATCAGGTGGCTGTGGTATTTCTAATAAGGTATAGGTAGACAAATTTGAAAGCAAAGAGAATAGTCAGAAGGCTATTGCAGTAACTTTAGGTGAATAGATGATGGCTCAGCCAGAAAGTAGCTATGGAGTTTGTGTTTGGATTCTAGATATATACTGATGGTTGCATTACCACAATTTGTTGGTATTTTGGGATGTGAAGGAAAGAGATTAGTTAGGACAACAACACATTTTTGGACTGAATGACAGGATGGATGGAGCTGCCATCACATAAAATGAAGAAGGCTGCAGAAAGCTGAATTTGGGAGAAAGAAGTTACAAATAGGCATTTAGGATATGCTGATTTTGAGAAAATTATTAGATATTCCAGTAGAGATGTTACACATGCAGTTAGATACAATAGGCTGGACTTTGAGATATTCTGGGTTGGATATATCATTTGGGCCTATCTGTCAGTAGGTAGTAATGAGACAAGATGAGATCACTAAAGGTGTGATTGTTCATAGAGAAGGGAAGAGGACCAAGGACTGAGCTCTGAGATACTCAAATATTAAGGGAGTGTAATGAAACCAGGAAAGGAGACCAAGGGGTAGCAACCAGTAAGACAAGAGAAAAAAAAAAAAAAAAGTGTGGCATCCCAGAAGATAAGTGAAGAACTGTGCCAAGCAGGAAAAAGCTGCTGATAGTTCAAGTAACACAGGACTGAAAATTGGCCATTTGATTTAAAAATGTAGATACCACTTTTTACTTTGACTCAGTTATTTCCCATGGAGTGATACAGATGAAAGTTTGGTTAGAGTGAGTTAAGAAATAATAGACAATTTGAAGAAAGTATAAACAAGTTTTTCAAGGAATTTTGATCCAAAGAAAAGCAATGAAATGTGGTTGCTGATGAATGGGGTTTTCTCCACCTTAATATTAGAGCAAAATAATTATATGTTGCATTAATCAAGATTCAACCAGGGAGGCAAAACCACTAAGAGTATTATAGAATAAGTGTTTTTTGGAATATGATTTTTGTGAGGACTAATTTTACAGGTCAGCTTGACTGGAGTAAGGGACACCAAGATAGCTGATAAAACATTGTTTCTGGGTGTATCTGTGAGTGTTTCCAGAAAAGATTAGCATTTCAATGAGTCAACTAAGAATACTGCCCTCATAGATGTGGTTGGGCATCACCCTATCTGTTGAGAACCTGAATAGAACAAAAAGGTGGAGAAAGTAAATTTGCTCTACTTGAGCTGTGACATCCATCTTCTCCTGCGCTCAGATATCAGTGCTCCCGGTTCTAAACTCAGACTGAATTACACCACTGACTTACCTGGTTCTCCAGCTTGCATTCAGTGGATCATGGGACTTCTCAGCCTCCATCATCATATGAGACAATTCCTATGCTTTATACAAAAGGGTGCACGTGCATGTGTGTCAGGGTTCTCCAGAGAAACAGAACCAATTGGATATATTTATATATATACACACGTACCTACACTCACACCCATGTCCACCTCTATACATACTTACATAGCACATATCAGTGAGGATTCTCCAGAGAAACAGAACAATACAATTGTATATATATGTTGTATGT
>NC_058415.1:48202477-48496068 GCF_002201575.2 Neomonachus schauinslandi | reverse complement strand
GAAGCTGAGAAAGTAAGTATCCAAAAACCCAAAAGAGAGTTGGAGTTAAACACTAACCAGCCTTCCCAAAGCACCAAGGTGGTTGGATCATCAAAGCTTGAAAGGAAACCTGGAAAGCCAAGGATGGCCAGGTGTCAGAATAAGACCATAATGAAGAACTAATGGAGAAGACTATGAAACCTACCCTCTGCATCTGGTATTGGGGCTGGAGGCCAATAGGGTTGATGGCCAGGAAGGACAGCCAAGAAGGGAAGAAGGAAGAAAGCTGGAATCTGCCAGAACTTCTGCATCTGTTTCACACCACAAAGGAGAACAAAGAAAATCTAGAACCTACCAGAACATATATATCTGTCTCACACCAAAACTGTTTCCAATGACCTCTGAAGAATGACATCTGCTGCTCTACTTCAACTTTTCCAGATCTCATGCAAAATTCTCTAACCTGAACCATACAAAGAAGAGGTTTCTGAGAAACTTAGTTACAGCTTAGCCAAAATGATCCAGTGCAAAACCACACAGATGCCGATCTAGTAGAAAGGGGGAAAAATGATGATTCAGGCAACAGACAGGAGATCTACAGCAATGTCCTTGAGTAGGATAGAGGGCATCATAGCTAATACACAAGTGATGGACTTACATTTACAACAAAGTAAAAGTGTTTGAGTTTATTAAAACCTATTTCCCAAAAAATAGCAATCATTTCTGCTGAATGCACTGATAACAAGTATTAAAATCAAACATTAAAATCATCATGTTAGAAAATTTTTGGTATATTTTAGGGGATAATTACCACTTAGCTGCATACAAATCTTCATAGGTCAGTCACTAATAGCAAGAAATGTTGCATTTGTTAGTATAGCTCAGTAATTTTATGGTGTATGAAATGAAGGTGTAAAATGGAAAAAAATATAAAATATTTCTAAAGATTAAAAAACCCTTCATTTGGCCCTGAATTTAACAGCCATCTATACTCTCATTAATCCCATTTGTTTTCATTTTTTTCCCTACAGTAGATCACTCTTACAGTCAGTATATCCAATTGCCTATTTGACAGCTCTACCCCTAAATCCTCAAAAGCAGCTCTGATTCAACCTGGCCAAAACTTGATCTATAGTTCTCTGTATATCATACCCACTCCAATTTTGGTTATTCTCTAGTTGTAATAACCACTCTTTCAAGCCAGAAATATAGTAGCACTCCTACCTTCATCTCTCTGCCTCTTAGTCAACCCTCCATGTACTCACCTAATGTTCCTTTTACCTCTTGCCATCTCTAAAATCTGTTCACTTATCTGTTTTACATAACATTGTCATCCTAGTCAATGCAACCTAAAACTCTCTCCCAGATTATTAAAACGGCCTTGTTGTAGATCCCCGTCATCCTGTTTCTTCACTCTTATCCCAGTGCATTCTCCTCACTACATCTAATAAATTTGTTTGGTGTTTTGTTTGTTTTAATAATTGAATCATGCCCTTGTTGATAAATGGCATTCCTTAATGTGTGTGTTCAGTGCTCTCAAAATAATTACCACACTCTTTAACAAGAACTACCCATCTATGTGTGATCCAACTAATTTACCTTTCCAAATAGGAACAGTGGGAGAAAATTGAAGTTGTGATGTTTTTAACTCTTTAGTAAAAGATATAACCAAGTTGTGAGGATCTATTTTTTATGTTAGTAGAAGAGGGAAAATATTGTTTTCAAATTTATGTAAAATCACCAATTTGGTGACTGAGAAAAGTTTTCTTCACAGAACTCAAAAGTAGTAGATTCCAGAGTCTACAGAAGACATTATCAGATGCTTTGAAAAAAGATCCAAAGACTAGAAGAAAGAAAAAAAAAAAGACTAGAAAAACATTAAACAAAAGTTTACAAAGTTAATGGGTTTGTTGCAGGCTATCTCTGATTTTATAACATACTAATATTTGTTTTAAATGTCAAAGAAACATATAAAGTATGTAGTACTTAAACTTTCTTAGCCTTGAAACTTTTTGTTACCAGAAGGCATCACAGAATAGCTACTCTATAAAACACTTTTGGGAATGCCACCCTAAGCATTTAAGGAGGAAATGGAGGTCTGAAGAAGTTGAGGTTGAAATAGTCAAGAGGGTATCAAACAGAGCCCAAACAGCTCTATGGGTATTAAGGGGTGGGGGATGGGATAATCCCTTATGAATTATGTAAAGAAGAAAAGTTTGTTGAACAGGGTAGGGCAAAGGGGAGCAGAATCAGGTTACAGGGAGGAACTGAAGATGCTCAACATCACTGCCCCAGTCATGAAAGGAGGAAAGATCTAAAGGAAAACACCAAGTAACCCATAGGTACTCAGTACTTATGAAAACAAAGTGAGAAGTTTTGTTTCCTGGCTACTTAAACTTGACACTTGGTTTATGACTTACTTACATATGTCCTAGCCCTTATGTCCATTATTTTATAACTAGATTGATCAAACCCAGATTATGGCAAACTAATTGAAACACCAGCACATATTTTCTAAAGAGGAGTATCAATTTAATACATTCTTAAAGAGGAGAAGCACTGCAAATAGTAAAATATAATACAGAATTAAAAATAGAAAAAAAGGAATGTGGGCTTTGAGGACCTTGTTTTGATGCATTTGTAAGGAAAAAATAAAAGCAAAACCACTTTTTACTTAAGCAGTACAAGACCAAAACATTGCTTAAACAATAATCTGAGACCTTTAGTCTCAATTCCACATATTGAAGACAATAAAAATACATATGGCACTTCTAAGAAGTATGGATCTTGTAAAATTCTAGTAGCCCTTCTAGAGAAATGAGATGAATGGCCTTCTAGAAGATTCTCTGATCATTCCCTCAACTTTTTCAGTAAGAATGTAATGCCATATTGTGTAGTTATGAAAAAAAAAAAAAAGAACTTAAAAAGGACAAAGACCATTCAAAGAACATCTTCTTCACAACAATGCAGCCAGTTCTGTGATTCAGGATCTAAACAACATAAAAAAAAAAATTGTGGCCCATGTTTGTTTCCCACATGATTTGCATAAAAAATATGTAGGCACTGCTTTCTGAAGTATTCCACCATAATTTATCCCATGAATCATAAATTATACCTTCCATCAGTGTTCAATTCCCATTTTCACTGTATATAGAAAGTTTCCACCTCATTGATCATTTACATCAGAATGAGAAAGAGATACAGGAAGTCCTATCCCATCATTAGAAGATAGAAATAAAGATTCATGGATTCTTTTTATATTTTTGTATACACATAAAAAGTATGCTCAATCAAAATTCAAAATATAGTTTATCCATGTTAATTGCCATAGGACATGAAGATGAAGTTATAATAGGGACTTCCACGTGATCAAAGTTCTTGAAGCAAAAGACAGATCTTTCAGATGAAAATTCCAAAGGATTCTATATGGGTTCATCATGCCTCTGACAAACGAGAGTGATCCTGCCACAAACACTGTATTTTTTAACTTACCAAATAGCATGAACTCAGCTGTACTTGATATTAAAGAAAGTACATTTATATGTCTATAAATTATTTTTATGAGAGAAAAGCAGATTTTGTTTCCTTGAACAACTTTCTTTGTGAGCAAACTCAAACTGTTCCAAGATAACTGATGATAGAAGGACTAATAAGTAGCCAAACCCACATATAGAGAGCATAGTCCAGACTTTAACCCACTAGTTTTCACTAATCACATCTCCCATGAAATCTTTTATCAGCACTACTAACAAGTACAAAATGGCCAACCTGAGTTTCACCTTCATTGCCTTCTCAGAGTAGTTTTTTCTTTTCCTCCAGAGACTCTAATGAGCAGTGAAATGGTGCAAAGGTAGACATCAAGAAGTATGAAGGGAAGAGGTAATGGCCTGTATAACCTGAAAACTATAGAATCAGTTCCTGGGTAATTGAGTATTGGTGGGACTTGGCAAAAAGAGAGCCAGTAGCTATAATTCATTTAGACTTAAAAGAAACTCTCCTTCCAATATCAAAGTATAATGAAGAACTGAGTGCAAAGTTTGTTGCCAATTTCTGACTTTAGCATTCAGTGATCCATCCAAGGACTAATGTTGTCCATCATGAATAGGAGAGAAGGGCATATAATGGGCACAAATAACTGTTTTAAAGGCAAGTTTACAGGAGACAAGCAATTACAACCTGATTTTATAGATTGGCACCAAAAACACTTTTGTCTTTTTTCTTTATGACAATCAATTCAATAGAGTCTTTCTTATTAATGAAGGCACTGTGCTTTGTACCCTACAAAGATGTACTTCTGCCCTTGAGATTTTAAAAGTATAGTGGGGGATGTAACCATGCACTTAAATAACTTCAGTAAAGAGAACACTGAGTTCAGAAGAGTGAGCAATTAATTCAGAAAAAAAAAAACCCTACTATGTACTTGCAGGATTTCTTGAAGGTCCACACACCTAGCATAAGTTTTTTTATAAAGCAGGAAAGGACCATAAAGAGAAGAATTATCAACCCATTCCATTTAAAAATAATTTTAGTTATAAACCTACTATGTGCCAAGCATTTTGCTAGATAGGATACAAAAGAAACAAGGTATCATTGCTGTTATCAATGCAGTTGTGTAATGGAAAATGAGACAGGTAGATAGACCACTATATAAATAAAATGTTTACAAATCCTAAAGAATGTCTTTTCTGATTTAAATTTTCTACATAGGGATATAATTCTCTCGTTTTTTTTTAAGATTTTATTTATTCATTTGAGAGACAGAGACAGAGAGAGCACAAGCAGGGGGAGAGACAGAGGGAGGAGAAGCAGTATCCCCACTGAGCTGGGAGCCCAACACTGGTTTTGATCCCAGGACCTGGAGATCATGACCTGAGCTGAAGGCAGACACTTAACCATCTGAGCCATCCAGGCGCCCCGTCGATTCTTTTCTAAGTAGGTAGAAATAATTTACAGTAATTCCTAAGTTGTGCAAGTAACCTGTGCTGCAAATTATTGGGAATTTCTCTCTATTGGTGCCCAGATCTAGTCTGTAGTTTGCAGGAAAGAGACTATATGGTCAATGCAAAGCTGTTCAGGGAACTTTAAAAAATTATAGATTCCTGACCCCTGGCACAGTCATTCTGTGAACCACTTTGCAAGCTACTGCCCTTGGCCACGTGGAACATCTAAATTTTGACAAAAGTGAAGAGCTATTACTAAAAGGACTACTTTGTGGATTAGAGAGGGTAGGAACCACAAGGAAATAAAGGATATCATCACACATCATCATCTAAATTCTCTCACTCAACTCTTTCCCTACTACTTCTGGTCCACTTTCTGTACATTTCCTTCTCTTCTCCTCCGGTGGGAGATCTGAGAGCCATACTTCATCTAGAATTAAAGAAGATGGCAGTCTGGGTTAACATTCTATCTATACACTAGGAAATCTCCCCCAGGGGAAAACACTGACTACAGGAATTCACTGAGGAAAAAAATGAACATAAGAAATTATTTCATACCTTCCACCAACTTCACTTGGAAAATCATGTACTTATTAAGCATGAACAAGAGAGAAACTGATTGATTGATTGCTTAAGGGAGGGAAAAAAAAAATCAGCAATGTGATCCATGAGTTCCAGATTTTAAAAATTCAATAATTCAACAAACATTTTGAGCATCTCTCTATGCTGAGTATTACTGAACTTTAAAAAATTGGGAAGAGCAACATTTCAATGTTAGCATATTAATCACTCCATATTTGATTTAATATTTAATTTTCATACTTCCATTAAACAAGTAATGAATAAGTATTGATCTTGTGCCATGTTTTGTACAGGGGATAGAGTATTGAATAATGCAGACCTAGTCCTTGCTCTTTTGGATAATACTTTCCAGTAAGGGATAAAGGCAAGTATGGCAACTACAATACAGTGTGACACAAGTAGAGAGTACTATGGAGAATCACTGCAAGGACACATAAAGCTAACTTCACGCAGACTGAAAATAAACAAATGTTCCAGGAAACATGCCTGCGAAGTTTTGAAGGCAAGGTACCATATATTCAGGAAACTGCCAAATAATTCACAGCAATGTACATTGTGGAAGGTGGAGAGAAATACAAACTAGGAGGGCCAGATTTTAAGTTGTGAAGTCATACTAAGAAATTGGATTGTACCTTAAAATAAGGAGCACCAGAAGATTTCAACCATGAAGAGAATAAATCAGGTTTGTCTTTCAACACATTCACTTAGCCTTCCAAGTTGAGAACAGGTTAGAGAGAGTCATGACTGTGAGACACACCAGTTAGGAGGCTAATCAGATGAGTGATGATGAAGGATATGTCTTAGAGTAATATAGAACAAAGTGGTTGAAACTGAGCAATGTTAAAGAGATAGAAAAGAAAGTACTTGGTAACATTTTGGATAGGTGTGTGATGGTTTAGATACAAGCATAGGAGGAGGAAGAGGCTAAAGAAATTATTTTTAACATGTTGATATTTCAGTGACCAAGCAGACATACAAATCGGGTATTAAATAAGCAGTGGGATGTGTGGGTCTTGACTAAAGTTCAAGAGAGAAAACAAGCTGCAAATATAGAGTTGGGAAACAATGACCCACAAACAGTAACTGAAGTCATGGGAGTGACCAATATTGCCTAATTTTAATTTGTAAAGGATGTAAGCTAGAAAGAAAGCCAACAAAGGAAGAGGATCCTCAAAAGTACTTAGGAGGAGTAGCCAAGGATAGACAGTAAGATGGATAGAAAATTCAAAAATATGCTGTAAGGGAAGCCAAGGAAAATTTATCAAGGATGATGTCTTCAATTGTGTTATAATCTCCTGAAAGTTCAAATGAGAAGATTAAGGAGTATCCATTTGATTAGCATAGCACTCTCTCCCCTTTTCTGATACCTTGGAATACATACCTATGCATCCTCTGGTCACAATTTTTTTTTTTTAACTTCAAGTAGGTTTTTTGCACAGAAGCTTTACTTTCTACCATTTTGAAATTGCGTTTTAGTAATGCATATTCCACAACCAACTGAAAAGAAGTAGTCA
Organism: Neomonachus schauinslandi; assembly: GCF_002201575.2. Lineage (NCBI taxonomy): Eukaryota > Metazoa > Chordata > Mammalia > Carnivora > Phocidae > Neomonachus > Neomonachus schauinslandi. The sequence continues at coordinate 48,489,053 of NC_058415.1, read as the reverse complement.
TGGACATAGGTGCTAAATAATTATTTGTCCCCCAAAAAAGTATATTTGTCATCACTTAGGCCAAATCCTGCTGAAATCCTGATATGAATTTATAACATTACATTATAGACTCTATGAGGGCATGAAATGATTTTAGTTTCTCCACTATTTTATGTCCCAGCACTAAACATTATGACTGGCACAAATTAGATGCTCAAAATATATTTTTGAATGGATGGGCACCTGGGTGGCTCAGTTGGTTAAGTGGCTGCCTTCAGCTCAGGTCATGATCCCAGGGTCCTGGGATCGAGTCCCGCATCAGGCTCCCTGCTCATTGAGGAGCCTGCTTCTCTCTCTTCCTCTGCCTGCTGCTCTGTCTGCTTGTGCTCTAATAAATAAATAAAATCTTTAAAATATATATATATTTATATATTTAAATGGATGAATGAGTGAATGAATGAATGAAGCACCAGAGGCAAGAGCTAGAATTATCTGATATTTCCATTATATAGCCTGCAAAATAGAGATGGCTCCTGGAGAAAGAATCAATTGAAATGCAAAAACAAATACTAACTGATCATCTGAGAAAAACCAAAGGCAAGTTTTATACTAATTAGCAAAAATTAATATCCTCTGTCCAACCCTTAAATGCATTCATGCATATATTATCCAACAAAAGTATTTAGCTAACTATTAAGAATTATTAGAAAATACAAGAGAGCCAAAAATAACTAAACAAGTGACTAAGATGACAATAAACAAAATCAGTACCGATGGGGCAAGATAGTGCAAATGTGGAAGCAACAACTTAAATGACGCATTCATGATAGTATGTTGTGAATTAATGGTAAGTCCTCAGTAAATCATCTTTAGTCACTTTCTTTAAAGCACTCGTTACTAACCACCACACTGAATGTTATCTACTCACCTCTTCTTTGCTACAAAATATTAGATATAACTCTATTGCTATGATTGTAATCATTAAACTTCCTTAGTTTCTTTTATAGCATATTCAATTAAATGTTTTGAGTATATGCATATTCTGAGTGGAGAGAACTACTGCTCCAAAATATAACAGGAAGCAAAAATTGGAACTAAAAGACACCCCCACACACCCCAACCACCCAGGTCCCTTGATGCAAAACAATCCTACAGAAGTAACTGCAAGCATGTTGGAGGGGGCTTTAGGATAAAATGATGCCAAAGGGGAGCTAGTAGCTAGAGATGGAGGAGTCACAATCCTTTCTCTGCAAGCAAAAAAAACAAAAACAAAAACAAAAAAACAAACAAAAAAAACCACTCAACTATAATAGTTTAAATGGTAAGTAAAATTATCTCCCTCAAAACAAATCCAAAGGCAGGTAGTTCAGGTAATGGTTCAGTGACCTAGGAGCACATACTTTTTATTTTCCTACTCTGCCATCCCATTGGATTACTGCCTTAATCCTTTGCCTTGTCTACTCATGTTACAAGATGGTTACCACAATTTCATAGATCTCATGTAGTAAAAACAGAGCTAAGGGGATTTTCTCTCTGTCTCTCCCACCTTTTCTCCTTCTCCCTCTCTCTTTTCAGATGAATTATTTCCTAAAAGCCCTCCAAAAGACTTTTCCTCAAGTGCATTATCCAGGAGTAGGTCACATATCCATGGATGCTCAACTCAAGTTCTGCTAACAAGGACAGAGGGAGATGAGAAGTGGCAGCAACCAACAGCATTAGTCTCTTCTTTTGGATAGAATACTCACAGCTAACATACTTGGTATTTTCTTTCCTCAATCTGATTTCTCCCATACAACTTTTCTAAGCTGACTTCATTGCCTTTTATGTAAGCCAAAATAAAGGTAGTACTTTGTCTCATATCAAGTTGAAATATGAATGGTATTGCAATTTCCCTGTGTAAATTATCTTGCCCCTTGAATTTTAGAGTTTGTAATTGATTACATTTACAAATAATGTATTAAAGTAAGAAGGTTCAACTCAACAAAAGAATTGGAGAAAAGCTATTATTATACTTGTAAAACTTATTTCTATTGTTTAATGGGCCATGAAAATTCAGTGATTTTAATAATATTTTATTTATAAAGTATTAAAATTTTGGTAATGTAAAGTGCAATATGTTTAGAGTGTAGAAAATGAAAAATCTTATCTAGAGTACTATTTTATTTTTTTTAAGATTTTATTTATTTATTTATTTGACCAAGAGAGAGACTGTGAGAGAGGGAACACAAGCAGGAGGAGTGGGAGAGGGAGAAGCAGGCTTCCCGCAGAGCTGGGAGCTCGATGTGAGACTCAATCCCAGGACCCTGGGATCATGACCTGAGCCAAAGGCAGATGCTTAGCAATTGAGCCACCCAGGTGCCCCTAAAGTACTGCTATTTTAAATTAATGACAAGAACTAGTCTATATTTTTGGTACATTAGCATTGCTCTATCTACTAAAAACTGAAAACTCCCTCCTGCCTATTCTTAAAAAGGATACAGTCTATAAAGCAGAGAGGTTTTGTAAAACAAGGAAGAATAGGATGTTGAAAATGCTCTAAAATCATTTAATTTTTAGATCTGGAAGTGACTGCTAGTCTAAACCCCTTGTTTAACAGATATGAAGTGACTTGCCCAGGTTTCTTGAATAACTAAAACAGGAGTGCCAAGGTGATGACAGAGCAGGACCACCCTAGGCTCACCTCATACCACATTTACAACTAGTTAACTATCAAATCATCCTAAATACCCCAGAAACTGACCTAAAGACTGGCAGAACAAACTCTGAAAATAAAGGTAGAGAAGAGGCCACAGGGAAGATGATAGGACGTTCAGAGACTTGGTTTGGGAGAGAAACAGATGTGACTGCTGAGGTGGGGAAGGAGCCACAGTCATGGAGAAGGGCAAAAGTGGACAGGAAAAAATGAATTCCCACAGCGATCAGCTTGGAAAGTGAGAGGGGCCAAATTTTATAAGCTCTTATAACCAGTGGGGCTTAAAACCTGGAGTTTTAAATGCCAGCCGGCTTGGTTCTGGGAGAGCTGAAAGGACATTGGAACCGCTCTTGGAGAAAAGACAGGGCAAACAGTCTGCAGATATACAGTGTGGAAAAAGCAATCTGAAGAGTGCATGGGGCACATAGCGGAGAGGTTATTTGCTCATCTATAAATATGTTCCAGAGAGACTGTGTTCATGGAGAGACCCTTCTGGGAAGAAAGGAACTGGCGGGTGCCACTTTCCTCTCCTGCCCCTCAGCATTAATACAGAGCCACTTATGGGAACCAGCATAGTGCCAACACTGATTTTCTTATGCCAGCTGCACTCTGGAGGAACCACCCTCCCCAGGCATGCTTGCCTCAGTCCCAGCATGGTGGGCCCCCTCCCCCAAGAAGACCAACCCAAACCCTTGCCAACACCATGTTTCCCCACCCAGGGAGTTTTGCAGAGCCTCAGTTGCAATGCCAAGAGGTATCATTTCACAAACAGGCAAAAGCATACCTAGTTGAAACACACACATCAGGCCAGCGACCAAACATTGCCCACAACAGGCAAAGAGAGCCTCTATAGATGACTGGCCTGAAGAATAAAGTGGCCAGGACACAACAGCAGAGCATACACAGACACATTGGAAACATGTTCAGAAGAGCCAGGCCCTGAGGAGGAGACACTACACTGCAGGGCACTACAGGACCTCTTCTTCATAAAGCCATTACACTCACAAACAGGACATGTAGCAAACTTTCCTAACACAGAGAACGAAGCAAAGAGACTTAAACAAAATGAGAAGACAGAGGAATTTAACCTAAATGAAAGAACAGAACAAGGCCACGGCTGGAGATCTAAGCAAAACAGATGTAAGTAACATGCTGGATAGAGAATTTAAAGTAATGATCATAAGGATACTCACTGGGCTTGAGAAAAGAGTGGAAGACATGAGACCCTTACCACAGAGATAAGAAATAACACAGCAAAGATAAAGGGCTCAGTACATGAAATAAGCAACACACTTGATAGAATAAACAGCAGGCTGGTAAAAGCAGAAGAATGAATCAGTGACCTCCAAGACGGAAAGAATGAATCAGTGACCTCCAAGATGGAGTAAGGGAAAGTAATTAAGCTGAACAAAAGAGAAAAAAATAATTATGCAAAATTAGAATAGACTGAGAGAACTCAGTGACTTCATCAAACATATTAACATTCCTATTATAAGAGTCCCAGAAAAAGAAGAAGAGACAAAAGGGGGCAGAAAATTTATTTGAAGAAATAATAGATGAAAATTTCCCTAATCTGGGGAAGGAAACAGATATCCAGATCCAGGAAGCATAGAGAACTCCCATCAAAATTAACAAAAGCAGACCCATACCAAGACCTATTAAAATTTAACTGGCAAAATATAATGATTAAAGAAAAAAATTTAAAGGAGAAAGAAAAAAGACAATAGTAACTTACAATGGAAAACTCATAGGCTATCAGCAGATTTCTCAGCAAAAACTTTCCAGGCCTGAAGGAATGTCACAATACATTCAATGTGCTGAACGGGAAAAATCTGTAGCCAAGAATACTCTATCCAGCAGGGCTATCATTCAGAATAGAGGAAGAGATAAAAGTTTCCCAGATAAAAACTAAAAGAGTTCATGACTACTAAACCAGCCCTGCAAGAAATATTAAAGGGGACTCTGAGTGGAAAGGAGACACCAAACGTGATAGTATGAAGGTAAGAAACACAAAAGCAGCAAAAATGAGTATTTCTATAAAAAAACCATCCCCTCACTTTCAACCTCAGGTATTTTTAGGTCTAAAATGAGTCTCTTGTAAGCAGCATATAGATGGGTCTTGTTTTTTTTTACCCATTCTGATACCCTATATCTTTTGGAGTATTTAGTTCATTTACATTTAAAGTAATTATTAATAGATATGTATTTGTCATTTTCTTACTTGTGGTTGTTTCTAAAGATTTTCTCTGATTCTTTCTCTCTTTTCTGTTTTGCTAATTTTCTTTAGTGATATATTTGGATTTCCTTCTCTTTATTCTTTGCATATTTGTGGGTTTTGATATATGGTTACAATTAAGTTTGTATATAACCTCTTGTGCATATAGCAATCTATATTAAATTGATGGTCATTCAAGTTTGAATACATTCTTTGCCCCTCCCAATGTTTTAGACATATGTTGTCATGTTTTACATCCTTTTACTTTATGAGTTCCTTGACTGATTTTTTTCTTTTTCATAGAAAATAAAAATCAAAGAAGAAAAAAATCTGGAAAGACCACAAATACATGGAGGTTAAACAAAATGCTACTAAACAATGAATTAGTCAACAAGGAAATCAAAGAAGAAATTTTTTAAAAAAATACATGGAAACAAGTGAAAATGATAACAGTCTAAAACATTTGGGATGCAGCAAAAGCAGTTCTAAGAGGAAAGTCCATAGCTTGAGGCTTACCTCAAGAAGAAAAATCTCAAATACACCTAAAGGAGCTAGAAAAAGAACAAACAAAACCTAAAAACAGCAGAAGGAAGGAAGTAATAAAGATTAGAGCAGAAATAAAGGATATCAAAAATAAGAAACAATAGATCAATGAAACCAGGAACTGGTTCTCTGGGAGAAAAAAAAAAATCAATATAATTGATAAACCCCTAGCCAGGTTTATCGACAACAAAAAGAGAGAAAGAGAGACCCAAATAAATAAAAATCACAAATGAGAGAGAAGAAATAACCACCACAGAAACACAAGGATTATAAGAGATTATGAAAATCTATATACCAACAAATTGGACAACCTAGAAGAAATGGGCAAATTCCTAGAAACATGTAAACTACCAAAACTGAAACAGGAAGAAACAGAAAATTTGAACAGACCAATAACCAGCAAAGAAATTGAATCAATAATCAGAAAACATCCAACAAAAGTCCAGGACCAGATGACTTCCCAGGTGAATTCTATCAAACATTTAAAGAAGATTTAATACCTATTCTTCTCAAACTATTCCAAAAAAAATAGAAAAGGAAGGAATACTTCCAAATTCATTCTATGAAGCCAGCATTACCCTGATACCCAAACCAAATAAAGACACCACTAAAAAAGAGAACTATGGGCCAATATCCCTGATAACACAGATGCAAAAATCCTCAACAAAATACTGGTAAACTGAATTCAACAATACATTTAAAAAAAAAAATTCACCATTCCTGGGTTGCAAGGGTGGTTCAATATTCACAAGTTAGTCAACATGATACATCATATCAGTAAGAGAAAGGATAAGAACCATATAATCATTTCAATAGTTGTAATAAAAACATTTGACAAAATACATCATTCGTGATAAAAACCCTCAACAAAGTAGGGTTAGAGCGAACATACCTCAACATAATAAATGCCATCTATGAAAAACTCACAGCTAACATCATCCTTAATAGGGAAAAACTGAGAGCTTTTCCCCTAAGGTCAGGATCAAGAAAAGGATGTCTACTCTCACCATCTTTATTGAACAGAGTACTGGAAGCCCTAGCCACAGAAATCAGACAACAAAAAGGAATAAAAGGCATCCAAATTGGTAAGGAAGAAGTAAAACCTTCCCTATTTGCAGGGATAACACGATACCATCAAAAAACTGCTAGAACTGATAAGTGAATTCAATAAAGTTGCAGGATACAAAATCAAAGTACAGAAATCTGTTCCATTTCTATATGCCAATAATGAAGCAACAGAAAGAAATTAGGAAAACAATCCCATTTATAATTGCACCAAAAACCAGAAGATATCTAGGAATAAATCTAACCAAAGAGGTGAAAAACTTGTACTGTGAAAATTCTAAAACCCTGATGAAAAAAAATTGAAGATGACACAAAAAAAATGGAAAGACATTCCATGCCTATGGGTTGGAAGAAAAAATATTGTTAAAATGTTTATACTACCTAAAGCAATCTACAGATTTAATAAATCTCAACAAAATACCAACAGCATTCTTCAGAGCTAGAACAATCCTAAAATTTATATGGAACTACAAAAGAACCCAAATAGCCAAAGCAGTCTTGAAAAAGAAAAGCAAAGCTGGAGGCATCACAATTCCAGACTTCAAGTTATATTAAAAAGCTGTAGTAATCAAGATAGTATGGTACTGGCACAAAAACAGATGCATAGATCAATAGAACAGAGTAGAAAACCCAGAAATAAACCCACAACTATATGGTCAATTAATCTTCAACGAAGTAGTAAAGAATATCCAACAAGAAAAATCCTCTTCAACAAATGGTGTTGGGAAAACTGCACAGCCACGTGCAAAACAAAACAAAACAAAAACTGGACCATTTTCTTCTACCATACACAAAAATAAATTCAAAATCAATTAAAGACCTAAACATGAGCCCTGAAACCATAAAAATCCTAGTAGAGTACATAGACAGTAACCTCTGACATCAGCCATTGTAACTTTTTTCTAGATAGGTCTCCTGAACCAAGGGGAAACAAAAGCAAAAATAAATTATTGGGACTACATCAAAATCAAAAGCTCCTGCACAGCAAAAGAATAAAAGGCAACCTATGGAAGATGTTCCCAAATAACATATCTGATAAAGGGTTAGTATCCAAAATATTTAACTTATACAACTCAACACCCAAAAACCAAATACTCTAATTTAAAAAAATAAAAATGAACAGAAGACATGAATAGACATTTCTCCAAAGGCATACAGGTGGCCAACAGAAGCAGGAAAAGATATTCATCATCACTTACCATGAAGAAAAGGCAAATCAAAACTATAATGAGGTATCACTTCACACCTGTCAGAGTTGCTAAAATCAACAACACAATAAACAATAGGTGTTGGTTAGGATGTAGAGAAAGGGGAGCCCTCTTGCACTGTTGGTGGGAATGCAAACTGGTGCAGCCGCTTTGCCAAATAGTATGCAGTTTCCTCAAAAAGTTAAAAATAGAACTGCCCTATGTTCCAGCAACTGTACTACTGGGTATTTACCCAAAGAATACAAAAATTCTAACTCAAACAGATACATGTACCCCTGTGTTTACAGCAGCATTATTTACAATAGCCAAGATATGGAAGCAGCCCAAGCATCCATCAATGGATGAATGGATAAAGTAGACACACACACACACACACGCACACACACACTATGGGATATTATTCAACTGTATAAAAAGATGTAATCCTGCCATTTGCAAAGACATGGATGGAGCTAGAAACTATAATGCTAAGTGAAATAAGCCAGTCAGCGAAAGACAAATACCCTATGATTTCACTCATATGTGGAATTTAAGAAACAAAACAAACAAGCAGAGGGGGAGAGAGGGAGAGATATCAATGAACAGACTCTTTATAGAAAACAAACTGATGATTACCAAAGAGGAGAGGAGTGGGGGAATGGGTTTAATAAGTGGTGGGGATTAATATCTTGATGAGCAGGTCTCGATGAGCACCAGGTGATGTACAGAATTACTGAATCACTAAAGAAAAATAATTAAAACAGAACTGACATTTAAGAAGTTGTCTACTGGAACTTTCTACTTTTCTTACCTTAGAACTGCCCTTTACTCTCATACTTTCAATCTAAAAACTAAAATGTTCATGGATTAAGGCAACCTGGTTAACTGAAAACTAACATTTTTATTTCAATTTTGACTACCAAATCCATTTGTTTCCTTCCTTGCCTTATTGCAAAGTTTAGACTGAATATTACTCCATGCATTCTGGATATTTCTGATCTGGAAGCATCTTGGTATCCTAATGAGCACCAATTTTTATGGTTCTGTCACCTGATTTTGAATTTATAAAAAAAGCTGAATTTTGGTATTCCTGGCCCTAGGTCATTTCTTGGGCACTGTTGATCACTTTTATGTTTGTGTATTTTGTTTCTAAAAGAAAGATATGAGCTTTTCTTTAGATTTCCATCTTTATGTTAAACAAGATGTCAAGCACCAAAAAAATTCTGACTGGAATGTTTTATGTATTTTTATTTTGGTTTTTCCATAGTTCTAGTATTGCCCAGTTTGTTTGTTTGTTTGTTTTTAAGGGGGAAATGGCAGATCAATGATAAATGATTTAAGGATATAAAAGATTCAGTCACTGTTCTAATTCTCTGATCTGATGATCCAAGACCAGCATTAATAAGGGATATCAGGAAGTCTTCCAAAAGTTTGTTGAGGGTAGGAAGAGAGCTTTTCTCTTCTTTTGCACAGGGAAACTAAGAGCATATGCAGCCCTTCTGCTCTGCTCCGCCTTCCTTAAAATTAATTTAGGTGAACTTTTGAGCATTCTTCTAAAAGTGAAATAATTATTCTTGCACACATTCTCTATCCTTTTCTGTGCTTCTTGCTGAACCAGTCGTGTAAATAGCTAGGCTAATAGCCTCAAGTGTTGCAGATTCAGAATTAACTTCTCTTTCCTATATCAGTTCAGGGTTGTGTAGAGTCAGGTTGGGCGGGACAGAACAAGACAGGGCAAGAGAGAATATGGTAAAACTTTCTAAATTGGGAAGTATTCCAATACTATGTTCTCAAAATATATAATTTAGTCAATAAATAGTATTTAAAGGGGCGCCTGGGTGGCTCAGTTGGTTAAGCGACTGCCTTTGGCTCAGGTCATGATCCTGGAGTCCTGGGATCGAGTCCCGCATCGGGCTCCCTGCTCGGCAGGGAATCTGCTGCTCCCTCTGACCCTCCTCCCTCTCATGCTCTCTGTCTCTCATTCTCTCGCTCTCAAATAAATAAAATCTTTAAAAAAAATAGTATTTAAAATAAACATGAATACACTTATTTTAAGTATCGATTCCTTGTTAAAATTTTGTTACATGTGCTTTTGCTGTGGGATTTACATATAGATAAGATTGACTTAAAATGAGGTCCTCTTGTTATTTGGGTTACAAAATATTAAGGTATGAGATGCATGTGTTTTAGATTAATTACAGCATAAGATGAATACTGTCTTAGTAACAATTTAGCATATCCCAGCAAAGTGAAAATGAAGGATAATGGTATCATCATTTCCAAACTATAGGTGATGTGACTAAACACCGATGTGGCTGAATCATCATCATCAACTTAGATGACTGAATACCTACTGAGCCCTTGATATTATTCAAGATACCATGAGTTCTACAAACTATGTCATTCCTCCTAAAATACTGCCTTAAATGAACTCAGTTGGATTCATTGATGTAGAACTTCCATTAGCTCTATTTTGGAAATTTTGTTCTACCTCATAGAAGTTCAAATTTCCCATTTCCAAAAGCAGGTGTTAACTCAGTAGTTTGCTCTGTGCATATTAGTGAATTACATATATTTTATAGCTTTATAGCTATATCTGTTTCTTTATGTACATATTTATGTCCTATATTTGCTGAACATTTCCTAAGATATCATTTTTTATTAGATGTACATCAATAACAGGACAAAATACATACATATATACATATATTAATAAATGAATACTAGACCCAGTTTTAAAATATTTTCCTTTTAACATCCTTTAAAATGCATTTTTTAAAAAGTACATCTTAGAAAAAGGACATATAGTACATGACTGTGCTTTCCCACCCCATCTCCATCCCTGGAACAATTTATTTCTGAAACAATGGTGGAAGCACCTAGTAATTTATGAGTCTAAGGTTAAGTAAAAACTTCCTTTTTAAAAAGGAACAATTTCTCCTCTCATCACAGATACTGATAACTCAAGACTGATAATAAAGATTTTATCAACAATTAGGGGCACCTAGGTGGTTCAATCGTTAAGCATCTGCCTTTGGCTCAGGTCATGATCCCAGGGTCCTGGGATCAAGCCCCACATTGGGCTCCCTGCTTGGCGGGGAGCCTGCTTCTCCCTCTCTCACTCCCCCTGCTTGTGTTCCCTCTCTCGCTGTGTCTTTCAAATAAATAAAATCTTAAAAAAGATTTTATCAATAATTTGAGGAATGATATCAACAAGATGGTAGAATAAGAGGTTCCAACACTCATCACCACACAGAAACACCAATTTTGGCAACCTCCTACAGACAAGAATACCTTCTTCAATAAACACAGTTGAGAAAACTGGATATCCACAGGCAAAAGAATAAAATTGGACCCTTATATACAAAAATCAACTCAAACTTGGGGCACCTGGGTGGCTCAAGTCCTTTAAGGGTGTGCCTTTGGCTCAGGTCCTGATCCTGGGGTCTAGATGGAGCCCCACATTGGGATCCCTGCTTAGCAGGAGTCTGCTTCTCCCTCTCCCTCTGCCCCTCCCCACGCTTGTTCTCCCACTCCTGTGCTCTCAAGTGAGTAGATAAAATCTTAAAAAAAAAATCATCTCAAACTAAAGACTTAGATATTGAAACTGAAATGTAAAATTCCTAGGAAAAAAGGACAGGGGAAAAGCTCCTTGACATTGGTCTTGGTTATATATATATATTTTTAATATGAGACCAAAAATATAGGCAACAAAAGCATAGACTACAAACAAGTGGGATTATGTCAAACTAAAAAGCTTCTGCACAGCAAAAGAATTCATGAACAAAATGGAAAGGCAAGCTACACAATGGTAGAACATTTTTATATGTTCAACCAATTTACTTTTATGGCAAATCATTTATTGAATAAGGGATTAATATCTAAAAAAATATAAGGAACTCTAATAGCAAAAAAACAAAAACCCCTCTCACACACACATAACCTGACTGAAAAATAAGCAAAGGATTTGAACATTTTTCCAAAGAGCCAACAGGTACATGAAAAGGTGTTCAACATCAGTAACTATGAGAAATGCAAATCAAAACCACAATGAGATCTCTCACTCATAATAGGATGTCTATTATTAAAAAAAAAAAAATCTCAGCAAAGAGGAACGGGAAAGAGAACCCTGGCACACATTAGTGGGAATATCAATTGCTACAGCTATTATGGAAAACCGTATGAAAGTTCCCCAAAAACTAAAAATATAACTACCCTATGATCTAGCAATTTCACTTCTGAGTACTCACCCAAAGTAACCGAAATCAGTATCTCAAAGAGATATCTGCACTCCCATGTTCATCGCAGTATTATTCACAATAGCCTATATATGCAAATAATCTATCATTGGATGAATGGATAAAGAAAATGTGGAATACACCTACAATGGAATATTATTCAGACTTTAAAAACAAGAAAATCCTGCCATTTGTAGCAACATGGGTGGGCCTGGAAATCATTATGCTAAGTGAAATAATCCAGACACAGAAAGACAAATACCCCATAATCTCACTTACACATGGAATCTAAAATAGTTAAATTCATAGAAGCAGGAAGTAGAATGGCGATTGCCAGGGGCTGGGGAGAGGAAAAGGGTACATAGTTTCAGTCCTCTAAGATAAAGAAGTTCTGGTGATGGACTATATAGCATCATATCTATAGTTAACAATACTATATATCACATACTTAAAATTTGCTAAGAGGGTAGATATTAAGTGTTCTTACCACACACAAAAATAATAGTAATAAAGGAGGCATGGGAAACTTTAGAAGATGATGGACAGGTCTGCAGCCTTGATGATGGGGATGGTTTCACAGGTTTATACTTACCACAAACTCATCGAATTTATACCTTAAATATGTGAAACTTTTTATATGGTCATCTACCTCAATAAAATGGTTTAAAACAAAAAATGAAATAAAACAGGTTAGCATGGTAAAAAAAAAATTTGATAGAATTATAAGGTTTGGGGCCAATATTATGCGCAGTTCAGGGCTGGTTTCCTGACTTTGCTCTTGTTCAGAATTGACAACTAATGAGCAGTTGTCCTCACTACTCTTTTACAGCTTAAGTTAGAGGCTACAGAGAAAAGAAAAAAAAAAAAATCTCAGGAGCAAAGTTTTATTTGCTACTACCAATAATAATTCCTGATGCTTCTTTTCCCCTCCAGAGGGAAAAGTTATACATATTCTCCATTTCTCTGATGTGGCCATGCTCTCACTATGCTTCAAGCCATTTCCTCCAACATATTTCCTCAGTGCTCTCTTGATTTAAGATAGTAGAAGAGGGTATTTTAATCATTGATATGGACCTGGTAGGGTGCCTCCTTTATGTAAGTACTTTTGGTTTGCTCAGAGGGCTTCCATCTTTAATACTTTTTTTTTTTTTATCCCAGCAACGTTTTTGTGGTATTCGAGCTAGAATGAAATTCCAAAACCAAGAAGCCCAAACATTTCCATTTTTAGAAGCAGCAGCTATGACCATCTCAGGTAGTTTCACAGGACTAAATTCAATGAATTCCTGGGATCACAGCGTCCTCACCAACTCAAGGTCTATTTTTGCGACACCATACCACTAGGGAATTTAACTGCAGGCAATAAAAACCAATTCTGGCTAACTTCAACAAACAAAAGGAATTTATTGGAAGAATATGGCACAGTTGACAAAAACAAAGAAAGTGCCAAAGAACTAGGTCAATAAAGAGAAGGAACAAAAGTAGTGCCAGTGATTGGGTAACAGGAAGTAATAACAGTATCTCTCAGATGCTTTTCTGGTTATGAAAGCACCAGGATCAGTTTTGGTCTTTGTGTCTCTGCTCAAGTTTGTAATTCCAGGGATCCATTTCTTGACATTTGCTTTTAGAGGGGAAAAAAGGCAAGGCACTTTTTTTTTTTTTGACAACTGGCATCAAAACTGTATCTCACAGTAAAGATGTTAGGCTTAAAGGAAAAACAACAACAACAAAAAAAAAAACGGGTGCTTATACAAGAATGTATGCTGATTAAGTTAAAATAACATTTGCCCAAAGCAAGTTTAACAGTTACTCTTATACCACTCCCATAGAGTATTCAAGATAATTAACAAAGTTAAGAGGGAAAAGAATTAGGAAATTAATCATCAGGAATAAAAGTTATGACAACTGTCATTATGATGCACTTTCCAGCATACAACCAATGTTTTAATATATATAATAATGCTTGGCACAAGCTGTGAGGGCAATTCAGATTCTTAGCATAAGACCTAGAATAATGGGAGGAAATTAATCCAGGGAAGTCTACATTAGTGAATTGTCTATTTTAGAATATTTATGTTACTGTTAAATACATACATTTGATCCATATCATCATAATCAATAAAGGTCTAGACAATTTTTCCTGTGATATTTAAAAAAGACCCAGAAATAAAATGTTTCATAGTACTAACAAAGAGTAGCAATCACACTACTAAATAAATTTTCAAAAAAAAAAAAAAAAAAAACAGTTAAAACATTCAAAGAACTGATATTCCAGGTACTGCTTAGGGACTTTGTTTATTAACCCACTACCCCTTACAATTCCATGATGTAGGCTTATTTAGTACCACCATTTAATGGATGAAGGAGTTGAAACACCAAGAAGTAGATATTATTATGATCACTGTTTCACAGACAAGAGAATTAAGATCATACAACCAATAACTGGAAAAGTACAGGTAATGATCCGGTAATAATGATTTTCAACCTAACAAATGTTTAAAATGCCTGTATATTTTCTTTCTCAATCAAAATACTTTAGAGATCTTATTAAAACTGTTATTCAGCTTAGCAATCTATTTCTTTGGGTGACAAGAATAAGTAAACTTCAGCCAATCCCTTTGGAAATTATCCCAAATCAAGAATCAGCAAAGTCGGAGGTAATGTATTACTGCATTTGCAACCACCACCTAAAGCACCAATAGCACCAGAACAGATACAAACACAGGTCACAGACAGCAATACTGTCAGCTAAGGTCCTAATATAGTGCAAAGAAGGAATATTCTCGTCAAAGGTTTTTTTTCTTTTTTTCCAGTTAACATAACAGTATTTCTTTAAATACCACTGAGTCATCTCTTTAGAAGGGGGTTTCATCTGAGTCATCCTAGCTAACAAATCACAAATCCTTAAAATTTAGAACCAAGTCTAAGGGCAGTTGTGTGCCCTCCTGAAAACTTGGGTGCAAGCAAGGCTAAGAAAGCAGCTGTGAACTGTCATTTACCGGAGCTGATAGTGTTTGAATTAGGAGAAAATCCTATTCTTTGGCAAAAGTTCAGGAAATAAATTGGACAGAATGCCTTTGTATAGTATCTGGTTTTTGAAGTGACAGTGAAAGTTGTACAACTTAATGACCCTCACACCATGATTCTTAGAATAGTGCCCTCTTTGTAGGATCTTCATGGCCAATAGTTTTGGGCTTCAACCCATTAGCCAGTGAATAAGGCCCCGAATACCAATTATTTATTTACCATGATATTGGTGCTACTAACAATACAAAGGACATGATTGTTTTCTACAAATGGGTCATGTCTCCCATCCAACGTTTTCAAGTATATAATTGGGTAGGCTGGATTTCATTTAATATAACTCTTAAAGAAATGTCTAGCCTTTCCTTGAAAAGTACCCAGGCCACATTTCGCACAGAGTATTAAGGGACAGCCAAAGGACACCAATAAATAATACAGAATGGCTGTTTGGATAAGTTATTTTCATACCCCCAACAATCAGTACCTGAAAATTTCATAGTAGAAACTATCACATTAAAAAAATAATTTATCACTAAAGCAATGAGGATCATTAATTCGATGACATTGTAACATAGCATTTTTTTTTTTCTGGCAATTCTAGCCAACTTGAAAATAAAGAATGATTTTCACTGCCAATGGGTACTTTTCCTTTATAATTGTAAATATTTCAGTATAAAGTAAGTCATGTAGTGTGAGCGCCAAAAGCCTACAGACCTTGTGTTTTTTTTTCTTTTATTTCCTTTTTGTCTTTAAACCCTCACTGTGGTCCTAGTGTATACAGGATTTTTAAAAGTGTTGATAAATGAAGATAGGATTATGAGGACACAATTATGCACAGGTAAACACTGCAAACCTGTTATGCCCACTCAAGCATCTGGTACAGAGACAGGATGATTGTTTCTCAACTCTCCCTTTTCAGGTAAATCTATTCCTCAGTAAGACTATTGAATAGCTAGAAGCTGCCCATGTTACTGGAATACTTCGTTATAGTGGCTGAATATTGTGTTCACCTTCTACAATCAAAATGTGTAATAGGAAATACTAAGTTAATCTGGGCATGGTAAGCCCCTGTTATAAAGAAAGAATCAATAGAGACCACATCTATCTTTTCTTCTTTACCTGCACCTAACAATTAGAGAATTCAGACATCTAAATTAGTGGTCTCCAAATGGTGCTCCCCAGACACCAAGGAAGCAACCTCAGCAAGTCAGGAGAAAACTGAATAGATGGCATCTGGGCTTCTCACAATTACCATCCCTCTCCATGAAATTTCAGCCAGAAAAAGTAACAGTTTTTCATATTTGATATATAACAATCTAAATAAAATTATGTTTGGAACAAAAAAATGGGATACTAAAAATCGGCAATCGCTTATCTAAAGGAGTTCCTATAAAGTAGCAAAGTTGAACAATCAGACATTTATTGACATTTATTGCAGTGCTGTGGACACTCAAAACATTTGGACACCTCTCTGAAAATTGCCTTTTACATCTAGAAAGTCCAAACTTTTTAGGCTCTTCTCTGATGGAAAATACTCAATTCTTAAAAGTGGACAGTCTTACAAAACAGTCAATTTATTCAGAGCCATTCTGATGTTCAAGGTAGGAGATTAAGCTGCATAATTAATATGTTTGATCAAATGTGATTATAAAACAATGAGATGTTCTATTCTCATGTGGATGATGCCAGGGAGATGTCCTTTGATGTTGCTCATATGTATTATGCAGATGAAAATCTTGAACAGGATGGGAAGTGTTTAATTATGTTTATATGACCAAATTATTCTAAGTCTTCTGTTGGTTTAATATATATATGTGTGTGTGTGTGTGTGTATGTGAGAGAGAGAGAGGTGAGAGGTGCAAGGGGTAGAAAAGGGATATCCCTATTTCCTTCTCAAGAACTAGAGAGAATTTAGCAAATGTTAGTTCTCCTCACTAAATATTTCACTAATTCATATTCTTCCTTGAGCTGCCCTTGAAAATCACTGTTTCCTGCCAGTGGAATCGTAATTTCACTATACATGGTCAAGACCATGACTAATGACCCTGAGATATAAAAACAAAGTGAATAAGATTTGCTGTTTGAGTTTGCTGCCAATCCCACAGGAATTTAGCATTCAAAGCAATTTTTTTATGTTATGTTCATCACCATACATCATTAGTTTTTGATGTAGTGTTCCATGATTCATTGTTTGCATATAACATCCAGTGCTCCATGCAGTACGTGCCCTCTTTAATACCCATCACCAGGCTAGCCCATCCCCCCTCCCCTCTAGAACCCTCAGTTTGTTTTTCAGAGTCCATCGTCTCTCATGGTTCGTCTCCCCCCTCCTATTTCCCCCGCTTCATTCTTCCCTTCCTGCCTTTTTTTTTTTTTAACATATAATGTATTGTTTGTTTCAGAAGTACAGGTCTGTGATTCAACAGTCTTACACAACTCACAGCTCTCACCAGAGCACATACCCTCCCCAATGTCTATCACCCAGCCACCCATCCCTCCTACCCCCCACCACTCCAGCAACCCTCAGTTTATTTCCTGAGATTAAGAATTCCTCATATCAGTGAGGTCATATGATACATGTCTTTCTCTATTTGACTTATCTCGCTCAGCATAACACCATCCAGTTCCATCCACGTTGTTGCAAGTGGCAAGATTTCATTCCCTTTGATGGCGGCATAATATTCCATTGTATATATATACCAAAGAAGAAGAAGAAGAAAAGCAATTTTTAATAACAGGAAAGTTAGATATGCTAAGGCAGTATTTTAATTATTAGTCTGAGCTTTTTAATAATGTGTATTATTTGTAGCTCCCATTCTTTGAGTCCCTAATCAATGCCGTGCAATGACCTTTACATACATGGTCCCACTCAATCTCTACCACAAACCTTGCCTACAATTACACTGATTTCTAAGTGATAGAGCCTCTAAGTGAACCTACTTGTATTCTCCCTTCATTCAGGTCTTTGCTCTAATCTTGCCTTCTAGCTTCTGACATTCTCTATCCTGTAAATGTTTTGTTTTCTTTCACAGCACTTAATCCTCCCCTAACAGATTATACTTAGGTTTCTTGGGTCTCCTCCATCCACAGACTATAAGCATGGTGTTTTTTTCTATTTTGGTTACTAATGAATTTCTAGTGCAGTTAATTTAACAGTTTAACAGTTTGGGGCCCATAATAACTCTTTGACAAATATTTGTTAAATGAATAGATGTTTGATGAATGAATAAAAGGGCAAATGGACATAGATTCCTCTCTCCTTCACAATCTTAGATGTTTTCACTATATCATACTTCTTCACAATTTCACAGATATTTTATTATTTCTAAAAACAGCAAACCCATTTCTCCATATTACCTTGAAATTCTTATTCCCTACTGTCCACCCTGTCAATACTACAGGGCAGGAAGGCTAGATCTCAACCTGGAGGGTATAGGATAAGCACCAGGTAGCAGAAATGCCCTGGTTTGTATAGAGAGCCAAAACAAGGACTGCAGCAGCCAGCTACTCCTTGAGTCCTCCTCACAGTTCACAGGACTGGGAAACTACCAAGAGAAGTTGCCAAGGTTTGGAAAGCACACTGAGGACAAAGTTTGGAAAGCACATTCTAGTAGATCAAAGAAGGGAATGGTAAGCATAAGCCCCACACTCACCAGCATCGTAATTCTAACCCACCCAACAGATGGCAGACCAGGCCATCTGTTGTTTCCTTTCTTTCTAGGAAATAATTTTTCTCTGTAAGCAAATTTTTAAGAGACATTAAGGAACATGATAACTATGTTAGAAGACAACAGAGAAAAAATTTTTAAAGGAGGAAAATGAATTCAAAGGAAGAGACAAGTACAGAAATTTAGAACTGGGAAAAAAAAAAAACCACAAGTAAAATATACTTAGAAAAGGGACCATATTTGCAACATGCAGCAAAATAATCAGATATTTCTAAAATGGAAACACTGGACAAGCAAGGTAAGATTTTTGAAATAAATAATCCAATGGAGTAGCTAAATGAATACATTCAAAATTACATTACTTAGCAAGAATTTTAGGTCAGGGAATGCTCCCCAAAGACATGAGAATAAAAGGAGGGGAAAAAAATGAAAAAAAAAAAGGACAAGAATGTTGGAGAACAGAAATAGCAATGTCAAAATCCACTGAGTTGGAAAGCCAAAAGAGAAAATAAATAGTACAGGCAGGGGATAAAATAGCTGATAAAATTATAAGCAAAACTCTTTCCAAAACTAAAAAAGTTTTATATTAGGCTTCAATTTGATAGTGTCCTGTGGCAGAGAGGATTCTGTTTGTACCAAACTGTTTTTCTGACCTCCTGGGCACAAAGGAAGAGTCTACTTTCCTACCATTCCCCTTGTGTAATTTATTGATAAAATAAAGTTTCAGTAGAAAAATTCTCAGAAGTTTTATCATACAAGTATCATCTTTGAAAGATTCTTTAGAAGAGATTCCTGCAAGAAAAATGAATGGAAAATATTATATTGAAAAAAACAACTTACACTGTAACTAAATAAGGAATGACATTACAATCCTAAAGCTCCTTACAATATCAACACAGGACCAAAGACTTCCTTTGGGTCAGACTATATTGACAGAGAAAAATACCTAATATGGGTCTTTGAATATAATACATAACTTTCAGGCCAAAAAAAAAACCCTTTTTTTATAGGTAATGATAGGAAAACATGATCAAATTTCACTTTTGGGTGTGTAACACTAGAGATATTCATTGGAGTCCTGCCTAAAGATATATATTTGGAAGTAATAGGACAGAGATGGTAATCTCATCCAAACTGAGGATTTTAAAAAATCAGGAGAGTGATTGTAGATTAAGAAGAGATGTTCAAATATTGAGCCTTCTGACACACCAATATTTACGATTGAAGGAGATGCAAAGGAGGTAGTCAAGGAAATAGAAGTACTGGCAGGTGAAGAGGTGATTTGTGGCTAACAATAATTATATCAATCTCAATAAGACAAATGTAAATTAAGGCAATGTAATAGGTAAAAATAGCATATCAAATAGTAGGTTAGTGAATATTTGTGAAATCTTGTCAGTGGGGTGCAAATGTGTGCAGTTATCTTGGAGTATAACCTATTCATACTTAGTAAAATAGAGTATACATGTAACCTATTACATAGCAATCCAGGCTTTGGGTTATCTACCAGAGAAACACAGAGATGCACAAGGAGGGAGGATATAATATGAGGATATTAATAAATAATACATGCTATATCCATAAAAGAAAAGGAAAAAGAATGAACTAGATCTACATACAGTAACTAAAATTTTAGGAACATCATTTTGAGAGAATGAAGTTCAGAGTACATCACTATTATGAAGAATAAATACAACAGTTTTATCCATATTTTACAGATATACATATATGGAATAGAAAACTAAAAGAATATACAGTAGATAAATGAGAAGATGTATAGAAAGAAGGCATGGGGAATAGGCTTGGTGATAAAATATGAAAGGAAATAATAAAATTGTATAAAATGTTCTTGCCTAAACCAATTACGATTCTGTCCCTTGAAATAATCATCTGAAAACTCTTGATCCATTTCCTGAATAAAAATAAAATTTTCAGTAGTAGGCAACATTTACTGTGGTTTAAATATAAAGTTTTCCATTGAAAGAATTTTTTTTAAATAGAAAGTGAAATTACCTCTCAGAGTCCTATTCATTTTAGAACTGAATGGTAATAAATAGGAAATACACAGTGTCTTGAAGTGTGATACTTACCAAAGTTTTCCTGATCTTTTCTATGTTGAGAACCTTAAATAATCGTGAAATCCAAAGAGGAGAATCACTGAAAGAAAAGGGCTATTTTTTGTGATACAGGTTTCCAGATATCTGAAAGATAACTTTTTACATAAAAGTTTTCTATTTTAATGATATCAGCCATTGGTATATGCCTAATACCTACTATATTATTCTTTGCTTTCTTAAACAGAGGGCAGCGTATGGAACTTAAAATCCATTACCAATTTGTACTCTGATAACCAGTAAGTTAGTTTAATAGATCCATTTGCTACTGCTCAGTAGAAGAACGATTCCTGTTACAGATTTGACTTTCATCTTCTGATCAGTATGGCCATGATCACTCTTATCATTTTTATTATTGACCAGATACTTATCTTCCACTTTCCTTCTTTCTATAGTTCTCTTTGAACTCTAGATCCTATAATTCCTATTCATTCTCTGAATTTTCTCTTATAGTCCTTGGCTTTTGTTTCAAGTAAATCTGATTTCCATTTGGCCAGCAAACCAAACGATCAGTTTATCTGTGGAGTAGCCATCGGGTTTAGGTCTTCTCTGGGGAAGTGACCATTCAGAGCACCTGAATCGGAAGTGGAAAAGAAATGGATATTGCCATTCTGCAACTTAATAGCTGGATAAGTTCAATCAAAATTATAAACTTCCTTAAAGCTCCAGTTCTTTTATCTTTAAAAGACTAGTAACAACACTGATCTCATAAGACTATTTTGAAGATTAAATGAGACAAATACATCTAAAGCACTTCTCTCAATGTCTAGTTCCTGAAACAGTTGATGTCCAATAATTTTGACACTTATTTTCAAATGTAAACTATCAACTATGTTATTTTTTTCTGGATTCTGTAACACCCTAAGTTTCTAAAAACAGCCAGAAATCTGTCCAACCAATAAACGGAGATGTTCTAGGTAATTGAAATGTTGGTTTTTAGCCCTAAACTTCCAAATTCTTTTATATCATTAATAAAATTAGAAAACATACAGTTATCTTAAGCTACCTTTCAAGTCCCCTAAAATGTATTTTTTCAACATATTGCAAATAGGAGTAAATAAAATACTATACTACCCAGATTTCACAAGGGTGATACTGTCTTCATGAGACTATATAATTTTGAAATATAGCCTAGGATCCTAAAAAGCTTTATTGCAGTGAACTATATGTACATTCCTTCCAGTTATATACTCAAAACTATTTTCAATCTTAGAATGTTCCCTTCTATGTAACACTTGAGAAAAACTGAAATTATAAGACAGATCTAATCTCAACAAATAAAGGTTGGGTCTAAGAAGAAATTTGTGATGATTTGCAAAGCTGGCAACTGGGTCGTCTCCAACTTAAACTCTGGCTCAAACTTTATTTCCCCTCTATATAATACTTAGGATTTCACAGAGGAGAAAACATTAGGTATGATTTTTATCAGACTTGATGCCATTCTATTGTTCACGATGACATTAAAATTTTCATGAAAATTTCCAGACATCTGAAATTCAAAATATCTTTCTCCAAAATTTAACTTCATAAGCAGACAGTGTTTGTCCAAAAGTTCTTGTTGATATGCCAATGGAACAAAGGTCAGAGATGTACCAACAGAGAAAACTGAAACAAGATAAAAACGGATGGTACAGTGTGTTGAACAGTCTCATATCCTGGGATATTCCTGGTTTCAATTTTGAGAAAATATGCCCTAATAAATTCCAACACATTACTGATAATTTAAAAGGAGGAAACAAGTTTGAAAGGGCCCATTTTAGTTCTGGTCTCCCCGCCCCCCAAAAAAAGCAGATTTAAGACACAAAAGTTTATGTGTGGACAATTTATTTGGCGATATGACCACAGGTAATAGGAATGAAACAGTGAAGTAAAAGTGTGCTAATACCAGGAGATAGTTGTTTGCTACTATGGGAAACTGGTTACTCCATCCCTCAGTAATCTGAGAAGCTTAAGAAATGTGTCTAGGAACCATCTGCCCACTGGAAGACAGAGGAAGGCATTTATCCATCTGCTTTGTACTCCTGCACTTTTAGGTTGTACATGCATGAGTACAAAGGAATTACCATAGGTCTCCTATGATATCCTAGGACAGAAGGTCAGGACCAGGAAGTTAGAGGCACTCAGTTCGGGCCTGAGGCTCTGAGATGAAGTGGCAAGCTGCTATCAGGTTTATCTGCATGAAGATGCTAGAAGCCTGTGAAGAACTCGTTGCTACAGCAGTGGCTGAAACAGAAAGTATGGCCAGACGATTTAAACTGATACGCAAAAGGTGTCCATAGTAATTATTTTCCATAGAGGAAATATAGGACTTTTCCATAAGATCATTACTTTTCCAATCTGTCAAATCACCAACAGAATAGTTACCAAAAACAATGTTTTGGAGAGTTTGTGTTGTTTTTGTTTGTTTGTTTGTTTTGTTTTTGTTTTACCTGAGGAGGTTGGTAAGGGGGCAGTTAGGACATAACCCTTTGCTCTTGGAATTTTTGTTTTATTGTCTTGGGAGAGTAACAGTAGAATCACTTTAGTTCCCTAGGCTTTGCTCAACAAAACAAAACTTTAAGTACCTTTGTTAAACCACCCTTTAGCATTAGCTTGTCCCACATGTTAATTTATTAAATGACATTGCATTTTCACTGAAGCTCTTTTGTGCTGTTAATTTAAATCAACATAGTTGATATTGAATAGTTTTGTCAATTTCATTTCTGAGTCACTCAGCAGTTTGGAGCAAAGTAATAACCAACCCCCACCAAGAGGAAAAATTAAATAAATAAAGAAAAACGAAACCCAATAGTAATCCCAAGTGCCTCAGTTTCATAATTAATATAAACAAAAACATGTTTAATCTGTTCTCAAGTGTAAATAACATCAACAGCAGTCACAGCTCACAAATGCGATTTATGAAACAATTTAATAAAGTAGGAAAACAAGTTTATCACAACATGCTTTTTATTTCAAAATAAGTTGCTATAACGTTAAGAAAGGCAATTCAGAAAACTTAAGTTACAACAGGAGAAATGATATCAGTCTAGCTTTCCAGGAAAAATTCTAACAGTGACCCTATTTATTATGTTTTATGATACCTTTTTAAAATCTAAAGGAATTCTAATTAAACATTTCTCCTCTCTTTCCTTTTCAGTTAAAAGACAAAACCTGTTTCAGTGGAAAGAATGCATATATTCATATTAACTTGAAAGAATGACAAACTGAATTCATTAATGTAATAGTTACTATCACTATTACTGGTGATTGATAACATTTACTGGCATACTTTCAGTAAGAATTCAGCAAATATTACCTACTTCCAATCCAAAAGTAGCCTATAGACTCAAATTTTTTCCATCCTATTCCAGTAGACTACTCTAATTAGAAAACAGCCTCAAATAAAACTCTTAGGGTAAGATTATCTTTAATGAATCTCCTTCTTTTTATATGCTCTTCATCATTATTTACTTCTTTCTCTAATAGAGGACAAGGCAGACATCGCTGTTCCTAGCCATGCCCTGTCTGATGGATCTTCTCACGCAGCTCCCATACATCAGAACTGTCCTTCTCGAATGCCCTCTCTTCAGGATTTAAAGAGATAGTTTACAATAAATTAAGAGATCTTCATGACAGATTAAAGATGGGCACAAATTCTTTAACTCTTCTCCGATTGGGAGAAGTTAATTTCCCTCCCTCAAATCTGGGCTGACTTGTGCCTGCTTTAACCAAAAGAGAACTGTAGAAGCGGTATTTGTCAGATCCAGGCCTGCTATTTAAGAAGACGGCCCGTTTTTGCTTGCCTGAGAGCCCCAAGCCACCACATGATGTTGAGTCACCACGTAAGATATTCAACTGCCTTGCTGGAAAGACTACAAGAAGTCCTGAAACTATATGGAGTTAAAAAAAAAAAAAAAGTTTCAGCTCTCCCTGCTGAGATGTCAGGTATATGACTGAAGCCATCCTATATACTCCAGATGAAACTAGCTTCCAGGTAAATATCACCATGTGGCCCTAATTAATACAAGATAGTGCAGAATTGCCCAGCAGAAACCTGGGCAATTGAATTCCTGACCCACAAAATCATGAGATATAATAAAACGGAGTGCTGGCAGTTTATTATTCAACAACAGATAGCCCAAATAATATGGTCCTTTTTTTTTTTTCCCCATATCTGACTGACCTACAGACCAACTACTTCAGCATAACATGGAGGGAGTTGTTCTTGTTATTGCTATTTTTAGTATATATAACTTGACTCCATTTTTAGAATATTCTTATTCAATGGGTCTAGAGAAGAGCCCGGAAATACATGCATATCTTATATTCTAACATGAAAAGCTTTCATGGAAATCTCAAAAACAAACCCAATAAGTACCCATTCTCTGCTTGAACATTCAAATGATAGAGATCTATCCATCTCACAAAGTAAACCCAGTCTTAATTATGGAAATGCTTTTGCTGAGGGTAGAAGAGAATGATTCATAGGTCAAATGTCTCTGAAAAACTCCATGGCAGGAATTCATGAGCCACTAATGCTGTGCTATTAATCGATTGACTGCATCACATGCTTCTTCGGGTCCAGCTTTGAACTGAGACTCTTGGTTCAAAATCATAAAAGAAAGAATCCATTTGGCTCAGTTCATCTATTTTTGGGCAGAGCACTTTATGCCAATCCTTGTCATAGGCAAATTGATCAGCCTAGAATCTGCTAAGTAAAGTGCCCACCCTGGGCCAGTTAGCTGTGGCCAGGGAACTAGGTCATGTGCTCTACCTAGAACAGGACTCGTCACAGTGGTAGAGCATAGGGGCAGATAATCTCCCAGAAGGAAATGTAAAGAAACCAACTCTGTGAGGCATATCTATTTTCTTTCACATGCAAGCCTTTAATATTTGAAAAGATTAATCACCCTTATTCCATAATCTACTCAACCCTGGCTGTAATCATCAGGGCACAGTCAGAAGATAGAAACTACATAAGTTATTTTGATTAATTTAATTAAAAGACCTATCACCCAGGTATCAGAAAACTCAAAAAGCAAAAGGGAACAGGAAGGTATCCCGAGGTAGTAACTGTAGCTACTACCCTATAACTGGGGGAACAAAAGAAGAGGACAGAATTACTAGAATTTAGATGCTTGTGGGAGGGTCTTACAAAGCTAGGACTCAGACCTCTGAGGAAAAGTCGACAGCTTTGCTGGTACTAATATCTCAGGAGCTTGAAAAGGGGAACTTCTGGGACTAGGACACACACCTCTGACCAGGAGTTGCTCTGAGCATTGCTACAATAGTACAGCAATAGAATTAAAACAAATACAAATCTTAATAAAACTGAGACAATGGACCTATTACTCTATTCTGGCTACTATATTCCTATCATAGGCCAGAAAACGACCATGCACACTGTAAATTTTTATTCATCTTTCAGTAAACTGTAGGATGTTTGCTTTTTAATATGAATTCCTACTATACTAGGTTTTACCCAACCTTTCATTAGGTAGTTGACCCTGAACTATGGTGCTAGATTACAATTTATGCACACAAATGTTCATGTTTCATTCAGGGTGTTCTACTTACATTACTTTTTTTCATCTCTGTCATCCAAAATACATACTGTCTCCCCCATTTTATTTAGAGAAGCTTTGTGCTCATTTACTAGGTCCTCACCTACCCTACATTTTGATTTTTCTTCTCCTGTTTGATGAAGAACAAAGAAGAAAACTGTATGTTAGATCATTCAAGTTTATTCAGAAATTTTTTCCATGATGTGGAACATTTTTTTGTTCTTCCTCACTAATCAGCAAATTAAAATGTATTTGTGATGTCCTTACCATCTTTCTCCAAGTCCGCACCCATTCTGTTTATGGAATTCAGTGGTTTGTGCATCTCATTAGCCTTCGTCTTTGACTAGACATCCTTAAGCCCACATATCATACTTATTAAAATCTGAATTTTTTTCTTAGTATCATCTAGACAGTGAGCAGGGAGAATTATAACCATAAAGGTAAGAACACACTAAACTCAGTAAAGCTAGAAGTTATGGTCAAGTGAATTCATACGAGAGATTTAGCAGATATATTTGACATGAATGTAAATAGAAAGGGTTTCTATTTCATTGATTTGTGTACCAAACAGGTCTGAGAACACCACTGAAGATCTTAATTTAACTTGTTGTGCTAAAGCCCTGCAATATGTATTTGGTGGTAAAACAAAAACAAAAACCTCCTAGATGATTCTGCTATGCACCCCCAATTAAGTATCTCAAATCACCATTTACAGAAAACCACACTTTCCATATTTAATCTCAAAAACTCCTTATCCTAATAATCTAAGAAAAACTCTAATTCTAGCTGGTCAACTGATTTTTTTATTTAGTCAACTGATTTAAAAATATATATATTTCTATTTTGGATAATTGAAATTTGTCCCAGAGAGGCTCCCTACTAGACAAAGTATTAAAATGGGATAATTTTGGGGGGTGGAGCAGGATGGCGGAGGAGTAGGAGACCTGGATTTCATCTCCTCTCAGGAATTCAGCTGGATAGGGATCAAACCATTCTGAACACCTACAAACTCAACAGGAGATCGAAGAAAAGAATAGCGACAACTCTCTCATCAGAAAAGCGACCACTTTCTGGAAGGTAGGACGTGCGGAGAAGTGAATCCAAGGCGATATTCGGGAGGATAGACGGCGGGGGAGGGGCCTCCGTTGGCTGCTTCTGGCAAGTGATAGAACCACGGAGCACAAAATCAGAACTTTTAAAAGTCTGCTCCGCTGAGGGACATCACTCTGGTGGCTAAGCAGGGGGTGGAACCCTCCGGGACAGTGTGGTCTCAGGACCCTCGGGGTCACAGAAAGACCGGGGGTGCCTAGGTGTGGCAGAGCTCCCAGGTATCGGAGTGGGGAAGCCGGCTGCAGAGGCGGAGCCCAGGCGCGGGCTCTCAACTCGGGGTTGCCATAAACAGTGATCCGCGGCACAGTCGGGCCACTGCTCCTCCAGCAGGGACCCAACAAGCGGCAGATCCGGGGAGACTCACCTTCCTCCCCCAGGAGGAGCTGCGCGGAAGTGCACCGCAGGGATCTGCTGGGTTTGGAGACTCCACATGGGGTCGGGTGCCAGAGATAGAAACGCACGGTCACAGGCCGGGTGACCACGGAGTGTGGCCGGAGACCGGAGAGACGGGAGTGACTGCTTTTCTGTGGGGGTGCACTGAGGAGCGGGGCCCCGAGTTCTCGGCTCCTCCAGGGCGGAGATTGGGAGGCCGCCATTTTCACTCTCCCCCTCCAAAGCAGTACGGAAAGCTCGCAGGGAACAAAAGCTCCTGAGAGCAAACCCGAGCAGATTACTTAGCTCGGACCGGGCAAGGGCGGGGCAATTCCACCTCCGGCAAAGACATTTGGGAACCACGGCAACAGGCCCCTTGCCCAGAAGATCAGTGAGAACAGCCAGCCAAGACCAAGTTTACCGATCAATGAGAATGGCAGAACTCCAGCGCTAGGGGAATACTGCACATAGAATTCATGGCTTTTTTACCATGATTCTTTAGTCTTTCAAAGTTAATTATTTTTTTTAACTTTTTTTTTTTTTTTTGAATTTTTCTTTTTCCCTTTTTCAACCAACATCTTATCAATCCCTTTTTTAAAACACATTTTTATTTTTCATTTTTAGAGTCATATTCTATCCCTTCATAGTAGTTACCCATATTTTTGGCATATATATATATATATATATATATATATATGTAAGTTGTTCTCTCTTTAAAATTTTGAGATAGTTTCTTCTAACAGATCAAAATATACTCTAAATCTCTAGTATATGGTTTTTTCTACCTGCCTGATCACATTCTCCCTTTTTTTTCTTTTTAAAATCCTTTTTTTCAAACACCATATCAATTCCTTTTATAAAATTTTTTATAATTTCCATCTTTACAGTCATATTCCATCCCTTCATCATATCAACCCTTATTTTTGTATATATATAAGTTTTTCTTTCTTTAAAATTTTGGGAGGCACTTTCTTTTAACAGACCAAAATACACCCAAAATCTAGTGTGTGGCACTGATCTATATACCAGCCTGATCATATTTGATCACATTCTGTTTTTGTTTTGTTCTGTTTTTGTTTTTATCTTTATCTTTTTTTGTTTCTTTTTCTTTTTTCTCTCTTTTTCTTTTCCCACTGCTTCAGGTCTTTTCTGATTTGTTTAGAGTATATTTTCTGGGGATGTTGTTACCTGCTAGCATTTTGTTCTCTCATTAATCTATTCTCCTCTGCACAAAATGACAAAACAGAAAAAATCACCTCAACAAAAAGAACAAGAGGTAGTACCGACTGCCAGGGACCTAATCAATACGGACATTAGTACGATGTCAGATCTAGAGTTCAGAATCATCACTTTAAAGATACTAGCTGGGCTTGAGAAAAGCATGGAAGTTATTAGAGAAACCCTTTCTGGAAAAGTAAAAGAACTAAAATCTAACCAAGTAGAAATCAAAAAGGCTATTAATGAGGTGCAATCAAAAATGGGGGCACTAACTGCTAGGATAAATGAGGCAGAAGAGTGAATCAGTGATATAGAAGACCAAATGATGGAAAATAAAGAAGCTGAGAAAAAGAGAGATAAACAACTAGTGGATCATGAGGGCAGAATTCGAGAGATAAGCAATACCATAAGATGAAACAACATTAGAACAATTGGGATCCCAGAAGAAGAAGAAAGAGAGAGGGGGGCAGAAGGTATAATGGAGCAAATTATAGCAGAGAACTTCCCTAATTTGGGGAAGGAAACAGGCATGCAAATCCAGGAAGCACAGAGAACCCCTCTTAAAAATCAATAAAAATAGGTCAACACCCTGACATCTAATAGTAAAACTTATGAGTCTCAGAGACAAAGAGAAAATCCTGAAAGCAGCTCGGGAGAAGAGATATGTAACCTACAAGGGTAGAAACATTAGATTGGCAACAGACCTATCCACAGAGACCTGGCAGGCCAGAAAGGACTGGCAGGATATATTCAGAGCACTAAATGAGAAAAATATGCAGCCAAGAATACTCTATCCAGCTAGGCTGTCATTGAAAATTGAAGGAGAGATGAAAAGCTTCCAGGACAAACAAAAACTAAAGGAATTTGCAAACACAAAACCAGCCCTACAAGAAATCTTGAAAGGGGTCCTCTAAGCAAAGAGAGACCCTAAAAGTAACACAGACCAGAAAAGAACACAGACAATATATGGTAACAGTCACCTTACAGGCAATACAATGGCACTAAATTCCTATCTTTCAACAGTTACCCTGAATGTAAATGGTCTAAATGCCCCAATCAAAAGACACAGGCTATCAGATTGGATTAAAAAACAAGACCCATCGATATGCTGTCTGCAAGAGACTCATTTTAGAACGAAAGACACCCCCAGATTGAAAGTGAGGGGGTGGAAAACCATTTACCATGCTAATGGACACCAAAAGAAAGCTGGGGTGGCAATCCTTCTATCAGACAAATTAGATTTTAAACCAAAGACTGTAATAAGAGATGAGGAAGGACACTATATCCTACTTAAAGGGTCTATCCAAAAAGAAGATCTAACAATTTTAAATATCTATGCCCCTAACATGGGAGCAGCCAATTATATAAGGCACTTAATAACAAAAGCAAAGAAACACATCAACAATACAATAATAGTGGGGGACTTTAACACCCCCCTCACTGAAATGGACAGATCATCTAAGCAAAAGATCAACAAGGAAATGAAGACTTTAAATGACACACTGGACCAAATGGACTTCACAGACATATTCAGAACATTCCATCCCAAAGCAACGGAATACACATTCTTCTCTAGTGCCCATGGAACATTCTCCAGAATCAATCACATCCTAGGTCACAAATCAGGTCTCAACCGGTACCAAAAGATTGGGATCATTCCCTGCCTATTTTCAGACCACAATGCTTTGAAACTAGAACTCAATCACAAGAGGAAAGTCAGAAAGAACTCAAATACATGGAGGCTAAAGAGCATCCTACTGAAGAATGGGTCAACCAGGAAATTAAAGAAGAATTAAAAAAATTCATGGAAACCAATGAAAATGAAAACACAACTATTCAAAATCTTTGGGATGCAGCAAAGGCAGTCCTAAGAGGAAAGTATGTAGCAATACAAGCTTTTCTCAAGAAACAAGAAAGGTCTCAAGTACACAATTTAACCCTACACCTAAAAGAGCTGGAGAAAGAACAGCAAGTAAAGCCTAAACGCAGCAGGAGAAGAGAAATAATAAAGATCAGAGCAGAAATCAATGAAATAGAAACTAAAAGAACAGTAGAACAGATCAACAAAACTAGGAGCTGGTTCTTTGAAAGAATTAACAAGATTGATAAACCCCTGGCCAGACTTATCAAAAAGAGAAGAGAAATGACCCAAATCAACAAAATCATGAATGAAAGAGGAGAGACCACAACCAACACCAAAGAAATACAAACAATTATAAGAACATATTATGAGCAACTCTACACCAGCAAATTAGATACCCTGGAAGAAATGGATGCATTCCTAGAGATGTATGAACTACCAAAACTGAACCAGAATGAAATAGAAAACCTGAACAGACCTATAACCACTAAGGAAATTGAAGAAGTCATCAAAAATCTCCCAAAACACAAAAGCCCAGGGCCAGATGGCTTCCCAGGGGAATTCTACCAAACATTTCAAGAAGAATTAATACCTATTCTTCTGAAACTGTTCCAAAAAATAGAAATGGAAGGAAAACTTCCAAACTCATTTTATGAGGCCAGCATTACCTTGATCCCAAAACCAGACAAAGACCCCATCAAAAAGGAGAATTACAGACCAATATCCCTGATGAACATGGATGCAAAAATTCTCACCAAAATACTAGCCAATAGGATCCAACAGTACATTAAAGGATTATTCACCATGACCAAGTGGGATTTATCCCTGGGCTGCAAGGTTGGTTCAACATCCACAAATCAATCAACGTGATACAATACATTAACAAAAGAAAGAACAAGAATCATATGATCCTCTCAATAGATGCAGAAAAAGCTTTTGACAAATACAGCATCCTTTCTTGATCAAAACTCTTCAGAGTATAGGCATAGAGGGTACATACCTCAATATCATAAAAGCCATCTATGAAAAACCTACAGCAAATATCATTCTCAATGGGGAAAAACTGAGAGCTTTCCCCCTAAGGTCAGGAACGCGGCAGGGATGTCCACTATCACCACTGCTATTCAACATAGTATTGGAAGTCCTAGCCACAGCAATCAGACAACAAAAAGAAATCAAAGGCATCCAAATCGGCAAAGAAGAAGTCAAACTCTCATTCTTTGCAGATGATATGATACTTTATGTGGAAACCCCCAAAGACTCCACCCCAAAACTGCTAGAACTCATACAGGAATTCAGTAAAGTGGCAGGATATAAAATCAATGCACAGAAGTCAGTGGCATTCCTATACACCAACAACAAGACCAAAGAAAGAGAAATTAAGGAGTTGATCCCATTTACAATCGCACCCAAAACCATAAGATACCT
The DNA here is from genome assembly GCF_002201575.2 of Neomonachus schauinslandi. Classification (NCBI taxonomy): domain Eukaryota; kingdom Metazoa; phylum Chordata; class Mammalia; order Carnivora; family Phocidae; genus Neomonachus; species Neomonachus schauinslandi. The sequence continues at coordinate 48,456,799 of NC_058415.1, read as the reverse complement.
AGGAATAAATCTAACCAAAGAGGCAAAGGATCTGTACTCAGAAAACTAGAAAATACTCATGAAAGAAATTGAGGAAGACACAAAGAAATGGAAAAACGTTCCATGCGCATGGATTGGAAGAACAAATATTGTGAAGATGTGAATGCTACCTAGAGCAATCTACACATTCAATGCAATCCCCATCCAAATACCATCCACTTTTTTCAAAGAAATGGAACAAATAATCCTAAAATATGTATGGAACCAGAAAAGACCCCGCATAGCCAGAGGAATGTTGAAAAAGAAAAGCAAAGCTGGCGGCATCACAATTCCGGACTTTCAGCTCTATTACAAAGCTGTCATCATCAAGACAGTATGGTACTGGCACAAAAACAGGCACATAGATCAATGGAACAGAATAGAGAGCCCAGAAATGGACCCTCAACTCTATGGTCAACTCATCTTTGACAAAGCAGGAAAGAATGTCCAATGGAAAAAAGACAGTCTCTTCAACAAATGGTGTTGGGAAAATTGGATAGCCACATGCGGAAGAATGAAACTGGACCATTTCCTTACACCACACACAAAAATAAACTCCAAATGGTTGAAAGACCTTACTGTGAGACAGGAGTCCTTCCAAATCCTAAAGGAGAACACAGGCAGCAACCTCTTTGACCTCAGCCGCAGCAACTTCTTCCTAGAAACATTGCCAAAGGCAAGGGAAGCAAGGGCAAAAATGAACTATTGGGACTTCATCAAGATAAAAAGTTTTTGCACAGCAAAAGAAACAGTCAACAAAACCAAAAGACAACCGACAGAATGGGAGAAGATATTTGCAAATGACATATCAGATAAAGGGCTAGTATCCAAAATCTATAAAGAACTGATCAAACTCAACACCCAAAGAACAAAGAATCCAATGAAGAAATGGGCAGAAGACATGAACAGACATTTTCCCAAAGAAGACATCTAAATGGCCAACAGACACATGAAAAAGTGCTCAATATCACTCGGCATCAGGGAAATCCAAATCAAAACCTCAATGAGATACCACCTCACACCAGTCAGAATGGCTAAAATTAACAAGTCAGGAAATGACAGATGTTGGCGGGGATGCGGAGAAAGGGGAACCCTCCTACACTGTTGGTGGGAATGCAAGCTGGTGCAGCCACTCTGGAAAACAGGATGGAGGTTCCTCAAAAAGTTCAAAATAGAGCTACCTTATGATCCAGCAATTGCACTACTGGGTATTTACCCCAAAGATACAAAAGTAGGGATCTGAAAGGGTACGTGCACCCTGATGTTTATAGCAGCAATGTCTACAATAGCCAAAATGTGGAAAGAGCCAGATGTCCATCGACAGATGACTGGATAAAGAAGATGTGGTATATATATGCAATGGAATATTATGCAGCCATCAAAAGGAATGAGATCTTGCCACTTGCAACGACATGGATGTAACTGGAGGGTATTATGCTGAGCAAAATAAGTCAAACAGAGACAGACATGTATCATATGATCTCACTGATATGAGGAATTCTTGATCTCAGGAAACAAACTGAGGGTTGCTGGAGTAGGCGGTGAGGGGGGAGGGATGGGGTGACTGGGTGATGGACACTGGTGAGGGTATGTGCTCTGGTAAGCACTGTGAATTGTGCAAGACTGTTGAATCTCAGATCTGTACCTCTGAAACAAATAATGCAATATATGTTAAGAAAGAAAAAAAAAGAAGAAGAAGAATGTAGCAGGAGGGGAAGAATGAAGGGGGGAAATCGGAGGGGTAGACGAACCATGAGAGACGATGGACTCTGAAAAACAAACTGAGGGTTCTGGAGGGGAGGGGGGTGGGTTAGCCTGGTGATGGGTATTGAGGAGGGCACGATCTGCATGGAGCGCTGGGTGTTATGCACAAACAATGAATCCTGGAACACTACATCTAAAACTAATGATGGAATGTATGGGGATTAACATAACAATAAAAAAATTTAAAAATAAATAAATAAAATAAAATGGGATAATTTTTATTATTAAAGTGACTTTGTATTCTTTGGTTCTTTGATTAATAGTTCAGAAATTAATGAGCAACTATCTGTACCAGACACTGGATATGCAAGTGATTGGAATCTCAGTTTATTATTCTATAAAAAAGAATAAAAAGTACTTCTATGGTTGGGTACTAAATGAGAAATATTTATGGAAAAGATAAATACTTATTAAACAGTAATTCCTTGCCCTCTAAATACATATGGCTAACCAGAGTTGAAATATAAATTTCTAACAGATGCAGCATTTCTTGTTTTGATTGTTTAATACTATGGACCATATATTAAGTAAAAGGCACTACATAATCACTATAGAAACAAATGGCTATGGTGTGATTTTTGTCCCCAAAGAATGCAGTCTCACGTGGAATGAAAGACAATGGAAGACTAGTCCCTTCTCTGAGCCATGTTTTCATGAACTCCTTGGAATTCCTCAATTTTAGCATTTTAATTAATATTATCTGTAAAGTAGTACTAATCACCCTCCATCACTGGGACGACCATAACTTATTTTTCCAGTCATTTTTGGGGTTGACTGACCGCAATTGCTGTCCAACCCACACATCTATGAAATCATTTTCATGTTCCTGAGCACTCACCACCCAAGGTGAGGACATTAGTTCAGCTATACAACATAATGATTAGATAACCCTATAGATTTCAAAATTATCACCATGATACACACCACCAACTGCATGCCCAGGAAGAAGGAGGACCTGTACCTGAAGCTGACCCAGAGAACAATCCTTAGGATGGGTTGTTATGTGGAGCCCATGGAGGACTTACTTCGCAGGAACATCACACAGAGGTGGCCCTGCACATAAAGAGTAAGTGAGGCATGCACTTCCCCATCCATGATGTGCACAGGACACCATCCAGGTCAACCCCATGGCCTGGTGCTGCCTCTACACCCATGTGCTGGCTCATGGAGCTCGTCCACCTTGTGGAGATCCAGTACTGTGTTCTACCAAGGAACATGTCCTGAATGGGGCCAGGTCTTGGAGGAATCCCAAGTGGCCAGCACCCCCATCTTTGTGCTGAAGGCCTACCTGTCAATCAACAAGTCCTTTGGCTTCACTACCAACCTGAGGTCCTAAACATGAAGCAAGGCCTTCCCCCAGTGCATGTTGGACCACCAGCAAATCCTACCCCTGGAGACCCCTTCCACAGACCAGCCATCCCACCAGGTGGTGGCAGAGACCCACAAGCGCAAAGGCCTAAAGAAGGCATCGCAGCCCCTGGCAACTTCCTGAACAAATTGAAGGCGTCCTTCCTAGCAGCCCCCGCCATCTGGGTAGGACTGGACGCCACACCTGCACCCACTAACCCAAGGATCCAGCACAGCAACAAGCTCTCGCATTCTCCTCACAACACCTGGAGACTGTCCAGACATAGGGTGCTCCACCTGACAGGTCCACGGGCCCAGTCCATGCCACTGCTCAACATTAACACTTGTTGTTTCTTTTGCCATTTACTTCAAGATTCAGGGGCAACAAAATTTGCAGCAGGAACTTACTGGGCTGGTGGGGGAGGGGATGGGACACCCAATACTTTTTTCCTCATTTCTTCAGAGGGAAATTCAAAGGTCCCACCAAAAATTTAAAATGTACACAGTAAGAGGTTTAAAAATGGAGTTTTAGGGGCACCTGGGTGGCTCAGTTGGTTAAGTGCCTGCCTTTGGCTCAGGTCATGATCTCGGGGTTCTGGGATCCAGCAGAGGGGCCCCCTGCTCAGCGGGGAATCTGCTCCTCCCTCTTCCTCTGCCTCTATACCACCAACCCACATGCCCCCCCACTCCCCAGCTTGTGCACGCTCTCAAATAAATAAAATCTTAAAAAAGGTTTCATAAAAAATGATGTTCACTTATAATAAAACTTAACCTATAAAACAATGTATTTTTCCTCATTCTATTTTGTTTTAATGTATTCTTTAGCATGTTTATAACTTTTACTCTTTAGGTCTTAAGTCTTCGTTTGCTCACTTCAACAATTTAAGAGATTAATAAGGTGCCCTCTTCCTAAAAAGCTATTTTGGTATCTACTTTAAAAAAAAAAAAACTCTCTCAACTTTGTGGTTTCTAAAGATTACTTTTGTGATAACTTTTGTGAGCTCTGCCACTCATCTTCTAAAACCTTTAAATGAAATGTAGTAATAATGGGGAAAACAACCAAATAGCTAACTAAACAGTTAAGTGAAATATATTAGACTCACATCCATTCTTGGCCTCGCTAGAGGCTTACTAGCAAAATTTGAGCTCAAAGTCAAACACTAAGTCAAGCAAATATCTAGAAAAACCCACAGTGTGATCTGGAGATTTTTTTTCAATGCATGCTAAATATTTCTTTACTGTTTGCTCTCTGGGAGGAGTTAGACAAAACAGGATAATAAAAGAGTCCATGGGTAGTACTTTAGCATTTACTTATTCCTCTGACTATTCCTCTGACTCAATCTTTTAGTCATCATCAAAATCTTGTTGGTGGCAATTTAAAATAGTACAGCCACTTTGGAAAACAGTCTGGCAGTTTCTTAAAATGCTAAGCAGAGTTACCATATGAATGCAAAATTTCCATTAGAAGCAATTCTACTTCTAGGATTCTACTCAAGAGAAATGAAAACATACGTCCACATAAAAACTTGTACGTAAATGTTCATAGCAGAATTATTCATAATAGTCAAAAAGTGGAAACAATCCAAATGTCCATCAACTGAAAAATGGATAAATAAAATGTAGCATGGCCATACAATGGAATATTTGGTTATAAAAATGAAGTATTGATATATGTTACAACATGGATGAACCTTGAGAACATTGGGCTAAGTAAAAAAAAAAAAAAAAAGGTATGAAATTTATAGAATAGGCAAATCTATATTGAAAGAGAGCAGATTTAGTGTTTACCTCATACTGGGGGTGGGGACAGAGACAATGGGGGTAATGAAAAGTGACAGCTAATGACTATTCTTTGGGGTAACGAAAATATTCTTGAATTATAGTGATTCTTGCAAACACTATAAATATACTAAAAACCACTGAATTGTGTACTCAAAACGGGTAAACTTTATAGTATGTTAACTATAGATCAAACTTTAAAAAGAAAAAATCTTATTGTTAAGGTACCATTCTCATATACAAATAAAGATTCAGAAGTCTTTTTTTTTTTTCAAATTTCAAATTCTGGAATTTGCTAAAACAGAACCCATTCTCTGTGTTCAAGTCTAATGCAATTTCCATCTTATGAGCACTTTCCTCATAAATTGTGAAGGAAAGCTTATTCACAGAGACTACTTGTACATTAAAAGGATTTGCAAAACATTACCTATGAGGAAAACTTAAGGGACTTAGAGATGACAATTATAGTACTATTACGTTACTTGTAGTGATGTTCTTAGGGAAGAAAAGGTAGAGTTATTTTGTTTTACTGCAAAAGACAGAACTAGAGTCATATAGCATAAAGCTTGGGACTAGACAGGGGGAGTTAATACCATAGGGTTAAAAACTTGAACTTTGTAGTAATCAAAAGCAAACTTGAAACACATACCCACCTAACACCAGGAAATGATGTACTTAACATCTTTGCTCTTCAGTGGATTTATCTAATTTTTTTAAACCTGATTCTGAGTAGAAATGTTCCTTGAGTAGTCCTTTAGCAAGCAAGAGATATGAAGAGTGCTTAGTTCCAAGTACAAGACATGCCCTACCAGGATTTTAAATAAAGAATCCATATTAGAGATACTGCTGATCCCAAATACTGAAGGTCATTTTTCTCTCCACTAATATGTTCCAAGAGCACACAGGTGACCTTGACCAAAATAATGACACAGTGGTTGGCCCTTACAGAGATCTATGCTGCCCCTCAATAAAATGAAGAGATGGGGCGCCTGGGTGGCTCTGTTGGTTAAGCGACTGCCTTCAGCTCAGGTCATGATCCTGGAGTCCCAGGATCGAGTCCCACATCGGGCTCCCCGCTCAGTGGGGAGTCTGCTTCTCCCTCTGACCCTCTCTCCTCTCATGCTCTCTCTCACTCTCTCTCTCTCTCTCAAAAAATAAATAAAAATCTTTAAAAAAAAATGAAGAGATGGAAGAGGCATAGGGTCAAAACAGTGGAAACTATCCTACTGTTAACACTTCAGTTGATAAAGCTTCATTAGAAAAGAGACAGACACAAATCTAGGAAATACCAGGAAACCCACAAGACCTGGAGATTCTCTAAAATACATATTTCTTTTACTACTTGGTTACAAAGTAATCGTAAGGGGAAAAAAAGAGCAAACATTTGGTTCCTCTCCTATTCCTTATACATTTCTTATAGGTCTTTTTTTCCAATGGTCTTTCTCCACCAGCCCATGAGTAGGTGATAATTGCCCAGTTTCCTCCTTACCCACTATACTGCCCCCTGTTCTGCCCTTCAAATCTATTCCTCATCTCTATTGATAGCAATGTCAACCACCCAATAGCCCAAAACATCAACTTGAGCATCATTCTAGATCCCTCTCTTCCTCTATTTCCCCTTTCCAGCCAAATGAGCCTGTATCATTGTCAATACAGTCTCTTAAGTATATCTCAAATGTGTTTCCTTTTTTCCATTTCCATAGCCACAGCCTTAAGGATCTGATCAGCTGTCTTATGACTGATCACAAAAGCCTCTTAGCCTCAGGTCTTAGCTTCCTCCAGCTAGCATTCTAATATATCCCCTACATTGATGCTAAGGGAATATTTCTAAAATATAAATCTGATCACATCAGCTCCCTTTTGAAAAATCCTCTCATGGCTTCCAATGCCAATACGATTAAGTCTTAAATTCCTAATATATCATGCAGGGCTCTTCGTGACTCTCCTTACATTTTACTCTGCATTACACACATAGCCCCATCCACAGTTTGCTGAGTGAGGCATACTTTCTCAAGACATCCTGACTTTTTAAATGCTGTTTCTGCTGCCTAGGGTATGATGACTTTCCCTATATGTCTACTGAAATATTATAACTTCTTTAAGATTTTCAAGAAATCTTTCAAGATTTCACTATAACTTCTTTAAGATTATCTCTCCTAGGAAAGCTTCCTTGGCAGCTTATGAAGGAGTTTAGTACTCCTTGAACACATTTCTACTTTATACTTATTGTAGAGTATTATAATACCTAGCTGTTTGTGGCTGTGATAATAATAACGTCAATAATAATACCCAGAATTTTTTGAGATGTGCCTGGCACCATTCTAAATGCCTTACCTGTATTAACTCATTTAATTATCACAGAAACATTGAAATAACATTTATCATTATCCCCATTTTACAGATGAGATCATTGAGACATAGTAAAATAATTTGTCTGGCACCTACCAAGTGGGAAGAAGATACAAACCAAGGCAGATTGGTGACAAAAAAGTGTGCTCTTAACTACCATTTCAAGCCTAAATCCTGTGAGCTCTGGAAAAGCAGGGTCCATGTTTATTCAACTTTGTAAACTGTGCCTAGCATAATGCCTGCTACATAGCTAGAGCCCTATTATTGCATGTTGAGTTAAAGGCTAAACTCAGAAGTTATAGTAAATTCCAAATATATTTTTCTAGTGAAATTGATTTATGTATATCACCGATGAAATAAAGGAAAATATGTTCTATATAAATTTAAGCACCTATAGAAATATTTTTAAAATATTTTACAGTTGCAGGAGACAAAAAATATATACATGTAGGTATTAGTCATTGCACATCAACACAGTAAAAATGTATCACAAGATAAATGGCAACTCCAAAAAGTCATAGGATTATTGATCAGATAGGCACTGAAACAGAAACTGTTACTCCATTGGCCTTCAAGGACATGAAATAGGAGTTTGTGCCATGAGGCATTTCTGCAAATACGCTATGAAATATGGTGTTCCCATAAGTAGCAAGACGCTTCAATCCAGAATCATCGTCTTAAATCACCACAGGGTCTTTCCTCCCCTCTTTTTTCCATCTTATAAGGCATTAAAATTTCAGAAATGAGAAACAGCTTCAATGGACACAATAGGAAAGGTGTGTTGCTCCTTATAGCAAAGAGCAAATAATGTTAAAGAAAATAGTGTTAGTGCCATCAAAGATCAGCCAGTGAGAAGTAAAGCAATTGCTAGCCCTGGAAATCCTTTTTTTTTTTTTTTTAATAAATAAGATATAAAGTTTTCTTTCATTTCCAAGTGCTATATCAGAGAAGAATCCATCAGTTGTATAAATTGCAACTTGTAAAATTTCAAGTCACTGGAGGGTGGGGGTACAAGTTTGGAATGAAGGATCTAGCAACATTGGTTTGCAAGCACTGCAAAAAAATCTGGAAGTCAGCCATGGCTTCAAAAAATATATATGTATACACAGAAAGATTGATAACCATGTTCTCTCTCTCTCTCCCTCTCCCCCTATTCATGTGCAAGCGCGTGCGCGCACGCACACACACACACTTATAAACATATTTAGCGTACCAACAAAGGCAGCATATGATAGTGGAGGGAGCAAAAGCAATACAAACATATGGATACTCATCTGGCTCCACCATTTGCTAAATTATATGGTAAGTTACTTTCTCTCCATGTTTTTTTTTTTTTCATTTTTAACACAGAAGAAAAATACTTTTCTTACAGAATTATTGTGAAAATTAGAGATGTCTATAAAGTTTCTATCCTTATAATTCATGCATTTCATACACTCAATCATTGGTGTCATTATTGTTAATAAAGAATATTCAGTATTAATATATATGGGGAAAGAGCGTAAAACAAGTTCCCTAAAAGAAAGTTAACTGAAAACCAAAATCACATAGGACAGAATAAAAGAAAGAACAAATGTAAAAATGGGGAGAGCAGTGCAGTGTGAATGTCTGATTGTGGTAAATAGCAGCACCTGGCAAGGTATGAAGTAGGAAAGCCCACCATCCCAGGCCTGGTAAGAGGGGCCTGCTTCTTCCTAACCTATGAGAGCCCTTAGGCCTTTTCCTCTGTCCCTTATCACACTTGATTCACACAGAGATGTAAATAACTGATAAATGGATCTTACTTCTCTATGTTCTTTGCATTTTATTGTGGATCAGAGCTTTGCATCCTTGTACTAACAGTCTAAAGATCCTTTGTGTTGGCAGTATAAAGAAAGCCAAGGGTCAGGCAGCAAAGAGTAATTAACATTAAAAACAGCACTGAGCTCGTTCTAACCTGCAAAACTGTCACACTGAACTCTAGGAACACAAAAACTTTACCAGGTATTCCTACGGAAATAATGCCTTCAGCATCAAGACCCACTGGGGACATTACATACAATGATCTGAATTTTAGACACAGCCCAGTCACATGTTTGGAAAAATAATAAAATAGCCATTAAATAACCCAGGCAAAGAACAGATAAACTCACCTGCAGAGATGATGTGCAAAAAAGAAAAACAAAAACCAAGGTAGTCAAGGTAAGTAAAAGGAGAAAGGAATTACAAAGAATAAAAGCAAAGAAGTATAGTAAGGTTAAATGTTATACCACAAATACGTTAATAGTCATGCATAATCAAAAATGCCCTTCACAATGCCTTAGAAAGGTACCATATTAGAAACATGCCATATCTAAGTCTAACAAAGTCAGTTTTTTTCTCCAGCATTGGCACAAATCAACGTTTTTTTTGAGTTAGTTTGAATGTGGGGCCATATAGTATAAAAAAACACATGTCTCTCAAACAATAGGAGCAAAAGCAGTGTGGGGAGATGCTCCCCAGATGAATCAGGATAGAAGTACTCCTTGAGTGGAAAGGTAGGTGTCATCAGCTATGCTATTTAAACCCCTCAAACTCATTCTTTCTCTCTCTCTCTCTTCCCATTGTGTACTTATAGTTGAATTTATGTAAGTTAAAAATTCCCATGATGGGAACCATCACACTGAAGACAAAAATTGAAAAAAGAAAAATCAGTCTACAATTTACACATCAAGAAATCCCCAAAACACTTCGTTGTACCTGCATTAATAGGACATTTATTTTAGCCTTTCATTATTATTAAAGTTTTTACTCATTTGCATATATACTAGATTGTAGATGCCAGGAAAGGCACTGAGCATGATCATTTATGGAGGAAGTCCTAGATGTTGACGCTCTGGTAATTCATGCAGCAACACTGTAAGGCAAGTATTCTCCTTTTACATATAAGGAAGCTCTCAGAAATGAGGAGGGATTTGCTCCAGGTTAGAGCTTGCAAGTATCAGAACAAGAATTAGAATCCATATCTGTTTGACTCCCAAGTGCACACTCTTCCCATTCCCTGAGTCAGTAAGGCAATGAGCCCCCAAGCCATGCTCATAGCAGACACAGGTAATTGAGCAGATCATCTTTCCCCTCATCACAGATGTAGCCTTAAGTAATCTCCAAGCCTCCTTTAATGGTACATCTAAAAAAGCAGGAAAAATGAAACCTGTGGGTCATGCTGACTATCATGCTGGAATGGTATTCGTTTTGGTGCCTCGTCATGCCTACGGATGCTACAAATATTTGTTGAAAGAATGAAGTAATAATACTGAAAGAGAAAAACAAGTTTGGGAATAAAAATGGAATAGAAAACTAACAATGCATACAAATAGAAAGGAAGTCTTTTGTTCATTTCATGCACATTGGGATTTGCATGAAATGAATAAGCTGAATAGACCAGCAAACTGAATTTTAGCACTGGTTTGGCTATTCACAACAGAAACACGATGAATATTTCAAACTAAGGCTCACCACATTTACTTGGAAGATGGCTCCTCTTAGATCCCCTCACTTTCATGCTAAAAAATGGAAAGGTCAGAGTATTTTTGGAAACATTTTCCTCTAGGGAGACAACATTTCTTAAAATGACAGCCCAGCAAGGCTGCATAGCATCCCCAAAGTTTGGCGGCACCTGTAAGTCCCCTTTCAGCTGGGCTATTATGATTTGCTTCCAAAGATCTCTATAAATTTGCTTATTGAGTCAGGATAAATATCTCTGAGAACTATACAGTTCTTTTATTCTTTCTAACCATTTGGATTGATGCTAGATATCCTGGGGTCTTGGGGAAAATGGAGATAAAGGATTGAAATAGGTTGGATGGTTTTTGTGCATAACTAAAATGTAAAAGCAACAATTTATCAGTATAACCAGTAATTACGTACCTTGTAGCTGGTATGATATATATTAACATCAATAATGAGTTTCAGGCTTAATGTGAGAATTAGCATACATTTCCAAAAATGGAGTCTAGAGTAAAATTTCTTCTTCCTTTCTTAAAGAGATCTCTATTAAATAATTCCAGGAAAAAAAATGCACACTTCAGTCTTTTGCCTGAGACAGGTTGTCATCAGATACAGTCATTAGCGGTTATAATGATCAGGAAAGCTTAATACGTAATCTAAAGGGCTTACTTTTCTCCAGGTCATGGGCAGGTATGGAATACAAAATGCATGCATGATACTTGAAGTTGTAGTGTTTTTGAAGCTATAGTAAATATACTGCTGACTGCAATGAAATAACGTATCCTTCTCTGTGCTTAACATCCCAATATATGGAGTGGAGGAACAGGAAACAGTAAGGTGTGGTTTGCTGGCCCCTTCCCACTGATGGTAGCCCTCTTCTTCCCTACCCACTCACCCTGTGCAATAAGCCACAATAGCACCTGTATCACCATTGTGCTTACTTGCTAATGTGTCTTTCTTCCTCTAATGTAAAGGCTACAAAGGCAAGACCTTGTCTTAGTCATCATTCTATTCCCAGTCACTAGTTCATAATTTATTCTCTGAAAGTGTCAGTGGAACATTGTTTGTGGAATGGCTGCTACACCCTTGAGGTTCCTAAAGCCACCTGTGAGTTTAAGTACTGAATAAAGTCTCAGGTATGGTTTGTCCCTGGGTGTGAATATTGCACCAAGATCCCTAGGTCCTGCCTTATTCTAACCTACCCCCAAACTCCTTTCTATTTAGATCCTCTATGAGAGGAAGAGCATAGCAACAGTGAAGAGCGTGTTCCCCTGGTGTCCTGGATGGAGAAGCAAATGGTGGGTGCAGGGACAATCTTAGGGCTGCTCTAGGAGTTGCCCCTTCAAGATTCACTCTATCAGAAATCATCTCCATGGGCGCCTGGGTGGCTCAGTTGGTTGGGCTACTGCCTTCGGCTCAGGTCATGATCCTGGAGTCCCTGGATCGAGTCCCACATCGGGCTCCCTGCTCAGCAGGGTGTCTGCTTCTCCCTCTGACCCTAACCCCTCTCATGTGCTCTCTCTCATTCTCTCTCTCAAATAAATAAATAAAATCTTTAAAAAAAAAAACATCTCCATTACATTCTAGTGTCAACTATAACAGAAACTACAGACGAATCACGGGAAGTCCTCTATCACTATCCATGTGTTGACCAGTGCTTTCTACTTTCTTTCTATATGCTCATCCCATAAACACAGAGAGCACAAATTTCAAAAGTCTCTAATTACCGTCCCATCCCATCACCTCAGAGTATTTTAACAACAAAAGAAAAAAAATCTGATCCTTGTTATTTATTGAAAAAAAGAATATTCTTTCATCAAATTTCCTTAAAACTCACAGCATACTATTTCCAGAGATCTTTTCCCATTCATCAATATTCTATATTCATTATATCGTAATATATATATAATATATATAATCCTAATATATAATTATATTTCAGTATACAGAGGAATGTCTCTTTTTAGGGTGGAATATAAAAATATTATCTTTATAGTTTTTCTACCAGATGATTAGAAAATCAAAGTACGAGTCTTATAGATGTCGGAGGCAATCCTGTTCTGTCATTTTTTTATGCACATGCTGACTCAATGTCATAGAATAACTGTGTTGCTTTCTGCCTTCCCTGACAGTCCAAAGAAAGAGTAATGCATACAAATCATTTTACTGTTTAAAAGTTTTGAATAAAACATGCTAACCTTGTCATACTAAGTGACAGACAGAAATGTCACCATTGTTTGCCAGGGACAAATAATCCATATACTTCATGTATAATTCATCTGATCTTTAAGAATGTTTAACAATATTGAATTTGGATAAATTTCAATGTTATGATGCATCAAACTTCCTTTATCAATTTCCACATGTGCCTCATCAATTTAAGTCTTCATTTGTATTACTCTGTTTTTGTATTAACTATGACAGATCTAGAGAATACACTTATTTCCAGGAAAAATTTATAGGTGCATTGTCTATATTACAGCTGCCTCTCTATGCCCCTCTCTCCATAAGGCCTTAACTTGGAAACCTCAAATAACCCAAGGGTTGTAAATCTGCCATAGAAGCCCCAGTTGCAAGTACAGGTATCTACAAGTCTTTTGACATAGAGCCTTTGGTCTCTAAACAGATTGAAGAACTCAGATAAGATTTCAATCCTTCCTAAAATAAGATTGCAATGGCTTCCAAAGCCTTTCTGTCAATCAAAGCTAACCAAGGGCAGGTCTGAAAATGAGATGGAATAGAGTATTTTGAACAGGCTTCAAAGTAAGCTGGAATTCCCTATGCTGTGAATCAAGAGAAATGATGTAGAGGTCTATTGCTAGGTAGGAGTTCCCCAGCAGCTGTCTGTGCAGATAATCCTGTGGTTCCCCTAAATCTGAAAGGACTTCTCTTCCATCCTCACCATGTAAAACCAGTGCCTTGGAGACCATTCAGTTGACACTGCCCTCAATATGGTTAGAAAAGAAAATATTACCGAATCATTTAAGAAATCACTCACAGAGCTTAGGAACAAATGGAGCAACTAAATATAAACCAGATTAGTTTCTAGAAGCATCTACTGAAAGCCTATTTCTTGTTTTAGGAAGAATAATCATTTCTATACAGCCTAATTTTGCCAAGGACCATCCATTTCCCCTTCTCCCCTACCTCACAATGTTTCCTCCTCTGTGAGGCTTAGAAAGTTCTTTCTGCCCTTGGAGGTCATTTTACTTCAATAAAGAACTTTTGATAAAATAAAAAATTTCATGAATCAAAAGAGTTGTTTTTTTTTTTTCCCCAGAAGGACATGGGGGCAAGTTCATATATTAAAAAATTCATATATTCTCTTCAGGTTCTTTCTTTGTCTACATACTTAAGCATGTGCCAGTTCACCTTCTCTGAATTACACATAGGTGTGCAGATGGGCACATACAGTTAATTATATTTTTCCTTTTCTTGGCACATTGGAAAAGGCAAACCATTTTTTACTAGTTAAGCTGTCTCCTTGGTGGCTCATTCATAAAGTAATAGAAAATTATGAGAAATTTATTTAAATCTTCAAAGGGGAAAAAGCCAGTAATACAAATAGTTGGTAGATAAACCTATGGGAAATTATTTCAATCTGTGTGTTGGACTCAAGAAAGATCTTCCTCGGGGCGCCTGGGTGGCTCAGTCGGTTAAGCATCTGCCTTCGGCTCAGGTCATGATCCCAGGGTCCTGGGATCAAGCCCCACATTGGGCTCCCTGCTCCGCGGGAAGCCTGCTTCTCCCTCTCCCACTCCCCCTGTTTGTGTTCTCTCTCTGTCTCTATCAAATAAATAAATAAAATCTTTAAAAAAAAGAAAGAAAAATCTTCCTCTTCAGAAATGCTAAATTAATTAAGAGACTCTGTAGAACCCCTCTTTCAAAAAACTATTTGGAATCATTTTTGTTTGTTTTGTTTTAAACTGCACAAGTTGCTTCTAATTTTTTGCACACCATCTCTTTTCTGGGTTGAATATGTATAGTTTTCATTTGATGCTTCAAAGAGTCATGATACTCACCAAAAATATTTAAGAACCACCGTTTGGCAGCATGGGGGCTCTTATTTCTTTAAAAGGGTTTGAATTACTTCTACCTGGAGATAAGAAATTACATCAGCTATAATAGAAACTCAAGTTTACTGGTCTAGAAGAGTTAACACTGGTCTTTAAATAAGTAATTTACACCAGGTATCACTGACAAATTTTCCCATTTCAGTCACAGTATACATATGTCCATAGATTTCCATTATTTTCCAACAGTTCTAATTTCATTGTGGAACATTTACCAGATAGAAAGGGGCCATTTTACGGGCTTTGGGCAGGTAAAGTTCACTCTGCTAAATGAAAATCCCATGTTTGAGGGGGTCCCTGAAATCGGCAATAATTGACTTTTGAACACAGAATTTTAAACCTGGTTTTATTTGCAACGAGAAGCCTTTGAAGAGATTTTTGTTAACCCTTTAAACCTTGTTGTTATATCTGGGTCTTAAACTGGCACCAATGTGGACAGAGGATTTCATAAATGAGTTCCAGTACCAATCCTCATCATTAACACTACCACTGCAATCATCATATTGTTTATACTATTAAACAAATACTTAAAGGCTGAAAACTACAATTCATTGAATGATACTTTGGAAAATCCTTATTTTCCAGAGTACTTTAGAGAAGTGGCAGGATGGAGTACACTGATTTTATATTGTATTTCATATACATGTAATGAATACTTAAGTTATCTAAACCTATTTAATAAATAGAGCCATTATTTCTTCTCACTAACCACAATTTATTTTCCTTTCTCCAGGTTTTTGGGTCTTTTAAAAATTCTGTTATTTTAAACCTACCTCTTCCTCTACTGTCATTTTATTTTGGGGGTTTGGTAAAATATCTAGCATTTCTTTAGGATTTAGATTGGTATATTGGCCTTATGGAATCGTCCCCCATTATTTTCTACTTGAAATACTTATACTTAGCCTTATTTTTTCTACTTAAAACCAGCTGGTGAAAAAAAAAGAAGTGAGTGGGGGAAAAAAAATTAACACCTAAGTTGGGGACGGGTGGGAGGGCAGATTTACCAGGCCAATGCCAACCATCCAGCAGAAAGTTGGATGGCTTTGACTCTGGGTTGTTGGCATATAGTGTGTGTAGTCAACAAGGCTGTGGGGAGAAAAATGTATTACAGTTATGATTCTGATAAGTATAAACAAGCTTTATACATTTTAGGACATCAAAGAGCCCGGAGGATAAAAGGTGGTAACAAATGCTTCATAGTATTGTTTGTCATTTTAATGGCAAAATAAAGAAATAAAAAGTGAAACCTCTCCTTTCATTTGAAGGAATACTTCCTATTGCCCAAATTCTAAGATAAATGTTCACAGGAGTGGTTTACATCAGGAGTATGCTTTTCATCTACGATGATTAAAATAAAGTTTTTTGAAACCTCCTGCACCTCAAAATTTACATTATTAATGTTTCATTATTTAAACCTCATCATTGTTCATGCTGCCTCAGCAATGTCATGAGATCAATTCACTCAGTACATTTCACAAAATGAAGAATATTGGTCAAGAAACACTGAGCATTCAGCAGGCAGCCTTGCTGGTCTTCCTCAACTCCATCTTGGAAACCCAAATATTGAAGCTACATTTCCTGTACTCAGATTCTTTTTGGTTTGGTTTGGCAAATGTTTCTTAAAATACCCTAATGAGGACTTCTGATCTTTCAGCTGAGAATACTTGAACAGGGTGGGAAAGTGCTAAAAAGTGAATCATCAAAAGAAGAATAAGGAGAGATGAGAGGAGGAGGGCTTATAATGTTATAATAAGTGGGCTACAGGAGACTGCAATGTCCAAAGTTAAGTATACAGTGCAGTACTGCATGAACCTGTAGCACTGAGGGGTAAATCTTATAGAAAACAGCCACACAATTAATTGAATGTTGGGAATTTATTTTTCGATGCACAACACATATTGATGGGTAATTCTGATGTGAAAGATCAGTCCAGGGAAAAGACTGGAAGGTAAGGAAGAAATGAGAGACTTGGAAGTTAAGGCTTGGGGAAAGTTTTAGGAATTCTTAGCCAAATATCAGGAAGGCTTCTCCTTGCCAATACCTTATAAAATTAGAACTCTAAGACACAGATATACCAGTCAAAACATTTTTTTCAATAAAGTCTTTTAAATTTTCTACTCAAAGGAATATTAAAGAATAATCGGATACTGCCTATATATAGCTGTCTTAAAAATATGCTGGTAAGATTTCTTCATTCTCTCAGCTGGAATTTATGTAAAAATTTTTTTGGAAGTGGAACCATCTTTGTTCTAGGAGCACTCATGATAGTAGATCAAATCTGTCTGTAGATGAAGGAAGGGTTGTCATGCAAGAAGAACAGCCTTCTTTCCCAAGAATCCACAAATAGGCAATGAAAAAATAGAGGAGAAAATGAGAATTTGGGTTACTGTGACACAATCTAAAAAGAATGGCAGCTGCCTGTCCAGGGAGAAGGTTGAAGCCCCTAAAAAGAAAGAGAATTGTTGTGAAATACCTGTGGTAGTAATGCCTGGGGACTTGAAAAACGGGGATGTCTAAAATGTAAACGTAGCTCATTTGCAGTGCTGGGAGACAACCAACTTCTGATGTCCTCAAACCCTCAATAAAATCTTGATGTACAAAAATGTTTTTGCTAATGTTACTTCAGCAAAAGTGCCAGGATTGACTCGATACAGATAAAAATAAAAGTTTCAGAAAATGAGATGCACAAGAGAGACTTAAAAATTTAGAGGTAAAGAAGAAATCAAGGCAAGGGTGTGGAAAGAAATTTATGCCACCCAGAAATTCTCAGGCGTGGGAGTAAAGAATGGTCTTTCCACCAAAATGGGCATATCATCAGTTGGTGATAGCAATGGCAGGATTTTGTTTGTTGATTTGCTTTACTTGCTTACTTGTTTATAACATTAAAGGGTATAAGATATCTAGCCAGTGATGCTGTAGTAATACACATAAAACAGGTCTCTTACTGATGATCGTACCAAGCCCACATTGACATAAGACACATGACCAAACTGGAGATATTAAATAGGAATATATTATGTGCTATCAAGGAATGAACTGGGGGCGTCTGGGTGGTTCAGTCCATTGAGCATCTGCTTTCAGCTCAGGTCATGATCCCAAGGTCCTGGGATCGAGCCCTGCAACAGGCTCCCTGCACAGTGGGGAGCCTGTTTTTTCCCTCTCCCTCTGCTGCTTCCCCCTGCTCAGGCTCTCTCTTGCTCCCACACTCTCTCCTCTCCTCTCCCGCTCCCCCGCTCTTCCCCCCTCCCCCGTACTCATACAGAGTACCTGGTTGGTTTTGTTTGTTTGACCTTCTTATGTATTTGCCTAAAGTGATAAGTAGAAAAATAGTACATGGAAAGAAGAAATTGAACAAGAAAGCCAAATATCTAAAAGGAGATATGGCTAGAGAGTAAGAATGAGGGCTACGGGAAAATAAACCAGGCTGCTAATAAATTTAAAGCACTGACATCATAAGTAGGATTCTTGAAATTCTAAAACCACTGTTGTGTTTGCTCATGCCTTTGCTTTAAGAATGTCCTTGAGATGCACACTAAGGAGTCATGTGATCGAAGTCCAGAATTTCATGTATTCCTCAGAAAGCAGTTCAGTCTTTCACCCATCTACATGCAAATTCTAAAGCCCTCACCCAAGTCCATTACCTAAGAAAGTAGTTGAAAGCAGGGACCCAAGGAAAGTGCATGCCTAAAAGGTATCTAAACTCGGCCATTATTTAGTTCTGTGATGCTGGATCAAGTTACATAACCTGTCTGGGCCTCAGTTCCTTCAGCTATAAATGGGGAACACAGCAGTCTCAAACTTGCAAGGTTTTTGCGAGGACTCAATGAATTAATACGTAACAAAATGCTTAGGAATAGTGCCTGGCACATTAGAAAACACCACTGAAGTGTTAGCTATTACTATGATTTTTTTTTATTAATAGTAGTGTGGTAAAATAATTATCACACAGTAGCTACTCAGTAAAAAAGGCCATCCCTTCTTTCCCATTACCGCTCTCCCTCACCCAATTTTGAACAAATATGGGGGACGCCTTGGTCTTCTCTTCCATTTGCACAGTGCCTGGCACATGCCCCATCCGTGTCAACCACACTAATGTGGTTATGTCAGAACTCAAACATACATTATAGAGTTAGACCAGTGATAAATGAACTGATGTAGGGTTATTGAGCTAACTACTACTTAGAGTCTTGGAGTTTTAAAGATCACCGATTCCAAATCTATTACCCTCTTTCTCTAGTCTTTAGATATTATTTAATTTAGCCCAATCATCTATATACTAGTGTATACTTTACCCCTACATCTAACTCCCCAACTGTTATAAATAGTAGTTCTCATTCCTGAACAAGGAATCATGAAACTTCAAAAATACCAAACTCATGATTATAATGGTTTTAAGATAAAGCTGATCATTAAAATCACCAGGTAGGCTCTTCAACACCATATTTCACCCTGACCAACAGAATCCATGTACTTGGTGTGGGGCCCTAGAACTTTCTCCTAGAAGCATCTAAAATAATTCTAATATTCATCTTAGTTTAGACATCACGGTTCTACCAAGACACAGGATGGTGCCCTTCATCTAACATCAAGTCATAGCTAACACTTGAACCGGGACTTAGGGAAATGAGGAGCATAAAACCATTATATTGAGAGGAAAAAAGACATTTTTCATGTCTTTTTGATGTCTTGATATTCTTTTTGAGGCCTTACATATAAAGAGGACCTATTTAAATACAGATACTGTCTGCTTGGGAAAAGTTTCCATCCCTTCTGGGGTAGCTTTCGGAGTAATTCTGATTTGTCTAAACTTCTACTTCTGGAATATCATCAAGTGTTCAGTCTGTTGCTAATTCTAGAAATCCATTAAACAAGTAGAATTCCCCTCACTCTGACAAGGACACCTATAGACAGAAAAAATGTACAAGACTGTGAAAATTGCAAATCAATATGCCTAGAGCCATGATAAACATGCAGACTTATGGTATGAAAAGGGAGCCGGTACGACAAGCAACTGAGGGATGTATCCATACTAAACAAGACCTTTTTCTTTAGACTCTTGCCTCCTTCAAAGTTTGTGTACATATCACATTCCAAAAGGAAATCAACTATCCTGCCAAACAGGTACTTGGTAGCTGGCTGGCAGCCAGAAAATATTTCATAATTTTATCTTCCATTGGACTGGATAAGTGATATTGGAATAGATTTCTTTTTGTGTGTATTCATTTCTTGTTATTTTGGGGTAGTTGGTGGGGAAAGAGTACTGAAAAAAAATCTTAATATGAACCATTAAAGATGTTAAATTCTGTCACACAGAGTCTCATAGATATATGGCTATTTCTCCCACTTTTCTGAGAGTATTCAACTTAAAATACAATGAGTCAGATTTGCCTACCTGCATTTTGTTTCAGGCATAGAGAACCTTCCTCACTAGGGTCTGAATGGGAAAGTATCAGAACTCTCCTGCCTCAGGTTTCATTTGATCTACAGATCACAGTCCATGAAGCAGCCCATCTGATTTAAACAATTCGAAGAACTAAGTAACAGAAAAAAGATATGAGACTTTGGAAATCATAGGCTATTTAGGGCCTAGTGCCCTAACCTATACCAGGACTTCTCTAAATTATTTAATGGCTATGGCATCAAAAAACAGAAGAAATGTCCCTTAAAAAGAATACTCTTAAAAGAAAAGCTGGAGTGTACAGGAAATAAATTTCTTCTCACAGCACCCTGTGACTACCACTACCTCAGGACTTGTCACGCTATTCACCTGCTGCCCACCTCCTCCATGATCCAGAGAGCTCATGCAGGGCAGGGACATCTTGCCTGGCACACGGACATCTAGTGCCAGCACTTGCTGAATCCTTGGCTATAATAATCCCCCTTTCAGTTTAGAAAGAAACAATTCTCAATTTAGAGGGAAAATAAAGAATGCAATGCTTAACCACATGCTCTCTATAGTTTGACTGCCTGGATTCAGATTCCAGTTTTTCCTAGCTGTGTGACCTGGGGCAAGAATAAGACAGACCAAATACCTCCTGTGCCTCAGTTTGTCCATTCTAAAAATAAGATCATAATAGCATTTACCTCATAGGGCAGTTATAAGAATTAAAAGCAAAATATATATGCAGCGCTGAGAACAGGGCCTGACATGTATCACATACTAGAGGATTAGCTATCACTATATGCTACTTGTATATGCACCTCAATCTTCCCCACAGTCATCTGAGATAAACACTAATGGCCCACTTTACATATAGGAAAGCTGAGGTCTAACTAAGCTCTTAATTGGCAGATATCTTGTTTAAATTGGTTATGCCTACTTCCAAAGTTTTTGCTCTTTGTCCTACTCCAGAGTGTCTCTCTTTCGAGCATCTATTTAATTCAGATCAATTTATCAAGATTCTAGTAAATAAAAGGGATTAGAACATAAAAAGATGAACAAGGCATAATGTCTGTGTTCAAGGAGGGGGTTAGAGTTAA
Source organism: Neomonachus schauinslandi (assembly GCF_002201575.2). Lineage (NCBI taxonomy): Eukaryota > Metazoa > Chordata > Mammalia > Carnivora > Phocidae > Neomonachus > Neomonachus schauinslandi. Next base: position 48,435,524 of record NC_058415.1, on the reverse strand, counting down.
CACTGGAAGAAGATGTGGATACAACTATTTTAGTACAAAGAAAACATTACAAGTAATATCACAGGTTTTTGAGGTTCTAGGAATTACTAAAGGCAAGAAAGACTTCAAGCAAGAGGTAGTTTTCAATTGGCCTTACAAGACTCGTGCATGGAAATGACAGGCAACAGTGAGAATAGGAAAGGAAGACCTAGCAGATGGAAATCATAGTGCGAGCAATACTAGAGATGCAAAAACTACACACACACACACACACACACACACCCACACACCCACACACCCCGCTCAGGGAATGAGATAGTTAAGTTTGCTGCCCTGAAGTATAACTAAGCTTGGAGAGGTAGTACGTGGTCACTTTGGGGAGGATCCTAAAAGTTATGCTAAGAACTAAAACTGCTTTGTAAGTCACGGGATGTTAGTCTAGGTTTCTGAATAAGCTTACGAGAAGAAGTGTAGAGGTGGTCATATGACCAAAGCTGTATTTTAGGATATGTAGGACATACAGGTAATGGAAAGGACATGAAATGTGAAGAAGCAGAGCCAGGGAAAACAATTCAAAGAAAAGTATTGTCCTAAATCAGGATACTAACACTGAGAAAGAGAAGAGGGAAAGAAGGCTAAAAGATAAAAAGCAGAAATTAGAAAATGACTAGAAGTAAAGAGTGAAGAACAGAAAGGGCAAATATGATTCCAAAATAGAGCATTTATATGGTGGCTGAAAATATACTGCATTATCTCATTAAATTCTTACAACAACCTTGCAAGAAAATACCATTTCTCACAAAGGGAAAGCAGTCTTTGAATATTGACTCTTGGCAGTCTATGAAATTGGAAGAATCACTTAGCCTCTCCCAGATTCAATTCCTTATATGTAATATGCAGATGACAATATCTATTCTATGGTGGTGGTGTGAAAATGAAACTAATGTTTATAACTTGCCTTAAAATATCATATTATCTGTTATTAAAGCAGTCCTGTGAGAAAAATTTTACTGTGAAAGAAATGGTTAAATTGCTACAACCACATTTCTAGTGAGAATCAAAAATAAAACTCAACCTCATATCTTTATAATCCAGTCTCTTGTCTAACATTCCATGTTTCCCCTCACAGGAAAATGAGATCACCTGAGTCCTCAAATGAGTCCCAAATCAACATTAGAAGAAAAAAAAACATTTAATTAGAAGATCGTGTGTTTCGTTCTAAATCTGATCCTGACCATTATTTACCAAATAGACTCTTTACAAATTACGTACCATTCCATATGTAAAAATTATAATTCACATACTGTATTAGAAAATTAGGATGCGCTGCCTTATAGATCTTGCCAATAGAAGTTTCATGAAGCACTGAGTATTTGGGGGGAACTCTTTTATGGGAAAGACCCATTCATCAGAAGTTGCCTTGTTTTTCAATCCCATTAGCTATGTGAGATTTGGAAATATTTGACAAGATTTTTAACTTTTTATCCCAAGATGTTATCAAAATATTAAAGCCAGTATTCACTGTGTATGTCACATCTTGAAAAGGAAACACCTGTCCTTTAATGGCTAAAATGACATCTGGAATTTTGTTTTGCAGACGTGCAATATTCAGATTTTTAATTTTCTAGTTTCTTAAAGGGCAAATCTTAAAACTGGATTTTCTTCCTCACAATACTGAAAATGTAAAAATATCAAGATCATTGATCAAGTAGCCATAATTACAGAAGGGTACGACTTTTGCTTTAAATCTAAATCATTTCAGGCCGAATAATTGATGTTTGGATAATAGAACACCAGCTAACCACTCCGATACCAGAAGGTAAGGGCAACCATAGTTTTAGGCAATTCTGATTAAAAGGCATAATTTTTCTGCTTCAGCTTATTTGGCCTCATTCCCACCCCAAAGGTCAAAAAAAAAAAAAAAGGTAACTTGTTGGAGCCACAAAATGGGTTGTACTCAATAGTAAACAGACGGTTATCAGATGGCAGAACAGCCAGGGCACAAGTAGCCACATAGTTCACCATATGTTGAACGCTGCCATGTTGTGCTTTCTTTCTCCATATGAGCACTGGAAATGAGGAAGACGCATGTACAAATCCAAGAGGAAAATTGTTATCACTTGTCAGATAAAGCCTAACACCAAACAAGAATAGGAGCAAAGAAAGCTCCACTCCTACAAACATGTCATCCAATTGATAAATCTGGCATCAGTGGATGACAAACAAAAAATAAAGGAGAAACAAGACAGGAAAGTGGATTCATTAAGAATAATCAAAGCGTTCCTTCACACAGAGGTGATATGACTGACCTTCCATCAGAAGCACTATTCACATGTGAATTCCATGCAAATCCAGTCCCACTTTCTAGCCTGGTTGCCATTGTAATACACTACACATACATATAGAATGACTGGCCTGGGTCAAGACAGGGGTCTCCAATTCCAGAAAAGCAAGCAAACTGCCATAACCAACATCAGTAAATGGCTAACCAAATATAGAGGAAGGGAAGCAGCAACCTCTTTTAGAAGGGAGAGAAAGTAAGGCTGAGGTACTACAGTCAAGGTTAGCAATACACAGGAGAAAAAAGTTACCGAAGAAACTCTTAGAACTCAAGCTAAGATAGAAAATATTTTTGAAAAAAAATTCCCATATTTATGTTTAAATCTGAACAATTCTCTTCCAATACCATATTTTTGTAATTAAACACACCTTCCTCTCCAAAGAAAAGAAAAACAAAAGCAAAAAGAAAGAAAATTCATTTCATTTTCATTCTGACTCCGTTTGTCTGAAAACAAAGATTTCTATACAGAACAAAAATGAAAAAGCTGAGGTGAGGTCTTTAAAAAAAACCTACTAGGTTTCAGCGTGGCTTAAAATAACATAAAAGTAAGCTTTTCGTTTTACTTAAATATATACTCACTGCTTTCTGCTCCTCACATCATTTCAACTGCATGGTATTCTCTTTTGCTTCAGGACCAGGGATTTTGTCAGTAACACAAATGGACAATCTGGAGGAGAATGGACATGTTGGGCTGTCCCACTGGAGCCAGACTGGACAGATGGAGAGGCTGTTAGGAAAAGCCTCGAAGCAAACTAAAGGAAGACTGGCCGGATACGGAAGGAAGTTCAGGCAGGCAGGTGTTAAGCATTAAATAGGTCTAAAAGTAGACAACAGGTGGAGAGCCCCACAGATGAACAGAGTTTATCATCCCGTGACTGAGGGCCAGCAATAAGAAGAGGTTCAATCAATCAGACAGACAGCATCTGGGGAATCTAGCTACTCATAGTGGAAACACAACCACAGGAACCAAAGATCAGTAGCAAAGCCCAGCTAGGACATCCAGGTCCAAACCCAGAAGCAAAACTGACACAAGGCGGACTTCATGAGCTCTGAATCCAGGAAGTCTGTTTCTACCACTAGGGCAAATATTTCCCAGAACTGAGTGTAGGGATTAACATGCGACAGGATTAAGAGTCTCCATGAAGTACATGAAGCATCTGATACAGTATCTAAAAGATAATCCCTAAGCAGAAAATAATTTCAGGAAATTTAAATGTGTACACCTATTTGACCAAATAAGAAATAGGAAAAAAAGAGAAAAGAAAAAACAATACTAGGCTACCTTAGGATTTAACTAGAAGAAGAAAGGTCAATTTCTTTTTAGGCTCACCAATTGCTGACCCCCAATCAGTAAGAAAGACTAACAAGGATCTATTGATTACACCTGCTGTTCTGGAATCTGGCCATCACTGGCTAGAGGAATGAGTATGGGACTGATGAGCTGTCCTTTAGTCAAACCAAATAGCAGCAGTATACAGGGTTATGACTTCAGCATCCCTGGGAACAGTTAATATCGAAGGCTCCACCCCACATAATTTTCAACATAATAAAGCACACCTACATATAAACAAAATTTATAATACTTTAAGAATTGAGTAGAATTGCATTTGACTATAGAGCATTCTTACCTTTTATGTATCTATTTAAATATTTATCAATTTTGAGTCTATTGGTTTTTTAATTATTTTCAGCTGTCCTTCTTTTTCTAATTGCAAATACTTGCGTAGACTCTAGACCTAATGACGTTTTGTTTATTTTTTTCCCAAGTGGCAGAATTTTGTAATCCTCCAAAGACACATTTTAATGTTTTATGAGAGGGATTTCATGGATAAAAAAGGACTTGGAGTAACTTACAAGTAAGCCTGGTCAAGGCTCAGATGCAATAGGTAGTAAATTGCTTTAAAAGAATTGGTTATCGGGGCGCCTGGGTGGCTCAGTCGTTAAGCGTCTGCCTTCGGCTCAGGTCATGATCCCAGGATCCTGGGATCGAGCCCCGCATCGGGCTCCTTGTTCTGCGGGAAGCCTGTTTCTCCCTCTTCCACTCCCCCTGCTTGTGTTCCCTCTTTCGCTATCTCTCTCTGTCAAATAAATAAATAAAATCTTAAAAAAAAGAAAGAATTGGTTATCATTTGGAGATGAGTATTTACTCATTCAACACACAGTGAATGTCCACTCTGTCTGAATACTATTGCTCAAGATTAGAAAGGTAGCAATGAACAGAATGGCATAGATTTTTGGTCATGAAGTTTTCAATCTAGCCACTCAGATACCCAGAAATATGTGATCCATTACTTAATTGTATCTAATATTTCTCCTTAAGTGATTACTGTTTCTGCAGAGTTCTTACTCACCTGATGAAATAGCATGTATTAACTTCAATAAACAATGAGAGTAGTATTTAAAATGTGCAGAGAATGAAGCTTTGGTTCTTCTTATGTAACACTGTGAAAAACTGTCCATAACTTCAGCGAGTCCATATAATTAGGCTGTGAAGTGCATCACAAGAGTAGGGCTTGAATCCAGCTCTACCATTTTCCTGGTGTGACCTTAGGCCAGTTATCCAACCATCTTGAACCTTCCTTTCCTCATCTGCAAATAGGTGCAATAATGTCTACTTTGTGGGATTGTCATAAGGTTTAACGATGTAAACGAAGGGCTTGGCATATTGGCATAGATACTCAGTATGGACTTGCAGCTACTGTTGTTGATATTTTTACAGATGAATTTGATTTACCTCATTCCAAGAAAGGGAAAATAAGAAACACAATTGAAAGGGTATTTGAAACTATCCAGTTGAAGAAAGCTCTAATAGAATTATCATGTAAGCTCACAGTTTTCTCCTTCTAAGACTCCATGGCAATTCAAGAAGAATAATGTTACTAATCTCAACCCTTCAAAAGTCAAGTGGAGATAATACCACTTTGTGAATCTCTTTTAATAAATCAAAATATCTATGCACAAAACTATTCATTACACGTTATTTAAAATTTTGAATAGTTGTAAGCACCCAAATGTCCAACAATAGGGCATGTTTAGGCAAATTATGCTATATCTATTAGCTAGATAATATAATATTGATACTTTAAGACCTCTAAATTATAATGTAGGTGTATTTCTGAAATGATACCAAAGAAAAATCAGTGTACAAATTTGTGAATACAGCTATTTAAAAATACATGTAGGGGCGCCTGGGTGGCTCAGTTGGTTAAACGACTGCCTTCGGCTCAGGTCATGATCCTGGAGTCCTGGGATCGAGTCCCGCATCGGGCTCTCTGCTCAGCAAGGGGTCTGCTTCTCCCTCTGACCCTCTTCCCTCTCGTGCTTTCTGTCTCTCATTCTCTCTCTCTCAAATAAATAAATAAAATCTTTAAAAAAAATAAAAATAAAAAAAATAAAAAATAAAAAAAATAAAAATACATGTAGAAATAACTTAGAAGAGTCCACACCAAAATGGTACCAGATGTGTAAGAACAGTAGTATAAGAGTAATTTTATTTTTCTTCTTTTTCTTCCATTCCATATGTCTCTCTGGTACTTCTACACTTAAGAAAACAAAACTGATATTTAAAAAGTAGCACCTATATGTCATGGTCCTTACATTAAAGTTTGGCAATCTATTAGAGGGTTAAGGAATCTTTTGAATATTTGAGAGGCTAAGGAGGATGGTAATTACCTCCAATATCACTTCATCCACAGTAACTACAGTTTCCTTCTCAGCATTGATGGAAGGTAAGACCAACATATTATCCAGACTTAGCTCTGTGGGTTATACTGATGCCATTGAGTAGAGTGGGCTGGAAACAATCAGATTAACTACACAATGAACAGATGTATCCAGTCTCCAATAAGATTCTCACACACACTGAATCCTAATTAGCAGAAGTGCAACTGATTTGTCAGTACTGTGAAGGTTAATTTTATTCCAGTCCACGTTTTATGAAGTATTAACTGACTGGTAGCACTTACGCCAAATTTGTCAAATGAAATTCTGCCCCCAAAAGAGAAAAGGAGAGATCTCTGAGCAGCCTTTTTAATAGTCTACTGAGGACTTATTCTTCCTCTGAGTTAACTGGGGTGGCAAGCAGAGAATGAGGGAAGCAAGCTCTGAGCGCTTTGGAGCTGAAGGTGCAGAGCTGAGCAGATTTGGAAAACAAATGCACTTGTTAATTCCCAAAGCAATTTTAAGAGCAGAATCCTGAAAGAACTGCCAAATAAAATTAATCCTTTAAAATGATAATGCAAATTTTTAAATCACAATGGAGAGCTGGAAGTTTAAAGAGAATATTTCAATACTGCATGTATCTTAACTTCAAGCTAACCAGGCCACCTATGGGTAGACGCTTCCATTATTTCCTACAGTTGTAAGTTCAGATCCGGAAGCATGTATTAAGGGTGAGACAGAGGGAGAATAGGAAAGGGAGAGAGGGAGAGGACAGAAGGGAGGATAGAGAAGGAAAAGAGGAGAAAGATTTGGAGAATCCATAGTTAAGATCATTCTAAAAAAATAAAGGAAGTATTTATCTCTGTGTATGTGTGCCCTTGTGAGTCAATATGTAACTTTAAAATGTTTTATCAAAAGATTAATTCTAAATACCAGTAGTTTGCAATAAACAATGCAAACAACAGAAAGCAGTAATAACTAATTCTTATGCTTGGTCAATGGAGGCAACAGGAAAATCCAAACATGAAAGTTGTTCTTCAGCTATAACATAATTTAAGAATACATTACTACGTATTTGCTGTCCTTTGCAGATTTAAAATCTTGAAAGTAAAAATAAATGTTAAAAGGCAGTAGGGTCCCAGAGACAATATAAATTCTCAGTGTTTATAAAAAATTACCTATTCAGTCAGCCAACAAATATTTATTGATACTACATGCCAAACACCCTGCTAATTCCACAAATTTCTGTCCTTACAGATATGGTTTCTACCCACTTAGGGCTTTCAGTCTGGTGGGAGACAGCAAATGCACATTAAAAAGATCATTATAAACTGTGATGGGTACTGAGTGTAGGAATACATAGAAATATAAAATCTGTGGCTAACGGGTGGCTTTGTCGTCACCTGGTGCATCAGAGAAAACTCTGAGAAAGTGTGATCTGAGATATAAAGAACCAGCAGAGATTCAGCAGGCCATGAGAGGAAGAGTATGGGAATAGCACAGGCATAGGTTCTGTGCCTGGATGGATCTTGGCCTTAAAGGATATGCAATCAATGTAGGTGACATAATAAGAATTGAGTTGGGGATAAGAGAGGTTATTAAGGAAAAAAATAAAACTTAGCTTCCCTGTCCCATCTGACATAAGGAAAGAAAAGGCAGGATTATTTATCCAAAGGACTAAGTAGTCATTTTATCTCTACCCCCTTGCCCTTTCCCCACTCTCCAACTCCTACTCAGGTCCATTATATGGTATCAGACTGAGAGAAGGGATGAAGTTAGGGGTAGAGGTGTAGGGTTTGCATTATAGCAGAATCCCAGGTCTCAGTTTTGCAACACAGGATGCCTACCAAAGGTGGACAATATAAACCATGACCAGAAAAACCACGGTGAGGGTTCCTGTGGATGTGGACAAGCACTTGAGACTATGGAGGTTGGGGGTAGGCAGCGAGGACTGCCCTTGGCAGCCTTGCGGATGATCTTCACTACCGTATGTCCAACACTGTGCTAATATCTTTACTGGGATTATCTCATTGGATACTGACAACCATCTGTAAGTTAAAGACTACTGTTTTCCCTATTTTACACATGAAGAAAGAGCAGGAAGCTTTAAGAGATAAATAATTTGCTCAACACCATGTGGCTTGTAAATTCAGTACTTGAGCTAGAGGAGTCTGACTCTGGCCTCCCTGATCTAAATCTACTGTACTATCTGAGACTGAATCTTCCAGGGCCCAAGGTGACTGAGTCTGTGAGCATATTCAATTTGTTTATAGAAATAAAAGTGTCTTTACCCTCTAGTGTTGTGGCGAAGGATCTATAGCAGCTTCATTTCAAAAGCTCATCTGGATAGTGAATAGGAGAGGGGCAAGAGTGAGTATAGGAAAATCAGTTATGACATCATCAAAAGTCCAGGAAGAGTTTGGTGGCTTGGTTTAAGGTTAAGCCTAACATTTCTAACAATGGACCCAGAGTGACATGGTCAGATTTTAGAGATGTTTAAGAAGTAAAATCATGGATCACGGCAATGGGTTGTTATAGCAGGGTCAAGAATTAGCAAGGATCAGTAATGACATCCACCTCAAATCTCCTTTTGTATGAGTATGTATGCTCTAGAACTCAAAGGAGGTGTCTGGCAGAAGATACAGATTTGGAAGCCAATCACACAGTGATGAATTCTGATTCATATTTTAAAATGGTCCTTCCCAACTATAAAAATGTATTAGAGCAATTTTATAAAAAATTCATTGCAAAAACCTTCTGGTAAAAGAAACAAAATAACAGGTCATATAGTTCCAAATCTAATTTTAAGGTAAGAATATGGAAATATCTTTTTTCACACTAGAGTTATCTATGTATTTTTCAATGCCAAGATTGAAAGTGGAACTGAATGACTCATCACCAAAGTGGGCCAATTGTCTGCAAACTGATGGGAAAATATCAGTACAGTTATGCACCTAGGGATAGTCAGCTTCAAAAATAATTTTAACTGCATGAGTCTTATATCATTTTCTTAAAAGCCAAAAGACATGTCTTCTGATGTGTCTTTTAAGATAGGATACTTCCTGTGGTTGATAGGCCTAAATTATTTACCATAATATTAATGCCCTCCTAAAATAACTTACTTCAGCAATCAATGCTTTCCTTACAATACTGAGGACAGACTGTCACCTACCTGATACAATGTCAGGAAACTAAAAAGATTTCCTGCCATATTACTTCTATTTCAAATCATCTCCCCTTCTTTTTCCTTCATTTTACCAACCAATATTTAAAAAGAAGTTTGTTACCCAGGACTTCTATATTCTTATTTTCATGCATCAGTTTTTCTAAGTAGATTTTACCTAGCCCAAGCTCTGTAAGAGTTTCTAAAGGATAAGACACAGTTTTGTGATAATAAATAAACAAACAGACTGAGAGAAAGTTAAAGAAAATGTATACCTGTATCAAATCATCTGCCACATTTCAATATCAGAAATCGAAGGAAAGGAGTAGTTCAATTAAATTCTTCCAGATTAGGCAGATATGTTTGCATACTGTGGCTGACTATCAGGCCCAGTCCACACCCCTGGTACAAATTGCTCAGCAATACCTATTTTACTTGAGAACCACAGGGACTAATTCATTACTCAAAAGACACTTAAATACAACTCACTGTCTTAGGCAATTCAGGCTGCTAAAACAAAGTGCTATAGACAGGTGTCTTATAAACAACAGAACATATTTCACACAGTCTGGAGCCTGAAAGTCCAAGATCAGGGTGCCAGTACGGTCAGGTTCTGGTGAGTGACCTCCCCCCTTTTACAGAGGGCCATCTTCTTATGTTGTCCTCACATGGTAGAAGGAACAAGCTCCTGCTCTGGCCTCTTCTTCTAAGGGTACTAATCCCATTCATGAGGGTTCTACTTTCTTGACCCAATTACCTCCCAAAGAGTCCACCTCCAATACCACCACATTAAGAATTAGATTGCTGGGTGCCTGGGTGGTTCAGTCGGTTAAGCATCTGACCCTTGATTTCAGCTCAAGTCATGATCTCAGGGTGATGAGAGCAAATGCCCTGTCAGCCTCTGTGCTCAGCCTGGAATCTATTTGAAATTCTCTCTCTCTCCCTCTGCTCCTCCCCCCCCCCCACTCGAGCATGTGCTCATGTGCTCTCTCTCTCTAAAATAAATCTTTAAAAAAAAAAAAAAAAGAATTATATTTCAACATATGAATGGGGGAGGGAGGCATACACAAACTTTCAGTCCATAGCACCCACATTACAGTGCATTTCTGAGTTGGCAGCTATGCATCACTTATGACCCAGCTCTCTACTCACATCCAGAACAGACATCACTAGTCAATTACTGCATGCACTCTTTCCCTCTGATACCAGATACCCAACACAGCACTGCAGACAGCCACTACTTATTAATCAGATATGGAATGTCTGATGAAACTCAGTTGCCATCCCAGGAAATGTGGAAAGCACTGGAGATGTTTGTTCTAAATTACATACTGCCACTTAACAGCAGGGTAGTTTTTGACAAGTTACGGAACCTATCCGAGCACACAGGTTCTTCCTGCCTCACAAGATTGCTATGAGGAACAAAGTAAATGATGTCTGTGAAAATGTTTTGTAAACACTTTAAAGTGTTGTATAAAATTATTTCTTAAGATTTTATTTATTTATTTGAGAGAGAGACAGCAAGAGAGAGAAAGAGCATGAGCAAGGCAGAGGGGAGAGGGAGAAGCAGGCTTCCTGCAGAGAAGGGAGCCCGATGCGGGGCTCGATCCCAGGATCCTGGGATCATAACCTGAGCCGATGGCAGATGCTTAACCAACTGAGCCACCCAGCGTCCCTAAAATTGTTTCTTATTATCACTTTTATCTAGAGCTGCACAGGAAATGGATATATAAGGAAGTCAAATGTAAATAACTCTAAAAAATACTTTATTCAATGCTCTTGGGATACAGTGGCTTTACTTGAACATCCGTATTCTAAAATTCTGTTCCACCTGAGATGGCAGAGGTTCTGAGAACCATCTGGGGCCTTGACGTGATGTGAACATTCCTTTTTCCTATTTGTGTGTATGTGATTGACCATGTGTGTACTAAGTAAACAAATCTTTTTGCAAGTGTGTTCCTTGATTGGTGTATGCACGCTCAAAAGGAAATGGTACTGGGTAAATAGGCATCTTAGCTTCTGCAACGAAGATATAGGAAGGAATCAAGGAGAAAAATCTCTGCTTTGAAGAGATAAAGAAAGCCTATAATCAGAGTTATCCAGGCAAAGGCATTACCTGTGGGAGGCTGCTCTACTTTGTACTCACGTAGCACCTTTCTTCCAGAAAGCTCAAATCACATACTATTTATTAAGCCCCTTCATGTACACGGACCTCATTGATCCTCTCAGCAGGGTTATAGAAGCATATTATGGACCCCACCATGTGAATATGAAAACTAAGGCACTGGGAAGTGAAGTGCCTCATCAAAATGCACAAAACATAAACAAATGAAAAAATTAAGAATATAAGGATAATTATGGGTGTGATTCACTTTCTTTAGTGTGAGCTCTGATTTTTAGCTATTTATTTCCATTAAAACGCAAATATTTCCAGCAACAACCATGCATACAACAGAGAATCTCTGTGGGTAAGGGACAGTTTTTTATTAAAACAATCTGTTACCTAAAACAGCCCTTCCCCTCATTTTCATCCAACTGAGAGAAGCCCATAAAATGCTTACCATTTTCAATCAGGGGAAAAAGTCTACCAGACCCTTCACAAAAATCTCAAAATTACATTTATTTATTTATTTAAACATGGAGGTAAAACAAGGACAAACATCCACAAGACACACTCTAGCCAGCTTGGGAAATAAGCAGTTCACTCTTCCAGCATAATATGCTTAAAAACCCAGTGGGTGTATTAAATCAAAACACAAACAAAGCAGGCACTGCTGTTTTGCTATATGTCAAACCTTTCCCACCTCAGATCTCTGTTTCTGCTGTTTCCCAAAACATTTCTGACACCTTCAATCAAATTGATATAGTTATTCTGCTTTCACGGCAAACAAGATCTCTAGCGCTATACCAGCCTTTTCGTAAGAAAAGAGACAAAAACATGTCTTCCTTCCTTAAGGAAACTGATAAAAGGGGATAAATATAGCCCCCTTCAGAAATTCTTATCTCTCTCGGTCAAAGGCTAAAGGTCTCAGTGCTGCAAGCTGAGTGATACTAAACTTTTGAGAAAGGAAAGGGAATTCAAAATTAGGGGTATTTCATCTCTACACCGACTGTTGACTTGAGGAGAAATTCACGTTTTCCCTCCATTTAGACTCCCATTGTGATCAATAACTTGAATGACAAATCCCTGAGCTAATTGTCTGTTCCTTGCACTTTAAAAACAGGGTGTACTAGAGTTTCTCATAAACATTTAATAAATCACTCTTTTTCTTCTTTCTACATACATGATTTATAAAGTAAACAACAAAAAGTCACGTTTCTAAAACAGGCCACAAAGCCTGTTGATCCACACCAGGCATTTTTCTTGTGATGCCATTTCTAATTCTGCTGAAAGGTGTTTTGGCAGGATTTATAAAGTTTTCATAAATAATATATATGCAAAATAAAATTAAATATCAACAACAACAACAAATAACTCTGAGTTGCTGTTGTCATAGATTTCCTGGGTGGTATTTATATGTCTCTTTTTTATATAAATATATCACAAAAACATATACAATGACATACAAAAAACAGCTCATAATCCAGAGAAGCCTCCCCCAAGCAAAAATAACACTACAATTGCTAATCAAACACACACACACCTGAAAAGAACAAGTTAAAAAAAAAAAATCAATGAATACTTCATTGGAACAAAATCTACTTACAGCAAAGTACTTTTCAAATTAAGCTAATGTCTTTTGACAATAAGACGGCATGCTTGGCTTTAAGAATAATGCTACTAGAAATTAATAAAAGCCAGAAAGTTTATTTTGGATTAGAAGATTCACCTGAATGAGCAAAACTCACAGTAAAACTGTAGCAAACAACTCTTTGTGCTCAAATTTCCAATCTTAATCTTATAGACAAAGCTGAAAAAAAGCAGAAGTGGAAGGAAAAAAAAATAAAATTCCTCAAACTATTTCTGGCAATCCCTGTGGGTGGTTTGATTTCTCCACCTAGATTTGTCAACATTCCTGCTTATTTCTACCTACTTACGATTCAGCACCCAATTCTCCCCATACCTTAGCACTATGGAAGTTAAAATTTTAGTCTTTTAAAATGTTAAAACTCAGGATTATGTGTTTCAGTATGAATACTTTATTATATACTGGTCTACCCTGTTGTCAGGGAGATAGGTACATGGGTCAAAGTTGGAGATCAATACAAAAAAATAGGTTATCATCGTCTGGAAAGAGCAGGGCTCCTTAGAAATGGTGACTATACAGAAGGTAAAGCCATCCATGGGCAAATGAAAGGAATGTGGTAGATACACCAAGGTCTCCATAACCCTCTAGAATTACAAGATAATGTTTGCACATAGATAAATTTAAACCATTTCCCCACTTTAGAGAAAGATGCAAAGCACATGCTTGAGCTTCTTTAAAAAAAAAAAAAAAAAAAACATATATCAAGTCTCATAGTCCAATTTCCAAGTACAAAGTCAATCTCTGTCTAAAATGAACATGTTCAGGAGAGAGGGATCTCTTTGTGGGTTACTCAAGGTCTTTGTTATTTTCTCACTTGTCTCCACTAGCCTTTTCAATGCTCTAGACAAAATCCATCACCCTTGATTTATTTTGATACTTTCTTCCCACATCCAGCCCCATGAGTTCTACCTCAAAAAGGTATCCCACATCTGATCATTACTCCCTAATTCCGACTTAGTTAGCAATGTCTTCTCTCACCTGGACCACCATCACAAATGTTCTCCTTTACCATATGCTTGACCCTATTATGGTCTTTCTTCCATTCAGAAGGGAGATAAGTCAATCCAATCCAATATAAATCCAATCACTACCCCTCAGCTTAAAAGGGGCTCCCCACAGCAAACACAATAAAATACAAACTCCTTCCCATGGAGTAGAGGGTCATAGATGATCTGGCCCCTGCTTACTTCTCCAGGCTCCTCTTCCTACACTCACTCACAGTCACTATGTCCCAGACACATACCTTCTTTCAGAATCTTAAATATGTAAACTCATTCTTATCTCAGGGCATTTGTACATTCAGCTTGGAATGACTTAACCCCAGGTCTTCACATGGCTGCTGCCTCCTCAACATTCAGGTCCCAACTCAAAAGGTCACCTCATCGGAGACGCCATCCTTGGACACCCCAGTTAAAATTTTCCCACCTGGATTATCATTTTATTTTATTCATTGTTCTTATTGGCATTTAAATTTGTTCAATTTCTACGTTATATCTGTCTCCTTCTACTGGAAGTAAGCTCTTTGAGGACAGCAGCATTGTATCATTTTCATACTCCCTAGAACAGTGACACACACACAGTCACTTCTCAATACCTAATTATTAGCTGACTCCCAGATATTGTTCTAAGACCATTATATGCAGTACTTCATTTCATCCCCCATAGGAAATACGTAATTTCTATTTTATAGATAACAAAACCTTAGACACAAAGTAGCAAAAGTGAAATTCAAAATTATCTCTTACTTGCCATTTTATGCCCTATTGCTTAGTACATTGCTGGATATTAAGTAAATATTTGTTTAAAGGAGAGAGGTATAAAAACTTCAAAGGAATGTTTAAAAAAAAAAGGAAGAAAGAAAAAAAGCTAAAGAGTGCCATTTTTAGTCTCCTACACCATCAAATGAACTTTAGAAGGCCTGAATTGGGTTTCAGAATTCACACCCCAATAGGACCTATAGGAAAAGTTGGTGTTGCTACTTCCTGCGAAGTGCCTCGGGATACAATGGTTGTGAAAAATGCTATAAAAATGTAAAGTTGTTCTTCACACCTTTGCTTAGTGCTATTGTCTCTGTTTGTCAAGTTGCAGCATGCACAAGACCACAAAGCTTTACTTAATTCAAGTCTAGAGAAGTATAAATATAACTTGTCAGAGAAAAATAAAGGAGACTTTCAGAAAACCAAAATTCAGAGATCCTATCTCTTATGTCTTATGCATTCCTATGTCAGAAATCCACATGGATCTGGTCTCTCTGGCAGGAGGTGACTTATCTTTGTCCAGGATCTCTCCCATCAGGAGCACAAATAACCTAGGGAGAAGCTGCTATGCTCTGAGGTCCAGGAAAAGGAGGTCCCCCAAAGTACACATAGATGGCATTGCTGCCCTGAGGGGGCAGAGATCTGGCTAGCTTATAGGAGACTTATTTTTATTTTTATAATTTTTAAGTTTTGTTTTCTTTTCTTTTTTATTTAAATTCAAGTTAGTTAACATATAGTGTATTACTAGTTTTAGGGGTAGAATTCAGTGATTCATCAGTTGCATATAACACCCAGTGCTCATTACATCAAGTGCCCTCCTTAATGCCTATCACCCAATCACCACATTCCCCTTCTCACCTCCCCTCCAGCAACCCTCAGTTTGTTTCCTATAGTTAAGAGTCTCTTACAGTTTGCCTGTTTTTATCTTATTTTATTTTTCCTCCCCTTCCCCTATGTTCTTCTGTTTTGTTTCTTAAATTCCTCCTATGAGTGAAATCATATGATGTTTGTCTTTCTCTGACAGACTTATTTTGCTTAGCATAATCCATTCTAGTTCTATTCATGTCATTGCAAATGGCAAGATTTCATTCTTTTCAATGCTTTCTAATAAGGTTACAAAAATGTTTTAAAATTTTATAAATTATAACATATGAAAATACTTTCCTAAACCACTAGTTCTAGGGTTCTAAGCTTAAAAGGCTACTAAACCTTCTAGGAAATGGAATTGGGTCTGTTGAGTCTCTCAACTGCCTTAGGTGTTACTGGTTCCCAAGATACATAGGGTAACTCAGCCCTTAGGTCTGCGGCTGCTAATTGAGCCAGGAATAATGAAAGGCAGACTAGTGTAGGGGAAACAAGAGGCAGAACAGGATAGTGGACAAAGCACAAAGATTGTTGGTATCAGAGGGATGGATCTCTATTCAAAGTCTGCATTTCATAGCCTCATGGCTTTACCCAAATTCCCTCAGTTCTCTTTACTGTTTCTGTGCACTCTCCCTAAATTTGATGGTAGTTTTGTCTCCAACATGCCCACACATGTGAGTGTTCTTCCTTGGGCTGCCTTCAGGCTACTGAAGCCCCTTGTCCTAAGTACAGAGCTTCATAAGTGGCTGGTAGTTTATATCCCTGCCTCCTAAATGCATGGACAGCCTTTATGGAGGGTAGACAATGAGTGGCTGAAGAACACACTCTTCTAAGCCTCAGGCTGGGATAAACCCTGAGGCATGCCTTACATTCCAGATGTCCCCTATGGGATCAGGCTGAAGTCACTTTCTGTGAGTCCTTGCCTGAATTCATAGCCTTGCTTTCCTTCTTCCCTGCTTCGTCCTGCTTTTTTCACTCCCTTATTGGTTTCTCCTGGGAGTATCACCTTACTATATCATTTGCATTTGAATCCTTATACTAGGGTCTGCTTCTGGGAAACCCAGCCTAAGAAAATAAACTACCTCAAAGGTTCCTAATGGGAACTAAATATGATTATACCTAGGAATGGTGCTGACCACATAATAGGCCTTTGATAAATGGCAACTACTATCTTTTCTTTAAGAAGGGAGCTGAAAGTCTTCTTACCTTTGTAGCCTTTTATAGATCTAATTTGGGACCCACATGATGGAATATACCTGATAAATACAGTTCTTGTCCAGCCAAAGTAATGATGTCTGCTCCTCTCTGAGCAGGCCCCTTATTGTAGATAACATTCTCCAACCCCCTCCTGCCTCCAAAACAAACAAACAAACAAACAAATAAATAAATAAATAAATAAAAACTGCTTGGAGTGCAATTAATTTAGGAGATAAATACCACTGATTTTGGAGCCATGTTTATCTGAATTTTTAATTTATATCTGCCACTTACTAGCTCAGCTATTTGATCGCAGATAAATTGCTTAACCTCTCTAAGTCTTGGGTTACTCATCTGTAAATGGGAGAAAAAAATGCCCCACCAATTTTCCTGAGTTGTGATTACACAATGTTTATTGGGTCAGAGACAGCCCAGTGTGTTAGTTAAGAGCAAAGATGCTGGAGTAAGACTGCCTGGGCTCTAAACTCTGCCTCTTGCTAACTGTATTAGTCAGGTTCTCCAGAGAAACCAAGCCAACAGGAGCTAGCCAGATAGTGGATGGATGGATGGATGGATGGATGGATGGATGGATATTATGAGAGTTGGCTCATGCAACTATGGAAGGTAAGAAGTCCAGACCCACACAATGGGGTAAGTTTCAATCTGGGTCCAAGTGTGAAGGCAGACTAATGTTGCAGCTCAAAAATAAGCAGAGAAAGAATTCTTTCTTACCCAGCCTTTTATTCTATCCAGAATTTCAACAAATTAGGTAAGGTTCACCATTGGCATATAGTAAGTACTCAGTAAATGTTAGTAAAATTGCCTCTCTGGCAGAGAGTAGAAATCCATAAAATATTAGGTCCCTTCTCCTTGGAAGTAGAGAATGAACAAGGCAACTATAAATTTGAAAACTACACTCTTAATAGACACCTTGAAGAGAATGAAGACCACAATTTTTATTTTCTTTGACTACAGAACAAGAACAGCAGGTTTCATCTTAAAGCAGCACATGATGCTTAGTTTAGAGACATAGAATTCCAGGCTGTAAGTATCAGCAAATGTTGAAATGGATTGAGAAGGTTATGGAATGTCCTATTTGGGGAGGTCTTTAAGAAATACCATCATGTGTCTGTAGCTTCAGTCTGACTTGTCCTAAAGATAGGAAAAAGAAGGAAATTACAACCCCTCTCCCCACCCATGTTTCCTTCTGTTCATTTCATCTCTTCAATTTCCAGAGAATTCTAAGCAAAAATATTAGAATTCTGTTTTCCCAACCATGATTTTCCTTTTCTGTGGGATTAATATTTTTTGAAATAATTCAGGAAACTTCTTTTTCTTTTCTCAAATCAGAGGGTTATCCCTGCCTACCACCTATGAATAGAGCAAACAACACTTTAGGTTATTGCTCCAATGCTTGCTATCACAGACACCTCCTACCGGTACTGCATCCTCTGTAACAAGGTGGTTCTTCAGGGATTTTATAATAGTTTTGTGTGATTGCAAACCCCTGTCTGGATCTCTATCCTGAGATGTCTGAAAATGCCCTTATCTCATGTATACTTTAATGTGATATACTGATGCAATTTAAAGATTTTAAAATCATAAAATGGTATTGTTGCAAGGATGTTAACAGGGTTTCATTTAGAAGGGGCTCCCACTAGCAAATATGGGACAATTTGAACATCAAAGTAAATGATGACTCAAACAACTTATAAACCACTGAATGAAAGAGGAAATCATAAATCTATAATTAACTTACAATCCCAATCCTTAAAACAACTTTTTAAGATATTAGTATCCCCATGGGGTACTGAGCTCAGAACATCGAAGTGGCTTTTCCAAGCTCAAACAGCTACCAAGTGACAGTCTTTTTTTGCCCTTCTCTTTTTTAGAAACATTTCAAACTTACAGAAAAATTATAAGTATGGTAAAAAATTATAAGTAAAAAAACTATTTTCCTCCTGAACTATTGAGAACTGTTGACCTGATGTCCCATCATATCCAAATGCTTTAAAACAAGGACATTTTCATACATAACCATGATACAACCATCAATATCTGTGGCCCCATGAAACAAATAGAAAGAAGCACCTGCACATAATAAACATTCAGTTAATATTTCCAAATTTCATCTGAACAAAAGATAGGTAAGGGGTAAATATATCTATTCCCAAGCTTAACTATAATGAGTGAATATCCTAAGAACAATGATTTAAAAAATTTTTTTTTCAAAAAGACTTGTTCATTGATTTACAGGAACATATATAAATGGGAAGCCTATGCAGTAAATTTGCATATAAATATTTCATTCATTAAACCTCCAAATTAATGTCTAACTTCACAAATACAAAGATGTAGAAGATATTTCAATAATGACATAACATATGTTGCCATTTATTTTATAGACTGCTATACACATATAGATACACATATAACAAGTCTAAATATAGGCAATTACAATTGTGCCTATATTTTTGTCTAAAATAAGTAGAGGGTAAAAACCTTAACATTCCTGGACATTTAACGGATCCTTCCACATTTATAAATTGGACTAATATCTCACATTTCTTAAGTTAGCAATATTTTCATTTTGTCTGGGTTTTGTTGCTATTAAATATATGAAGACTATTTGTAATAATAAGTGAAGACTTCAATCTACAGAAAAAAAATTTTTAAATTTCCACCCAATTATACAACTGCCAATTAAACTTTTGTAATATTTCAGAGATACAGAAACAGTTGTATAGTTCCATGCCCATGAAAATTCCTACTGGGCATGAGCAAAAGCAATTTTTCAGGCACTTAATAACCTCATTATTCTTTAATATTTAAATTTATATTCAGTGAATTTTCTGTATCCAAGTGTCAGTTTCATTCATGTCAATAGTGCTGGACATAATCGGGTTCCTTACTGATACTCAACAAAATCCTCTACAGCATTTGTCTGAAAACTTATTTCTTATAAAAGCTTTTTAACCTAGACTAGTTTCCATTCTTAGATATCACACATTCTGAAAACCCACAAAATCCAAAGTACACATGCACATACCACACAGAGGGTGAAGGGAAGGAGGGATAGGAGGTGGTGGTGAGAGTCAGAACTGCAATGCCTAAGGGATGGCTGTGAGTAGAAAGCTATAAACAACTCTGCAGTAAGAAACAGAGATCCAACTCTAGAGTCATAGTTTCCCAAAGGAGCCTCAAAATTTACCATGTGGAGTGTCATGTATGGAGCCCTTTTCAAATCCTTGAAGCAGGATGGAGAGTAGATAACAAAAATGAAGGGAAGGAGAGATGTACTGAAAAACTATTAATTTACTAGGAGAGATAAACAAAAAAAGTCAACACAATATGTAAAACAAATCTGTAAGAAATAAATTCTAAGTCAAAATCAGAATAAATCCTGGGGCGCCTGGGTGGCTCAGTCGTTAAGCATCTGCCTTCAGCTCAGGTCATGATCCCAGGGTCCTGGGATCGAGCCCCGCATTGGGCTCCCTGCTCCGTGGGGAGCCTGCTTCTCCCTCTCCCACTCCCCCTGCTTGTGTTCCCTCTCTAGCTGTGTTTCTCTCTGTCAAATAAATAAATAAAACCTTTAAAAAAAATTCAGAATAAATCCATAAATTTATCTAATTTGAGAAGTGTGGATTGCACTTTAAAAGTCACATAACCTCTGTTAAATACCTATGCATGTGTGTTTTAATTTCCTATATTATTTCCAACAATTATTACTTGGGGACAGAATGGTCTAGAGCAGTACTGTCTTTAAATATAATTTAAGGGGAGCCTGGGCGGCTCAAACAGTTAAGCATTTGCCTTCAGCTCAGGTCATGATCCCAGGGTCCTGAGATTGAGCCCCGCATCGGGCTCTCTGCTCAGTGGGGAGCCTGATTCTCCCTCTCCCTCTGCCCCTCCCCCTGCTTGTGCGCTTTCTCTCTCTTAAATAAATAAATAAATAAATAAATAAATAAATAAATAAAATATTTAAAAATATATATTAAATATAATTTAAGCTGTACTATAATTTTAAATTTCTATTAGATACATTGAAAGAAAGCAAAAGAAACTAGTGAAATTAATTTTAATAATGTATTTTATTTAACCCAATATATCCAAAATAATACCATTTCAACATATAATCAACATAAAAATTGAGATATTTTATATTTTTTATTATTATTGCTAACACTTCAAAATCTGGGATGTGTTTTATACTTAGAGTCAGCACATCTCCCTTTCACAGTAGCCATATTATCCAGTAGAACAAAGATAATATGGATTTTTGGTGTTGAGGGCCTGATTTTTTTTTTAATTTTTTAGAGCAGTTTTAGGTTTACAACAAAACTGAGAGGAAAGTACAGAGATTTTTCACTAGCCCTGCCTCTACACATGCATGGCCTCCCCATTATCAACATCATTCAACAAAATGGTACATTTTTTTTTTACCAAAGGTGGACCTATATCAACACATCATAATCACTCAAAGTCCGTGGTTTACCTTAGGCTTTACTCTTAGCACGGTACATCCTATAGGTTTAAAGAAAAGTATAATGTCATATATCCATCATTATAATATCATACAAAGTATTTTTTTAAAGATTTTATTTATTTATTTGAGAGAGAGAGAATGAGAGAGAGCACATGAGAGAGGGGAGGGTCAGAGGGAGAAGCAGACTCCCTGCCGAGCAGGGAGCCCGATGCAGGACTCGATCCAGGGACTCCAGGATCATGACCTGAGCCAAAGGCAGTCGCTTAACCAACTGAGCCACCCAGGCGCCCTCATACAAAGTATTTTTACCACCCTAAAAATCCTCTGTGCTCTGCGTATTCATCTCCCTTCATCCCCAAACTCCTGCCAACCACTAATCTTTTTATTGTCTTCATAATTTTGTCTTTTCCAAAATGTCAAATAGTTGGAATTACACAGTATGTAGCCTTTTCAGATTCACTTCTTTCACTTAATAATATTCATTTAAGTTTCCTCCATGTCTTTTCATGGCTTGATAGCTCATTTCTTTTTAGCACTGAATAATATTCCATTGTCTGGATGTACAAGTTTATTTCTTCATTCAATTACTGGAGGACATCTTGGTCACTTCCACAATTTGTTAATTATGAATAAAGCTGCCATAAATGCTTACATGCAGGTTTTTGTGTAAACATAAGTTTTCAACTCCTTTGGGTAAATACCAAGGAGCACTATTGCTGGATCATAGGGTAAGAATATGTTTAGTTTTTTAAGAAACTGCCAAACTGTCTTCCAAAGTAGCTGTACCATTTTGCATTCCTACCAGCAATAAATGAGAGTTTAGGTTGCTCTGCATCCTTGTCAGCATTTGGTGTCAGTGTTCTGACTTTTGGCCATTCTAATAGATGTGTAGTGATATCTCATTCTTGTTTTGATTTGCATTTCCCTTAAGTATATGATATGGAGCACCTTTTCATGTGCTTATTTGCCACCTGTGTCTCTTTTTTGGTGAGGTGTCTGTTAAGGTCTTTGGCCAATTTTTTAACTGGGTTGTTTGTTTTCTCATTATTGAGTTTTAAAAGCTCTTTTTATATTTTAGTTAATAGTCCTTTATCAGATGTGTCTTTTGCAATATTTTTTCCAGTCTGTGATTTGTCTTCAGATTCTCTTGGTATTGTCTTTTTCAGAGCAGAAGTTTGTAATTTTAATAAAGTCAAGCTTATCAACTGTTTCTTTCATGAATCATATCTTTAGTGTTATATCTAAAAAAGCATCACCACACCAAGGTCATCTAGATTTTTTTAAAGATGTTATTTATTTGAGAGCAAGTTAGTGATATATATATATAGAGAGAGAGAGAGAAGGGGGGAGAGGCAGAGGGAGAGGGAGAAGCAGACTCCCCGCTGAGCAGGGAGCCAACGCAGTGTTCCATCCCAGGATCCCAGGATTATGACCTGAGCCAAAGGCAGACACTTAACTGACTGAGACACTCAGGCTCCCCTAGATTTTCTTCTATGTTATCTACTAGGAGTTCTATCATTTTGCAGCCTCAATCTTTTGTAAAGTGGTAGAATTAAGTGTGATTACCAATCAAGTATGCCAATGTTTCTAAAGAGAAAAACATATAACCAGATATAAGTTTATTTCATTACCTTTCTTCAGAACTTAGACATCAACTTCTCATCTAAACATGATTCAAGGATTGATGTACAAATGATTAAATGAAGGAATAAAGGAATATCAGAAATGTTGATGTTTTCAACAATAGGCCAACATCTTCTGCTTCATAGTGTTCTTTATGCAGTAGCCTTGAGTTTGGTGCCTTATTTGCAATTACCTCTTGTTTCCAGTCATTAAAGACATCTTCCTTTTTTCTTTTTCTATGATTATAGTTGCTAACCTACATGGCCATACTCTAGTGCTTTATTTTCTTGCTGTCATTTATTGTAAATCTCTTTCTCTTTTTCTCTCACTCTTTGACCCTACTGTAATCACCCCACCAGTGTAAACATTTCACTAAATCGGATTCTCATTATGGCCAACAATATATCTTTTAATAAAGTGGCATAAAAAATTCCTATTATAATTAATTATTTTAATATGTTCTAGAAGTTAAATTAAGCCATTTTGATAAATAGATCCACTGGGAAAGTTTCGAGACAAATCCATCTTACACCAAATGCCAATTTTTAATAAATTGGGGTAATAAGCATCTGAAGAAGAGCCAGTCAAGTAGCAGAAATACAGTATATAATGCAAATATATATACAATAATATATTTTTGTGTTTCGAAAGTAACAATGATTATTATAGGTAAAAGAATCTACATGTTCTCTAGGTATCTACCTATGATCTAGGTACCATAACACTATATGATCAACTTATAACAAAAGTTTATGGGGTGCCTGAGTGGCTCAGTTGGTTAAGCAGCTGCCTTCGGCTCAGGTCATGATCCCAGGGTCCTGGGATCGAGTCCCATGTCAGGCTCCCTGCTCAGCGAGGAACCTGCTTCTCCCTCTCCCTCTGTCTCCCGGCTTGTGCTCTCACTCTCTGCCAAATAAATTAAAAAAAAAAAGTTTATATCTCCTTGGATATAACTTAAAATCTGTAAGATAGGGCCCCTGTTATTTTGTAGGTATATGCTAGCCACATTAAATATGTGATCTTTAAAATGCATTTAGCATGGCCCTTAGACTGCAACTCAACCCTAAACATTTTTGAGACCTCAGAAAATTGCTATTTAAAAGTTACTGGGGTTATCCATCAATGTACAAAGAGACCTCAATTCTTCTTTATGGAAGGAAACAGAAACCATTTATTGTGATTGGGGGTGGGGGAGAACCTCTTGAATGAGCCATAATTCTGAAAACATAAAACCAGCACACACATATTTTCTTTAGGGAAAAAATGTAAAATATTTATTGCCATGAATTCTATTTGGCAATGTAAATTGCCCTGCATACAAACTGTGTTTCTGCAAACTGTATTCCTGGACTATGTGTAGATTTAAAAAAATACTATTGCTCATTGGAATTGCGAATGTTCTTGAGTAGCTGAAATAGGAAGTGTGAAGCTGAGATAGAACTATAGAAAAGCATACAGACATGGTTTTCCTCCTTGAGTTACTATTAGTTGACTTAAAAAGTGTGTGATCTGAAACACTACATCTAAAACTAATGATGTAATGTATGGGGATTAACATACCAATAAAAAATTAAAAAAAAAAAAAGTGTGTGATCTGACTTGACCACTGATGCTCTATACATGATGTCATTTCGAGAGAATAATACAAATACACTAATATTATCTCATTCAGATCATTAAGCAAGACTACATCGATTTTCGTTAAGACAGACTTTCTTCAAGTGTGAGTTGATATTACTACTGTCAGTCAACCTGGGAAGAGGAAAATTCTGGGGACAGAAAATGGAGAGTTGGAAGACCCACCTCAGGCTAGGATGAGAATGGAGTATTTTCATCTCCTTTGAGTATGTGGTTCTTGGACACAGAACAGTCACTCTCAAGGGCACTCTCTTTGGAGAGAGAAAACTGGTCCTTACTACCTTCATGGCAGCCAGTTGATTATAAGCATCAAAATACTCACCAGACCTTCCCGGGAAATGCTCCTGTGAACTGCAAGAGTAGCTATATTAAATACTTTTAGGGGTGCCTGGGTGGCTCAGATGGTTAAGCATCTGCCTTCGGCTCAGGTCATGATCTCCAGGTACTGGGATCGAGCCCCACATCGGGCTCCCTGCTCAGCAGGGAGTCTGCTTCTCCCTCTTCCTCTGCCTCTCCCCACTGCTCCTGCTCTCTCTCTAGCTCTGTATCTCTCTGTCTCAAATGAATAAATTTAAAAAAATTCTTAAAAAATAAAAAATAAAAAAATAAAAACTTTTAAATTCATACCATCATTATTCCTTCTACCAGATAAAAAACTTTGTGAAAAATTGTAGCCTTAATCTTGCTCTGTGGGTGTTCCTTTTATGTCTGGAATGGGATCCCAAAAAGAGCACCTCCCAGAACAGAAGTGACAGCAGTAGCGACCAGTAGAGTTTTGTGTGTTGAGTAGCATTCTCAAGAAGCCTTGTAGGAGCAGGGGCACCCTCCCCCTGCCCTTACTAATAGGTCTCACTTTAAATTCATGTTCTTTTCCAAGGATACTCAAGCCTGCCCAGCAAGACTAGCACATTTCCTTAAAGGCTGACATTCCCTTTCCCCTCAGAGACTATTTCACATTTCCTCTTCTCTCCTCAAACCCTCCAAAAGCCCTCTTCCTCCCTGCTCACTCTTAAATAATAACCTTACCTTATACTCCACTGAGGTAATGGAAATAATCAGAGGGAATTGTCTTCAATTTCCCATGAAACAAACCTACAGCCTCTGCTTTCTCTTCTCCTACAATGGAAGACTAATCCCTATTTAACAAATGCCAGGTGAAGCACCTGTGTTCTATAGACATCCTCTCTTGCTCTCTCAAAGATTTCACTCTGGCAATGAGTCCCTCTCTCCAAGACCATGAATTTATTCTTCTCTAAGGGTTATTAACGTTGGCAAATATACAGGTTCTAGATCTGACATTTGGAAAAAACAAAGAAACAAACAAACCCAAAAAATCTTTTGGACCTTTCATTTCCTGCCAAAGAGTATCTCCTTTCCTTACTTCCCTCAACAGCCAAATGTCTCAAAATTCTTGTCTATATCTACTTCCTTATCTCCTACCTTATTTTCAACCCACTTCAATTGGGTTTTCACTCTCTGAACATCAATGATGCCAGTGAAATAGTTCATCAGGATCTTGTCCGTGATCTCCATACTGCCAAATTTTATAATTCCTTCTCTGTCTCCTCTTGCTTCACTTCTTAGCAGTACATTCAAACACTCTTACCTTTTTAAAAACCTTTTTTCTTGAATTCCAGAACATCACATATTATTTCATTTTCTCCCAACTTCATTGATTCTCTTTCTCAATATTCTTTACTTTTTCTCTTCTGTAGCCACTTCTAAATGTTAGAGTATTCTAGGAATTGATCTTATAACTTTTTTCTTTATCTCCCGTTCATATTTCCTAATAACTCATTCACATCTATTGCTCTAAATATCATACATATTTTCATAACTCTCAAATTTAAAACACCCACACTCTCTAAACCTTGAATTTCAGACTGTATATCTAACTATTTGACATGGCACGGCTTATAAAAAGACTAGGCATAGCTTATAAAAAATAGAACTCATGTTCTGTACTATACCACCCAGCCACTGCCAACAAAATTTTATCCCTTCTTCATGTCAGCAAGTACTACTAAATAACCAGGAAAATAATACTACTAAATAAATAATATGACTAACATACATACTACTAAATAACTAAACCTAGGTATCACTTCTGAATTCTATTTGCCCTTTCATCCCTTTGCCCTTTTATTAACAAGTCATATTGGTTCTAGGGCAAAGTAGATCTCAAATCTTTCACATCTCTTTCTCTTTGCTTCTACCTCCTTAAACAAAACCAGCCACCATCTTTTCTTACCTAGACTACGGTAATAGCCAAAATATTTTCCCTACTTCCACTGTTGTACTCATATCCTTACACACTCAGCAGCCAGAATTATCTTTTTAAAAAGAAAATTAGATCATGTGGTTTACCTGCTTAAAACATGCTCATATCTTCCAGTCATTCTAAATGCCCCTTGATACCCTGCAGGACCAAAAATAATCAGGCCGCTGCACAATTCTCAGACTCACCTTGTACCACCTTATCCCTTTCTTGCTGTTTTATTTATACACCCTGTGATTTATAATAAGAAACATATATTTGCTCTTTATCTCCATTTCTGGCACAGAGCTCCTAGAACTCTTGGAATTTCATAAGCGATGAGACGACAAAGGTGTCTTTTGTTATGTTAATTATGTGTCTTTTGGAAAGCCCCTAGGTCATCTAAGTATGGGGGCTGGTCACCAGAGTAACCCCTCATGTGATTAGAGGGTTGGAACTTTTTGTCTCACTCACCTGACTTCCCTGGAAAGGGAGAAGGGGCTGGAGGTTGAATCAAATACCACTGGCCAATGATTTAATCAATCATGCCTATATAATGAAGCCTTCATAAAAACCCAAAAGGACAGGATTCAGAGGGCTTCCTCATTGGTGAGCACATGGAGATTCGGGAAGAGTAGTGTGCAAGGAGAGTGCACAGAAGCTCCGTGCCCTTTCCCCATACCTTGCCCTATGTATCTCTTCATCTGGTGGTTGACTCATATCCTTTGACATCCTTCATAATAAACTAGTAATCTATTTTTTTAAAGATTTTATTTATTTATTTGAGAGAGAGAGAGAATGAGATAGAGAGAGCATGAGAGGGGGTGGGTCAGAGGGAGAAGCAGACTCCCCGCTGAGCAGGGAGCCCGATGCGGGACTCGATCCCGGGACTCCAGGATCATGACCTGAGCCGAAGGCAGTCGCTTAACCAACTGAGCCACCCAGGTGCCCAATAAACTAGTAATCTAGTGAGTAAACTGGTTTCCTGAGTTCTGTAAGCTGTTCTAGCAATTAGTCAAACCAAAGGAGGGGGTCATGGGAACCTCTGATTTACAGCAGCCAGTCAGTCAGAAGAAGTAACAACCTGCATCTGAAGTGCAAGGTCAGGTGGGGGAGTGTTGAGTGTTGTGGGACTGAACATTTAACCTGTAGAATCTGATGCTATCTCACATGTAGATAGTGTCAGAACTGAGTTGAATTATAAGACACTTGGCTGGTGTCAAAGAATTGCTTGGTGGTGTGGGAAGAAACCCATATGGCAGAACTGGTGACCAGAATCAGATTCCTCTTCCCTCAGTTGCTCTAACTCGGTGGCTCTTTCTCAAAACTTTACCTTTGTTGCTCCTTCAATATGGAATGTTCTTCCTGCCCTTCTGATCTTCACCTAGTAGGCTCCATCTCACCATCTACATCTTAGCTCACATATCAACTCCTTAGAAAAGTGTCCTGACTGCCATCTCTAATGTTGCTCCTTTATACCACCTTGCTACACAATTTCTACAGGATTGCTCTTATTTTCCTTCAAAGTATTTATCCTTATCTATAATTATTTATCTTGTTGGTCTGACTCCCTCACCCCTTACCTGCCACAATCCATAAGTTTCATGGAAACAAGGACCGTTTCTATCCTGTTCACCAGTAATCCATGTGCTGAAAATTTCCTAGCACAAAATAGATATCAATAGAAATAATTGTTATATAAGTGAATATCTTGGGAGCTTGCCAAAAAAAGGACAGAATGAAAAACCTGAATGAATCTGTTCTTAGCCCATGTAAAAGAGAACCTGGTGTCATTTCCAGAAACTAATTAGGGCATGCTTTAAGGGGATCTATCATGCCAGCCTTACTTAACTCCACCATCATAAGATGTATATTAAAGAAAATGGACCTCATTTTATATTCACAGACAGCCAAAGCCTGGCTATACCAGTTAAATTTGCAACAATTCGGGCAGGTGGATGTTATTATCTCTACTTTAAAATAGCAATATGAGGCCCAGAGAGATATAATAATGTGTCCAAATCCTCATAGCAAATAAATGGTAAAGCTGGGATTCCAACCTCTGTGTGTTTGATTCAAAGGTCCATGTCCTTCCTTGTACTCTAGGAATAATAGACTGCTGAGCATAATGGTGAAGCATCTTCTTCTCTGAAAACACTTATTCCTATTCATGAGCCCAAAGGGAGTTAAAAATGTGAATATAAGAGTTGGTCCAGAGGGTTAAGAGGGGGAGGAAAAGAAAAAACTGTGTGTATGAAAAATGCAGCTGATGGGTGTCTTTTCAAATACTATGGTGTCTCAATAGGGCCTGTTGAATCACACATACACATAATCAGTGTAATTCCAGGAGCAAGCCCGCTTGGCTCAGCAGTTTTAATATACAGATCAATTTTGCATTACCTCCTTCTGGCTGTGAGTGCTCATAGAGAGAGGTCATAAAACATTTATTGGGCCAAGGATGCAAATTGAGCAAAGAGTGAATCTTCAATCTGTGGACAGGCTCTTGAAAGAGACTTGTCAGATTAGGTCTGTGATGAGCGTCTGCTCTGCCCTACACCCTATGAAATTTTTATTTTCATTTCCTTTAAAAAATTCACCTCTTTAGGGAGTGGAAAATTATATACATACACACATATACATATATATATGACTATGACATAATAAATCATGTGCCATTTATATTTTAAAAATAAAAATGCATGTGACAAAGACTATTAGAAAACTAAACTTAAAATATTATGACAGAATTATGACAGAAATTCTCCAGTTATATCCTATGGGTAGAACAACATTTGGAGACATTAAGAAAAGGCACAAAATAAGTGTTCATTTCTACCTAGGACTCCAGGCCAAAAGTCTGTATTGGGGCACAATATCCAGATAACCAGGGGATTTCAAGGCCTGCACTGAAACCCAGAGAAATGAAGAAACCAGGATAATTTCCACACTTGCTGTGTTACATTTAATTAACTCTCAGGGTAGCATGGCCTGCTGCTGCCCATCTTAATCTATCTTAACCATTTCTCTAATTCAGCTAATGAGAAATGAATGATGGTTCACCATAATCAGTTAGTCATCTTGGCACACAAAGGCAAAGAAATAAGCAACACCAAAGAAAAGGGGGTGGTGTTTAATAAATTTGGCTGGTCTAGTTCAACCCTTGAAAACCCTGTGCATATATCAGGTTTTATTTCTGGGCATAATATGAAGATTTCCTCCATAAAGTCTCACCTCCAGTTCCAGCTAGGAGTGACTGCATCCTTTTCTAATATCCCTGAGAACTGAAATCTGTAACAGTCTTTGAAATGAACTAAGGCTACCTTGCACCATTGTTTTTCTTTTTAGAACAATATAGTGGGTAATAAAGGGATAGAGTCTGTCTTATATTGGGGTTGGGTTTTTTTGGGGGGGGGGGTTGGCCTAATGCTATAGATAGCAAGAACTTAATATTTTTTAATGAAGGTGATAATTTGCATTTATATTTCTCTCTTAACAGATAATGACAAACTTAGGACAATGGTCATATTGCCAATAGCTGGACATCTCCTGCCATGCCAGATAAAATAAAGTATAAATTAAAGAAAGAGAAATAGTTAAAAAGAAAAACTGGTACGTTATACATGTGTAAGCTCACCACCAGCCAGTCCATAATCTTCTTGAGGGCAAGAACAGCCTTGTTTATTCAGTATCCCCAGTAACTATCCCAGTACCTAGTCCACAGGTAGCTAGCGGTTCAATATTTATTTGCTCAATAAATGTCATCCTGCCAGCTCAAACACACACACACACACACACACACACACACACATACACACACACACAGCATCTTCAGAACATTTACAGAGATGGATTTTACATTTAAAGGAGGTACAGTAAATATACAAGATTTTCTATGACCACTAACCCAAATCCCTTTGGGCACTTTAATAGTTTTATATGTTTTTAAGTTGATCCTGGTTTCACTTCATTCGGCTTTCTCCAAAAATCCAAATGATTTTTGTTTTTTTCCCATTTGTAAGCCTTACCTAGCCCCCTCCTGCTTTCCCAGTCACTAGTTTTGCCCAAGGTCAGCATCATTCCCATAAAACCCCAAGGCAGGGACAGCCACTTGGACAGCTGCCTCAGCCTGCTCTTTCTCAGCAAAAGGTTTCACTAAAAGAATAAAAACTCAGATTACCCTAACCTGTCCTCTTACTTTGGAGTTCTAAAAATGCAAAGAACTGCTGTGTGAAAAAATAATGTTTGTCTTTAATGGCACCCCTTTCAAATCATTTGTTCAGGACACACCTAGAGAATGTTGTAATTAATTTTCAACGAAGCAACTCATCATCCCAAGTTACCTAGAAAGGAACAGAGCTGGGGGTGCCTGGGTGGCTCAGTCGGTTAAGTGTCGGACTCTTGGTTTCAGCTCAGGTCATGATCTCACATTCATGGGATGGAGCCCCCATTTGGGGTCCACACAGTGGGGAGACTGCTTGAGTTTCTCTCCCTCTCCTTCTGGCCCTCCCCCTGTTCATGCTGGTGTGGGCATGCAATCTCTTGCTCTCTTTAAAATAAAAATAAATAATAATAAAAAAAAAGAAAGGAACAAAGCTGAATCCAAAATATAACAGGCGAAACTGTCCCATGTATTTATTGTGTTTTGGCAAAAACATCTCCTTAAGAGTCACAAAACTAGTGAAATCCAAATAAAGTATTGAGTAGTTAATAGCAATATACCAATGTTGGTTCCTCCGTTGTGACAAATGTACTATTGTAACGTAAGATTAACAATAGGGAAAACTGGGCAAGGAGTATATGAGAAATCTGTACTATCTTTTGCAGCTTTTAATAAAGCAAAGTATTCTAAAATAAATTTTAAAAAACTTTTGAAGATTTAAAAAAAAAAAAAAGAAGAAGTCATAGGGGCGTCTGAATGGCTCAGTCAGTTAAGTGCTCCAACCCTTGATTGCAGCTCAGGTCATGATCTCAGGGTCATGAGATTGAGCCCCACATTGGGTTCTGAGCTTAGCACAGTCTGCTTGAGATTCTCTCTCTCTCCCTCTCTGTCTGCTTCTCCCCCGCCCCCTCCCACCCCACATGGCGCACGCTCTCTCTTTCTCTCTCAAATAAATAAATAAAATTAAATTAGAAAGTCATAGAATACAGAGAGGAGCTCTATCAGAAAACTAGATCTCTCCCAAAGTTTTCCTGAGAAACAAAGTTCCTACAGGAAAGGCCCAAGCCTTGTTCACAGTTTTAAACCAAACAGAGATATGACTGAAGGCCTGGCTGAGAAACGGTAGCAATGGTGGTGGCTCAGATTCAGGAAGACAACATAGCATTCTGAGGGACGGCCACTGAGAGGTGAGGAATGAGATTCTTCAGGCCTTAGTACAGTCTTGAGTGGAAGCAAAGTAAAATTATACCTGAACTTTAACCAGCCTATCTCCCTTCCCCCTCTCTAGACTATCTTTGTCCCTTTGACAGGAGAGAGTCACACCATTGAGACAATCCTGTTCAAGAGAGCTGAGTAATAAAATTAAATCAACTGCACTGTATCCTGGAAAAGAAACATCTCCAAGAAAGAAAGGTTTTTTCAAACAGGTAAAAAGGTGAGTAATGGTGCTCCTGGAGACAGTGGAGTGTCGGGCAAGAGCAATGGTGAATATGGATGACCCACACCTCAGGAAGATCAAGTGTGAGGGTGAATCAGAATTACTTACAAGTATGAGAGGAATCTGAGGCAGGCAAACTGGTCCTGAAAGAGTGGGATTTATAGGGAATGATAAGCAGGGCCTGTGCATTGGCAAACAGCAAAAGAGTATTGCAGTTATAGAGGAAAAGGGTTAACCAAGCGCTTAACTGACCTTACCTAGGATCTTCCAGCTTGTGGGGGCCTGGAGGATGTTTGAGAATATTGAATGGGGGAGATTTTGAATGTCTTGGAACTTCACCAGTCAAAGCAGCATTAGTAAAAAGTCATAGAATTTAGGAATGATGCTGATGGGCATGCTCCCTCAACTTCAAGTGAATTTGGGCTCTTTCAATTTACATTGTATATCTGGACGAAGCCAAACCATGACAAACAGCACTGCCTAATGCCTAAGAGAACCCGAAATTTTTACAGACCTGATGGAGCCCAATTGGGCTATAATGGAAGGAGAAGGTGGCTAATTATGCATTTTATTTCTTATTAATTACAGAAATAATTTCAGTCATAGTAACAGTCTATAATAACAGAAGTGTTGGGTCCACTGAGGTTAGACTGAGCTTTCCATGAATTTGACTTCAGAGATAAAAGAAAGTCCAGAAGGACACATCAGTGGTGGAATTTGCCCCCAACTGAGATGCAGAGAGGAAGGCATCCTATTTGAGGATGCCCCATCCAGCAATATAGAGGCTAAAATTTGAAGTGAAGTATTCAATCTGATTTTCTTTCAGAAGCCAAGACATTACAAACTGTTAAATGGTAAAGTATCTTTTAAAAACACTTATATGTTCTCCTAAAAAATCTGAGCTTTGCTATCCTAGTATTAAACTTAAGACTTTTCCTTAATGCTGTTCTAATCCACAAGTTAGAATCAGCCATCAAGAGCATCTTTTACCCTTCTTTAAGGAACAAGGAAGGATCAACACTTAGCCAATCCCTATTGTACACCAAAAGCTTTTAAATTATTTTAATCTATAACTAACAAAGTAGTGCTTTTAAAAATTTAATACAGAACTATATAAAATAAAGAGTAAACATCTTTATTTTATTCTCACTCTCTAGCATTTGCCACTGGTAACAATTCAGTGGCTATGTTCCCAGCATTTTCTATGTGTATACAATCGTAAAAATAAACATGTTTTTACAAAGATGAGATTATACCTTATATCCTACTTTGCAATCTGCTTTGACACTTAAAACTTTCTTCACATACAGAATCTTTCTGACTACACTATGACACAGATAATATTATACCTATTTCAAGAATGGGTAAGAGTGCCTCAAGAACATTGTATATTCTACCCAAGTTCACACAAGCAGTAAATAGGATTCAAGCACAAATCTATTGTTTCTCTAAGGCTAGATGCATGGAATAGAATTGGTATATGTTTAGATATCTTAACTTTCATTGTATAGTTCAGGCATAGACAAACTTTTCCTACAAATGGACAGATAATAAATATTTTGGGTTTTGTGGAACACATAAGGTCTCTCACATATACTTTGCTTTTTCGAGTTCCTTCATTCGTTTGTTTGTTTGGTTGGTTGGTTGGTTTACAACCCTTTAAAAATGTAAAAACCACTCTTAACTTAGGGAGCCATGCAAAAACAGGTCTCAGATGATGGCGATTTGGTCTGAGTGGCTGTAGTTTGTTAATCTCTGATATAGTTTCAATTGTACAATTTAACAATATGGGCTTTTTAAAATGCCAAAATTTGCTTCTTTGCCACTGAATGTATCTTTCCTTTTGGCTAGACATATACATTCTTAAAATACAAATCAAGCTTTGGAAAGTTTGAGATCACTGACTCCATCCTTGTACATGTCACTCACCATGACATCATCCATCAGGCAGTAAGTGACAAGGCTTCACACAACCCATTGGGGTCAAACTGAAATGGAAATTTGGTTTTCCTGAAACTGACACTTTGGGAAAACAAAAAGACAAAAGTATAAATCTCTCAGATAGAAGTATCAGTAGAAGACTACTTCAAAATGTTTGTATTTTGTTTCTTTTTGTTAGTTGCCAAGAATTTGCCATCAAAACTGAATTCTTTATTTTGAGACACTAATAAGCAAGCCACTGAAAAACTGGCTGCCATTTTTTATTACAATGAGGTCATAATACTTCATATTGTCAAGACACAACTCCTCCATGCCTCATCCTCCTCCCCTTAGTAGAAGGAAAATAATTTGGTGTGACATCTATCTCTGTGAAAAAGCAGCAGGGTGTATTAAAAAAAATGGGATCTTTGGAGACAGACTTAAATTTGAATATCAGTGTCTTTATTGATAGTTAGTTGATATTGGGGAAGTTACTTAAACTCTCTGGGCCTCAGCTACTTTATCTCTAAACTGCAATATTGTTAAAAGAGAGAAAATTACAGATACCTAATTTTAATAAAAACAATATAATTTTTCATTATTATAAGACAATAATACTGCAGATAAATATGGCAAAATCATCTTGAATAGCAATCCTTAGCTGGCCCATGAAATACAAAGCCCAGTGTATTTCTTTTTTTATCACAAAAACTCATCAGCATAATAGCTTTTATAATTCTATTAAAACTCTCAGGGAGCAGGGGGCAGACTTTAAAGAATTTGTGATATCATTCTCTACAATCTAATGTTAAGATATGTTTTCCTCACATAAAAACAACTAAAAATATAGGGTGTCTTATGAGAAATCTTGTTCTGTTTGTAAATGCACATAATTAGAAAAGTAATACAACTTCTTTTAACTACCTCCAACATATTTTTTCTCCATCAACCTGAGCAAGAACAAACAATGCTAACAAATTGTCTGTTCTCTGTTTAATAATGGATTCAGCAAAGGAAGAATACATCCTAAAAGATTAATAAGAAGCAAATATCCAGGACAGTGAAAAGACAAACAGCAGAGTGGCTGTTTTGCTTAACCACCTGTCAGTAAATATTCATGCCTGGCTTTGGTCTTTCTCTGGGCCCATGCTGCTAAACTTGGCCTCCTTCTCAAATTTCTGTCAATAGCCAAAAAGCTATATTCAAACAAACATTCAAATGTACATCACTCTAGTTCCTTTGGACAAACTGACACAATGGGTTTCCATTTTAATTAGGGAGGCTTCTAAAATGATTTACATCAGAACTGTCCACGGCTCAGGAGCAAATGATAAAGATGAGGATTTCCTTGCATATTTACATTATGTATTCTTCAACTGTGGGCAGCATGGTTTGAGGGAGTCAAAAGCAAAAAGTCAGAACATATAATGTTTAAGTAATATGAAAGTCACCTAAAGAACCCCCAATTATTAAATGCAGATCAATTTTTGTTAATTAGTATCTCACAATCCCATCTGATTTATTAAAAGTCATTGAGCTTTTTCCAAAAGTAAAAAGCAAACAAAACAACAACAAAAAACAAAGATTATCTTTAATCAGAGGTGATGTTTCTGAGACTCTTGAGCATCACCCCTTCCCAGACATTACCTGCTCACCGTGGCACAGTCCACAGCTCTCCTCTTTTCAATCCACTTTCTCAGGTTTCTCAAAGCAATCTTACCAAATAATAGATATCTTCCCTGCCACACACACACTCATTTCAGTGGCTCCCCTAATAACTACAAATCCTTAGCAAGACACCCCTCAACCTGTAATCTGGGTACACTTTATTTTTTCTACTCCCTTCTCCCTGCCTCTGTACTCACTGCTGTGCTCACCAGTCCCCAAGAATACTACACACATTCATGCCTCCATCCCATTGTTCATAGTGTTCCCTTGGCAAAGCTGTAAGGGCAAAATTAGTAGCATTTCAAGTGACATAGTGTTTGGCAGGTATTCTCTTCTGAGGTATTCAACTTTCATCATTTTTGCATATATGGAGTAAACATGATTTGCCCTGGAAAGTATTAGCACATCCTTCTTTCCACCTATCAACACCAGATAGAAGCATAAATGAAATTTTAAAATAATACACTATCTAAATTTACTTAGTACTATGCAAAAAAGAACTCTCTTTTTCTCTATCCCTGTACCACCCACCTATGCCATCAAATAGAGTGATATTTAAAATAAGGACATCCTAGCCATACAATATGTAGGCTTGTGGGATGCCTCTTAGACACTGGAATTTTATTAATGTGATTATCTCGTGATGATTAGAAATTTTATGCTACATTCAGAAAAAAAGCTTTGACTTCAGCTGTAACAAAATCATTCACCTTGCTGATTATTCAGGGTAATGACAGAAATTACATGTAACCTTGGGTAAAATTTCAACATAACGAGGCTTTGTTTAGCAACTCCCAGCCAAGATGTAATCCCTCTCTGCTCTCACAGAGGCTGCACATTTACTTTTCAACAATTTCCAGTTTGTAGTTTGTAGTTGCATTTTTATGTCGTTTGATTAGTATCTGTTCCTCCCCACAGAACAGCAGGCTCCATGGGGACAGAGATCATGTGTGTTTTGCTCACCATTGTATGCCTAACGCATAGCACAGAGCATGGCACTGAGTTAGCATTCAAAAAACATTAGTTCAATGAGTGAACAGCATATACACATTGAAAGTCTGCTCAAATGATAAGTTATCTAAGTGAATCCAGAACATTAGCCTAAGAAAATAAAATGGAAAGGGAACTTAGGCTTAACAAAGCAATATTCATAGTATCAATGCTTCAGTTAGAAGTAAATTTTTTAAAAAAGTAAGTAAATACATAAATAAATAAATCTCCTTTAATTTTAAGAAGCTTCAAGTCAGGTTCGAAGTTTTAAATATTCTCTAAGATTTTAGAACATAGTGGAATACATACATGAAACCATACTCTTCAAATTGAGAGCAAGATAACAAAAAATACACTTTAGGTTTAAGGACTTTGACATCCTTCTGTCAAGCCCCTTCAATTTCTCTTTGGAACTAGGCAACATTTATATAAAAACATTTATATAGAAAAACACTTGTAGAAATTTGGTAAGGGGAGGGGGAGAATTTTCTAACAACAAAATTAGAGTTCCTCTTAAAGTAGAAACTGCCCTCATATTGAAGTTAAAGCTTGGGGTGGACAATGGATCCTTCCAGTTAAGGTGACAACAGAGTTCAAGGCTTCAAAAAACACCACCACAAATGGATGAACAAACAAAAAAGAGCAGCCGTACTCTGCATAAGATAAGCAGAGGAATTTGTTATTGCCAAAGAGGAAAAAAAGAAAGCTAGAGGAAAGAAAGAGAGAAGGATCCAGATACAGGGGCCAAAAAGATGGAGAAAAGTTGGAACTAGATACTAACTGGAAGCAATGAAATGCCCTGGTATGGCATGGTCAAAGATTTATTTTAAGAATAACTATGACTTCCTTCCACCTCTGCCATGATGGAGTGTCATGCTTCAGATTAACTCTACCTCTCAGATCAACAATAAAAGCAGATTTGTTTTGAATAAATACAAAAATGAATGAATGAATGAATATTTGAAGGCATCATAAATCATCCAAAGAAGACAGTACTTGAAAGATCGATACCACAGACAGAAAGTAAGCTCACTGAGGTGAGACTCACTTTTGCCTCTGCCTTTTCCCTGAGGCATTTACCACTTTGTAGCCCAAGAAAGAGAAGCCAAAAGCAATCTGGAGCCGGAGGCCATTTTATCAGGCTGGTGAGAGAGAAGTGAGAATTTGGAAATGCCCAGATTTGCAGGGCCAAGATCACAGAGAGGAAGGAACTACACAAAAGTGAGTTAGAAAATTCTACGTGCAATTTCCCCATGAGATATCAGCTGACATCTAAGCTGTACATGCAAGTCACCAAGAAGACAAGTGGAAAGTGGGGCCAAGAGGCTAAAATGATGAGCAAAAGTATCTGATGTTTTTTGTTGCTGGAAAGATAAGATTAGGGCTCAGGACCTGTCAAGGTGAAGGTTCTCCCAGTAAAGAATCCAAAATTTCAGATGAGAAAGGACTTGCCCCTAAAAAGTTGCCCCCATTAAAAAAAAAAAAAAAAGGACAAACTGCTCAATGAAAGTCTGAACCCAAGCCTTGACTCTAGTAAGATAACTGGTCCTTCTTTTATTTGCCTGTGGGAAGAAAACCAAACTCTTTGGAGAAAGATAACATTATCTAAGTGCTCGTACACAATGTCCTGCATGCAGTCAAAAGACATACCAGGATTGAAGACCACATGATCACAAACAAAAACAAAAACATAAACCAGCCACTGGTAGAACAGATATTGGAGGTATTAGACAGAGATTTTAAAATAACTGTGATTAAAATGTCAAGTAAATGGGGGTAAAATGGAAGATTTCACCAGTGAGTATAACCACAACTGAAGAGTAAGAATTTAATAGACAGGTTTAGTAAGAAAAGCTAACTAAAGTATGCACTCTAGTTAATAATGTGTCAATATTGGCTCAGGAATTGTAACCAACATTCCATAGGTAAGATGTTAATAATAGGGGAAACTGGGTACAGGGAATATGGAAACTCTCTGTATTAACTTTGTAACTTTTCTGTTAATCTAAAGCTGTTTTAAAAATTTAAAAAAAAAATGTAAAGCAGCCAGAGAGGGAAATAAAATTATCTTCAAAAGGACTAATAATAAGATCCACAGCTAACTTTTCATCAGAAATAATGAGAGCAAATAACGACCAAAAAAAAAAAAAACAAACAAACAAACAAAAAAACACTTCTTGAAAATAATTTGAAACCATTTAAAAATAAGACCCTGATAATCTAGGATTCAACACCTAGCAAATGTATCTCTCATAAGTGAAGGCACAATACAGACATTTTAGACAAATAAATCTAAGTTTATTTATTGCCAGGATGTATACACTGAAAAAGAAAAAACTAAAGGAAGTTTTCAAGTATAAGAAAAATTATCCTAGATGGAATCCTGACATAAAGATATGAATGATGTCAGAAAGGCCAAAAGAATGGAGGAAATATTTAAGAAAAAGAATAAATTTGGAGAGAATACACTCCCAGATAATAAGATTTCTTGTGTAACTATCTTAATTGACACATTGTGGTACTCACAAAAGGTTAAAAGGAAAAGATCTATTGTAACAGAAAAGAGATTCCAGAACCATACTCACACATTCACTTGCTCTCCCACAAATATGTCAGTGAAATGCTGGGGGAGAGGAGGGAGAGAATATGCTCATTTCAATAACTGATGCCAGAATAACTGGAATAGTGAGAATAATAAAATAATAAAACATCTACAGGAAAACAAGAGAGTACATTTATACCGTTGGGTTAAACGAAGACTTCTCAAGGAGAAAAATGCACTAACAATAAAGGAAAATGTTGATAAGTTGGATTGTATTAAAACTAAAATGTTCTGTCACTCAAAGACAACATTAAGAGAATAAAAATGCAAATGTTACATAGGATAAAGATATATGCAATATAAATACCAATAAAAGACTAGTATTAAGGATATATATCAAGACCTCCTATAAATCAGTAAGAAAAAGACATCTACAAAGCAATAAGAAAAAAAAGACATTTTTCTACTGAATAGACTCAATAGAAAAATTGAAAAGTTGAAAAAGAAAAATCATCAACAAAGATATCAACATGACCAATAAGCATATGAAAAGGTATTCTACATCATTATTCATCAGAAAAATCCGAATAAAAACCATTATGAAGTCTCACTGAATCCACCAGGATAGCTAATTTTTTTTTGTTTTAAATAATAACAATAGGGGTGCCTGGGTGGCTCAGTCGGTTGGGCATCTGCCTTCTGCTCAGGTCATGATCCCAGGGTCCTGGAATCCAGCCCCACATCGGGCTCCCTGCTCTGTGGGGAGCCTGCTTCTCCCTCTCTCTGTGTGTGCTGCTCCCCCTACTTGTGTGCTCTCTCTCTCTCTGTCAAATAAATAAATAAAATCTTTTCAGAGTCCATTGTCTCTCTTGGTTTGTCTACCCCTCCGATTTCCCCCGCTTCATTCTTCCCCTCCTACTACCTTCTTCTTCTTCTTCTTTTTTTTTTTTTCTTAACATATATTGCATTATTTGTTTCAGAGGTACAGATCTGAGATTCAACAGTCTTGCACAATTCACAGCGCTTACCAGAGCACATACCCCCCCCCAGTGTCTATCACCCAGTCACTCCATCCCTCCCACCCCACCCCCCACTCCAGCAACCCTCAGTTTGTTTCCTGCGATTAAGAATTCCTCATATCAGTGAGATCATATGATACATGTCTTTCTCTGTTTGACTTATTTCGCTCAGCATAATACCCTCCAGTTCCATCCACGTTGTTGCAAATGGCAAGATCTCATTCCTTTTGATGGCTGCATAATATTCCATTGTGTATATATACCACATCTTCTTTATCCATTCATCTGTCGATGGACATCTTGGCTCTTTCCACAGTTTGGTTCTAGAGGGGAGGGGGGTGGGAGGATGGGTTAGCCTGGTGGTGGGTATTGAGGAGGGCACATTCTGCATGGAGCACTGGGTGTTATGCACAAACAATGAATCATGGAACACTACATCTAAAACTAATGATGTAATGTATGGGGATTAACATAAGAATAAAATAAATAAATAAATAAAATCTTTAAAATAAATAATAACAATGACCTCACCAAATGTTGACAAGGATGTGGAGATCTGATATTGCCAAACTTCTGGGAATGTGACTTGATACAAATCCTCTAGAAAACTGTCAGCATCTACTAAAGTGAACATTCATGTTATATTCAGTTATAATTACGTAATTATAGTCAATTCCACCCTAGGTATAGGGCCAGCAGAAATCAGTTCATATGTGCACCAAGAATATTCCTAACAGCTTTATTTGTAATGGTTAAAATCAGCAACAACCCAGTAATATTGTCCTTAGACAAGCAGAGCTGTACCTAGCAATGCCTCAAGGAACCCCATGCTTTGGAGTGACTTCCTTGAAATTATCTGTCTCTTTCTGGTGGGTAGGATCAGCTGGAGCTGGCATTGCCATCCACATGGGGTGTCTAAGCCCAAACTAGGACTCGTGGGTCCTACTCCCTGTTTCCCATGTCCTGGGTGCTTTCCAACACTCTGCCCCACTCATGGGGTTAACCAGATGCCCCAAGGAGGTCCCAGACTCCTTGGCTGGCAATTTTTTTTTCTATAGAGTCATAAGAGATTGAGTCACCAGAATGATGCTAATACACTAATTTTGGGTGGCACATGATGGACACAGGCTCTAGGCTACTAAGAGTCCACTGCCAACCTCTGCATTTGCACCACCTATGTAGACCCAGCTCTTACCTCAGTGCCACTTCTGGTCTATTGCACCTGCAGCACACATCCCACCATGAACACCCAGTATAATTATCGACCCTCTCCACAGAACATGTATGGCATATCAGCAAGTCCTCCAGGGCTGGTCATGCCTATCTCCTCCAAGGGCTATCCAGACCGATGCTCTGTAATGCCAGTGGGTCCTCTTGATGCTTCCCTTGATTGTTCTTAAGCTGTACCAAACAAGGTAAGGACATTCCTTGTATGAACAGGAACGACATTTTTTGTACAAGTTGATAGGCTCCTAGCCTATCATCCCTGATGGTGGGTGGATGCACAAGGCAGGGGTTATAACGAACACTGAAAGATGGGTTTATAGTGATTATGGTTAAAAGACTACAAGAGAAGACATAATTACAAGATGTGTTCTATGTTTATCCTATAAAATTCTCAATGGTAAATTTACCATGACTAGAAAATGAGTTCTTGTTGACCCTTTCCTGCATACTATGGATAAGACTTGCATGTGTGGTCATAATCAATGAAGTAAAGCAACAATCTTTGAGAG
Organism: Neomonachus schauinslandi; assembly: GCF_002201575.2. Taxonomy (NCBI): domain Eukaryota; kingdom Metazoa; phylum Chordata; class Mammalia; order Carnivora; family Phocidae; genus Neomonachus; species Neomonachus schauinslandi. Next base: position 48,393,338 of record NC_058415.1, on the reverse strand, counting down.
AGGCATTGGAAGCTAATGTTCACAGATGACACAATGGGTGATACAAGACCATGGGTGGTAAGGTAACCAGCATTTAATAAAAAGGTATTAGGGAAATGCAAAGGCAGGAAGACCTATAGTGTTTCAATATCAACAGGTTCTGAAGAGCCATGGCCTTGCAGATAGTAACAGTGTTGTTAACTTTTCCTTGTGCTAAGAACAAAAACATTAGCCAGGAATAAAACATGTGACAATAAAGAACATTAAGACAGAGTTCCTGGATCTTATCAAGAAGATATCTGGACATTATAAAGAAGCTTTATGACTGCTGATTGGACAATAAACAAATATGTAAGTACCTCTTCTCTGCCTATTATTCTAAATGTTTATTGATAAATTGGTATATTCATATGAGCCCATAAATGTTATAATTCATATTTACTCAAATCATTTATATAGGCAGAGACCCTGCAAAAAACAAAAAACAAACAAACAAACAAAAAAACAGTTTGTCCATGACTTCACATGCCTTAGAGGCAGACTTGCAAGCCAAATATCCTTCAACAGTAAAATTAAGAAATAATGTGTAGTAGAGTCACACAGTGAGAATGAACATACTAAAACCGAATGCAATGCCATGGATGAATCTCATGGATGAAAGAAGAAAGACATAAATGAGTATATACTATGTGACTCCATATGTATAATTTTCCAAGGTGAGCAACATTAATCTATGATGGTGGAACCTTCGGGATAGTAGTAACCTTTGGGTAAGGATGTGTGTGTGTGGCAGAACAGTAATGAACCAGAAGAGGGTCTGAAATTGAACCAATCATTGCAAGCAAACTTGAAGTTAAATGTACTGATATATTTTTGCTCCAATCCTTTTCTCCACCTTTAAGAGGCCATTTCATTATTGTAGGTCATCCCCTTATTTGATCTTTGTCCCAGAGAGGAAATGTAAAGGTAACTCACAAAAATATTTTTCAGTGTTTTCAAGCTGTGTGAGACAAGACTTTATGCACTTGACTGTATGTTTGTTAGACACATTCTAAAAAACACATAGGTCAACATTCAGTAATCATTCGTGTTACACTATGTGGAGATCACATATTGGAATCTCCAAGTGAACAGATTCTCCAGTGATGTCCTAAGACTTGGGTTTCCATTGCTAAAAAGTACCAACCTCTCTGACTTTGTCTACAGTGTCTTCCCCTATATTTCTCTCTCTTCAAGACTAAGAAGTAAAAAAGTAGGACAGTGGAGCAGAAAATTAGGAAGGAAAGGATGAAGCATTCTTACACTGGCTGTATGCTAGTGGTTCAGTAACCTAACTGGCTCTTCTCTAACCTCAGGCTGATTACAATAGCTAAACACACCTACTGGGTATAACACTATTTAGAATTGAATTATGCGTTTGTTTCTATAGTTAATTATTTTTAAAACAAAACCATTTTATATCTATTGCAGTACTCACACCTGCCGAAGTGTAGCCTGTAAGCTTTCTACCAGAACAAACCCATTTCCTGCGACTTACCAGACAAGATGAAGTCATTCTTCCGGGGGCTAAATTATTTCCTTCTTGGTCTCAGACTCGGGGCAAATCTTTGCCAAAGTTAAAACAAAAGTCCTAAGTACAAATATCTTGCTTGGAAAGCAATTGAGGACATTAGAAAGGCACTGAAACCTAAACATCAGTTGGATTTTAAGAGACAAAAAAACTTCCCAGTGGTTCAGTTCAGGCTAAGGAAGAGTCTCTTAGGAATTGATGGGGAAGAAACGTTTTATAAAGAGTACACATAAAATACAGCTTTTAAAAAATGCAATTAGAAGTTCCCAGAGCCTATCTGTAGTTTATTTCAAGCTTCCCAACATGTCCTCCACTTCTTTGATATTCATGAACATAATAAATACATAACAGAGTCCTAGGATACCTCAAAGACTCGTGTTGCTTCTGAAACACCATGAAGGATTCCTGCGACAGTCCGGGCTGACGACAGTGCTCAGTTGGAAAGGTAATTTCAGCTGGCTACTGTTGAATTGCCAGTATGCCTCAGCGCAAATCAATCAGATTTGTCCTACTATCTCTTAGAAGGAAACATTTCTGCCTTTGCCATTTGATTTTTCTTTCCAGTATACCACTGAATCAAAAAGTCAGAGATGGGATTGTCCCTGTGTTTATAACATGAACAAAAAAACCTGTTGGGGCTGCACAATCCTGTTGTCTAAAGGAAGTACATGAAAGGGCCCCTGATGGTCCTTCTGATGCTTTTACCCTAAAGAATATGCAAATCCCAAGACTTATACCTGCAAGCTTGAGATCACTATCAAATTGGTTAAACTTTCTGGAACTCAGTCTACCCATCTGTTAAATGAGAAGAATTATAATGAATTCAACAGACATTGGAACTTGATTGGGATAGTGCACATAAAAATCCTAGCACATTATCAGCCACATAGTAGGTGCTAGATATTATCAAAACATGATTTAAATGATCATAAGTCTAATATTTATTTGTGTGTACATTAATTAAATCCCTTAATCATATTTTTAATCACTTTAAAGTTACAGTTTTCCATTTATCTCTATCAATGGCAGTTTGATTAGCTTTTTCCAGTAATCTACACTTCTTTCTACTTATTTTCCTTTCAATTAACTTCAATTTGAGCCCTGAACATCTCATTAATATCACCATCATTAGAGAGATCTATAATAATAAGGAAAAGAAACGCAACTCAATCAACTTTGCCACTAAAATTTAATTACATGGTATGCATGAAGATGCTTCACACTGTGAGTTATATATGTTTTGAATTTTCTTGTGGGAAGGATGGGTGGTTTCTGACAATGATGGGCATATTTAGCAGAATTTAGTAAACTTTTTCTGTAAAGGGCTAAATTGTAAGTATTAAGGTTTTGTGGGTCCTACTGTCTCTAGCTCAACTATCCAACTCTGTCATTGCATCACGAATACAGTCATAGACAATATATTAATAAATAGGTATGGGGTTTTTACCAATCAAACTTTATTTACAAAAACAAGTATTGGGCTGGATTTGTCCCGTGGGCCATGGCTTGCCAGGCCCTGCCCAACCTTTCTACGGGAAACCAACAAAATAGTAAGGTCCTCCCCATCTCCCCCCAAAATTTCTAGTACGAATGTTACAGGAAGTGGGGAATCAGAAGAGATCAAAGAACATTATAGCTAACTCCTGTTTCTGCCCTGGATACTTTACAGATTGCCTGAAGGCAGCCAAAGCTGAAGCTTTATTTTTAGTGGACTCAGTGAGCAGAGGATGGCATACAGTGCCCACCAAGATAGGAGTCTCGAGTGAGTCACCACCCCTCTGAGTTCAGGCATGGAGCATCTCCACCCTGACAGTGAGAGGTTGGGCTTTATTCCAATAGGTTACTTAGATGTCCCAGAAAAACTGGAGCGTTGGCCCTAGCAAGGAGCAGAAGAAGCAAACTACATCCACTATACTTGTTATTCCACATTTGCTCTCCAGATTTACTTTCTGCCCCACCCTTCCCTGCTCTTTGTGTCAGTGTCACGGACCCCTAATTGACGACATCATTCAGGCTCCCATGTCCTCTGGCTTCTAATTGGTTTTGGACAAGGGGAAGCATGGTCAGGACCTCAGAGGATGGGAAGACAGAGAAATCAGGGCATTGCATCCTCCACTTCTGCAGTTCAAGCAGGGTTTGCACCCATGTCCAAATAAAGCTTCACAGGTGGCCCTCCACTGCTACCTCCCCATGTCCTCTTAAACTAGACTAAGTAACTCCACATCCCTTGTTGGTTTCTTACCCCACAACACTCTGTAAATAGTCTCTTACTCCTTTCAACTGGATTCCTTTGCTGCCATGGTTTTGACTATTCGATCCTCTCTGGGAAAAACAAAATAAACAAACAAACAAACACCATTCTCAGCCTCAAGTTATTTCTAAAAGCAATTTTTGAATAAAATGTCCAACACAAAAAGATAATAAGACTCATAAGACAAAATGTGCCAAACCAAAAGGAACAACAGAAAACAGAAAGAGGCCCATTGGGAATCCAGACACTGGTATTATTAGGTATGGACCATAAGACACCCAGTCTGACCACATTCATGGAGATTTTAAGGTCAGAAATTCAGAAAGACATGATAAGCAAAGAAAACAGTACATATGTCATAAATTTAAATAAACATTGATTATAGAAAATAAAATTAAAAGTGTCTTACGGGGTTTAATATACAGGAAGAGAATTAAAACACATAAGAACACATAAATTGGAACCAGGTAATTAAGTAAAAAGTAATCTAAGATCCTTACATTTTCTGAAAGGACAATTCAGGTAAAGATAATTATTAATCTTTGATAAATCATAGGTGCATAGTAAAATCTCTAGGGTACAGCCATGAATACATATGTTAAAACATTTGGAAGGGAAAAATTTATAATTTCCAAACTCTTAAATAAATATGTGTTATTTATATACTGTGAATATATATGTATTTATGTGTATGTGTATGTATATGTGTGTATATATAGAAAAAATAAGAAAAGGAATATAAAATAAGAAAACGAATATTAACGACATAAGAATATAATCAACTCAAAGAAATATTTTAGTAATTGTATTAAATGTAAATCAGCGACATGGTCAAGCTAAAAACAGATTGTTATACTGATTTTTTAAAATAATATTTAGCTATAAGCGCTTTATAAGATACACATTTGAAACTGGAGTTTATAAAAAGCTTGAAAGTAAAATGATTTTTTAAAAAAGATAAATCAAACACCCCAAAAAAGTTAACGTGATTATGGTAATATCAAACAAAGCAAATTTTAAGGCAATGAGAACTATTAGAGAAATGGTCTACATGAGGAAAAAATGTTAAATTCACCAGAAATGTGTATTAACAAATACCCATGCTCTTGATCCACCTAAGAATGCATCCTACAGCAGTGGTTCCTCAAGTGTGGACCCCAACAAGCAGCACTAGCATCACCTGAGAAGACCTTAGGATACAAATCTCCATCACGACCTTCTGAAACAGAAACTCTAGGGTTGGGTCCCAGATTTTGGTTTTCAACAGGTCTATCAAATGATTCTTAAGTGCGCTAAGCTTGAGAAGCACAGTTCCACAAAATAGGGAGACTATGTGCATCAGGACATATGCAAAATTATTTTCATAACTGCATAGTTTGCAATAGCAAAAAAAGTGGAAACAAAGCCAGTAATATTCCAACTAAATATTAGAATGAAAAAATAATTTAATAGTTTTCATTCAATAAAATGAATATAATGAATAATGAACAGGAATAAAAATGAATATAACCACATGCAAAACATAGATCTTAAAAACATAATAAATGATCTGAGAAAACCGGGTATGGATATGAACAAAAATGAGAGGGGAAAAAATAAGAGAGACAGCAAACACATAATGTGTGATCCCAAGTACATAAAATTCGAAAACAGCCAAAACTAGTCTAAATTGGCTTAAGACGTGTGGCTGGCAGACTCTTAAAATAGCTCCCATAATCCCTACCTCCTGATGTTCATGCTCTTGTCTGACCCCTTCTTTCTGAACGTGGGTAGGACTTGTGACTGTCTTTTAACCAACAGGATACAGCAAAAGTGATGGGATACACATGATCATGTTGCATAATAATGTATTACCTGTCCTGCCAGAGTCTCTTTTTTCCTTGCTAGTTTTGATTAAGCAGGTGACCATGTTGGGGGACCCATGTGGCAAGGACTTCCAGTTGAGTTCCTGCAAGGGTTTCTAGCTGACTGACAACCAGCAAGAAAATGAAACCCTCATTCCTACTGAAAAGAAGTGAATTCTGCCCACAAACTGAGTTAGCTTGAAAGTGGATCTTTCCAGAGTCAAATATTCAGATGAGACCGCCCTCACACCCCAGCCAACATCTTGATTGCAGCCTTGCAGAAGACCTAGCTAAGCCATGCCTGGACTATCTTGACCCATAGAAACTGTAAGATCATAAATAAGCATTGTTTTAAGTCACAAAGTCTGTTGTAATTTGTTAAACGATAGTAGAAAACTAATACAGAATGTGTCTTAGCTCCAACTCCCTAGAATCAGAGCCTGAGACAGAGATTCTTGTTCAAGGGATTCATTCACTGGAGCTATGCTGTCAGGAGAAGGGAGTAAATGAAGCAAGATAAGGCAGGGGAAAGACTACTACAAGAATAAGGTCTTAGCTAGAGACTAGCTTCTGTCTGATCTCAAGGTGAAGCATGGGAGCATTGGTTAGTTGCACCTTGAGTCCCAGAATGGCATTTTGTGCCATAGTGCTAGTTAGCTAGGAAGTGGATAGCATAAAAATCAGCAGCATTGAGATGGGTAATACTGAGATTTTCTGGGATTCTAGCAATGCTCTATTTCTTAACCTAGGTGGTGTGACACAGATGTAGTTTTTGCATGAATATTTTTTATTTTATGTACTTCTCCATTAATCCATTATATTCACAATAAAATAGAATTTTAAAAAATTCTGCCTGGACAGAAATGGCATCTCTAAGCTAAAGAAATTTGAGGAGCATTGAGAATTGCATTTACCTCTCTCATATTGTGGTCTCTTATATGGCACTGCACTGCGGTACATCTAATCCATTTTTTAATTTTACTATCTTCAATCCTCATTTTGTACACTCTAAATCTTACCAGACCAAGAAGTCAGAAAATTTTGTCACATTAACTATTAGAGAAACAAAGTAGAGGCCATCTAGGATACCTAGATGGAGTGCTGAACTTGGGGTGGGGAAGGGGAGAAGATGCACAAAGTATAAATATGTTAACTAGAAAACAAAAGATAATTCATGATCATGCAAGCTAGTGAACAAGGACAGAAGAATGGGAATTGTTGGCACTCATCAAAAAGGCTTTGTGGAGGAGGTGATTCTTTGCATTATAATTATTCTAATTCTCTAATAATAAAAAGGGAGAAAGCACAGAAATAAAGAATAGACAAAATAGAGTTCAAGTTTTCAGCAGGAAGATTTTTGCCAAATAAAATTTAAATCACAAATCCCAGTCTTCATATTAAAAATGAAAAATATCAGACAGGATCCAGAGTAAGCCACTTGGGTCATTTTAGCATGAAATTCTTAGTAGTTTCCTGCCATTTCTCACACTGTTTTCAAACAGCATGATGGAACCCCATGAGATGGATTCTAATGTGATGACCAGCCATAACCCACATAGTCCCTGGAAAATTCCAAGCAGTTACCATCAATTACAGGCAGATAATTATCTCTCAGTGACTTTCATAAACCATGATTTTTCTCTAAACACAGAAAAGAAATTAAAAAGGTGAAAGATAGGGGCGCCTGGGTGGCTCAGATGGTTAAGCGTCTGCCTTTGGCTCAGGTCATGATCCCAGGGTCCTGGGATCGAGCCCCGCATCGGGCTCCCTGCTCAGCGAGAAGCCTGCTTCTCCCTCTCCCACTCCCCCTGCTTGTGTTCCCTCTCTCACTGTGTATCTCTCTGTCAAATAAATAAATAAAATCTTTAAAAAAAAGGGTGAAAGATAATGAATATCCAAGGAAATGAATATATGAGAAAGTTTCTAACACGTGTATCAAATAATTAAGGATGTTTGATTTCCTTATAATTTTTCCACTGGATCAAGTCAAGATGGGCAGTTAAAATATACAGAGGCAGAAAAATATTTTAGATGAAAGAAATAATACAGAACATCAGAAACAGTGTGTCCTCAGAAAACTCGGAGTCAGAGAGCACATCTTGGAACACTTAAGAGCTGAGCCAATGTAGACAAGTTACTTCTTGGGTCTCTTTCATGGGAGCCCTGTCTATCGAATAAGACTGTGTACTTGGGGCACCTGGGTGGCTCAATCAGTTAAGTGTCGGCCTTCAGTTCATGTAATGATCTCAGGGTCCTGGGATGGAGCCCCACATCCGGCTCCCTCCTCAGCGGGGAGTGGGCTTCTCCCTCCGGCCCTGCCCCCTGCTTGTGCGCTCATGCTCTCTCTTTCTCTCTCTCACTGTCTCCCTCTCTCAAATAAATAAATAAAATCTTAAAAAAAAAAAAAAAAGATTGTGTACCTGAAGGCATTTTGCAAACTATTCTACAAAAGTCAAAGTCACTTTTGCAAACTTCTGGAATTCACTTTTAATTTATGACTTGGAAAAGGGGACAGATTTTTCTAGACTTATCAATCTTGTTTCAGAATATTTTAAATAAGAGTATTACACAACAACAACAACAGAAATAAGCTGTGAAGATAAGCCAAAAACATAACAGTTTATCTACCATACTAACTTTTCACCCAAAGGCATCAACCACTATACTGGAAGCGTGGGAAAAATGTTTCCACTTTGCAATGTTTTGTGAAATTACTCTGAGCCACAACCCAGGACATAGTGTTAGAGGAAAAGATAATTCCCCCAGGTAAAACTTTTTCTTTCACCACTAAGTGGATCATGAATCAGTTTTAGCCTATGGTGTTCTACTCCATTGAGCCTAGAACATCCAGCAGCTTCCAGAATCTGCCAAACCATCAAGCACGACAGACAATTCCCTTTAAGCCAATTCAAGTGCCGAAAAGCAGTGGGCTAGAACTTCTCCCCCAAATCTGGAGCTCAATGATGTGTAGACTTCATTCTTCTTAAGAAAAATAACTCAAACTCTATAGCACTTTTGCAGGGTTCGGTTAAGATATACTTCTAATTTTGGTACCTTTTATTCTTTGGCTTTTGTTTTTATTTCTCAGTGAGTATAAAACAAACTGTTGGGATTCTGATGGTGACTTTTGTTTCTTAGCTTTCTAAGTACACTTCAACTATATGTTTATAAAACAATCAGTTTTATTTGAACAAGATAGCAGAAAATAAAGAGAATTTAAAAGGTGACAGTGGAAAGCTCAAATCAAGAAAATGTCAAATTAGATGCAGTGCTAGGCAGTAGTAATCAAATACCCAGTCATTACATGTTACACTAGTGAATGCTATTTATATATAGTGTGTTAGTGCATGTGTGTGTAGATATATGAGTGTATATATATATATATGTATATACACACATATGTGTATATATTACATATATAATATACATGCACATACATACATATATAGAGAGAGAGATAAAAAGAAAGCGAGCTCAATATATGTTCATTAAGGGAATGTATTTAATACAATTCAAGTAATAAAGAAATATAAATGTAGCATGATTCTAATAGAATATTATAAGGAGGGATGGTCATTAGCTAGTTAAATGGGAAGTACAACTCTAAGAGAGACTAGAGGGACACCTGGCTGGCTCAGTCGGTAGAGCATGCAACTCTTGATCTCTGGGTTGTGAGTTCGAGCCCCATGTTGGGTGTAGAGATTATTTAAAATAAGATAAATAAATAAAAATCTTTAAAGAGGGGTGCCTGGGTGGCTCAGTCTGTTAAGCGTCTGCCTTCAGCTCAGGTCATGATCCCAGGGCCCTGGGATGGAGCCCCCACATCGGGCTCCCTGCTTAGCAGGAAGCCTGCTTCTCTTTCTCCCTCTGCCTGCCACTCCCCCTGCTTGTGCTGTCAGTCAAGTGAATAAATAAAATCTTTTTATAAAAATCTTTAAAGAGATTAGAATTTACTCTCTAACCAGCTAAGGAAAAAAATGTTAGGGGACACATGTCAAGTAATAAACTATTTTTTTTTGGCTGATATACAATGATTACTATTATGTATTATGATCATTATTCCCTTTTATAATGGATATTTAAACATCAAAAATGAGATGACAACTCAATTTTTTTATAAAAATGGACTAAATTTCACTTTATGAAGACCACATTATATTGTTTCTGTTTTGTTTTTTCTAATTTCTTGACCAACCAGAGCAGTTTGTCAGACTCTCATCTTTGGGCTATCATTTTGGTTTTGGAACCTCTATCATAGAATACATGAGATAGAAGTTCCTGAAAGGTAGATAATCATACCAGCTGAGATTCAAGCTGACCCATGAAATAGTCCTGCCCTTTCAAATACATGCTTGAGTTGAAGAGCATCAACAGATTGGAATTTGGGAAGCATAGAGAATTTGGACTTCATATGAAAAGATTTATTTCATGTTTGCCATATGCCATTTTTAATTATTAATAAGTTTATAATCATAGTTATCTGGCTTAGTTGTTCAAAATTTATTTTTACATATTCCTAGTTTTCTATAGAAGTGAGCTAGGTTAAAATAGTCAAAGTCCATGAAAGAAAATATTTGGGAAATTTAAGAATGCACTGATATGAGTAATATATATACTAGCTTCAAGTCAGCTTTGAGTGAAGTCCATTCAATAATGCAGCTGCTTCAGGCATTAATGATATGGGTTTAAAGTGGGAGTTAGTGACTAAATGGTTTAATATTCAAGATGTCAGTTTGGCAACCAATAATAGCAAAAACACTGAAGAGATCTGGCAAAGCAAATGAAAATTTTCTTGTCCTCTGAAGAAAATCTTTGTTACAAAGCCCTGACTTATTCAGTGAAACACTATTTCCCCTTTATACTATAAGGGAAAACACTAATGAAAATTATGAAATTCTCGGGTCACCTGGGTGGCTCACATGGTTGAACATTTGCCTTTGGCTCAGGTCATGATCTCCAGGTCCTGGGATAGAGTCCGGCGTCAGGCTCTTGGCTCAGTGGGAGGTCTGCTTCTCCCTCTCCCTCTACCTCTCCCCCTGCTTGTGCTCTGTCTCTCTCTCTCTCAAATGAATAAATAAAATCTTTAAAAAAAAAAAAGAAAATTATGAAATTCTCTTTTATTTAATTCTTTAATTTATTAAACAGATATTTATTGACAACCTAGTATGTACAAGGCCTTACAGTACTGTGGATATTACTAAGAGTTTTTAAGGAAGCATCTGCTTAAACTAGAGAATGTGTTCCTCTGCAGACTACCTTCCTCTACTCCCATTAATAGTAATTGAAGCATAGGGATATTTTTAAATTTTCATAGAAATGGCATTCCCTCTGTGCCTAAAATTTTGCTCCCCAATCAAACTGCTCACAAGTACAGCCATATCACAGAGGTAAAATTTGAGGGATTCCAGGAATCTCTACCTAACAGAAACAAACCCCTCTGACCTGACATTGAGAAGCCACGAATGACCCAAAACAATGAAATAACTTTTGTGCAACATTTATGCTGAATGTCATTTATTAAATCTGGCCCCTCTCTTCTTTCATATGGTCTTCCATCTCTTTTTGTTCAGTTCAAAATGTTTTTAGATATTTGATTTCGAAGGAAACACATTTGTCACCAAGATCTATCGAATATTTATTTAAATGAACATGAATCATCAACTTGTGCTCATTATTACTGTTTAGTCAGAAATGTATCTTTCCTCTTTATATATATTCTTTGAAATGACATCTTAATATGTTCCTAGTGAAATGATAAAGACAAAGAATAATTTGGCATTTGCAAATATGCCCAGCAAACAACAGGGGAAAAAAAGACATATCTGAGAGAAACAACTGTATAAATTTACCTGTTGCTTACCAGCAACTGTTGCAGTGACCTTTTTATAACTGCAAACAATTAGCCTTCATTTCAAAAGAGCAGTTTTGGTACTTCAGAGTTCCCTGATATGTTGCCATTGATTTGAAACAGTCAAGGTTGTTTTACTGTAAAAATATTAATAAAATATAAATAGTATTAAAAATAAAATAATTAGCTTCATCTGACAGTATAGAAAAATCAGGTTAAAAATTTTGTTCTTGGTGAGCTTATAGGGAAAGAGGCAACTTCATATACTGATGTTAGAACTGTGAATTGGGGTAACATCCAGGGAACATCATTTGACAATATCTATTGACAATTTTTAAAGGCACATATACTCTTATGTATAGCAATTACATTTCCAGGAATTTATCAGATATGCTTACAAATATTTGATAAATGAGTATGGATTATACTGGCAACAATGGCTGCCTTAAAAAAAAAGGAGGGTAGTGGGAGGGCTTAGGTAAATGTGACTGATTAATCTTCATTATATCTTCCTATACTTATTATATTTATTTTATGTTACATATTACCTATTTAAAAATAACTTAGTTTAAATAAATAAGTAAATGTGTAATAAAAGGAAAAAGAAAAAATTACTATACTGACAATAATTTAGAAATTTGCCATCAACCATCATTCCATCTTTATCAACACATTCTCACCTGTAACCAGTTACAAAATGGAAGCACCTGGAGGTATTTTTACACCATTATTCATCACAATTGCCAGCATATGCTATTACATAACATTAATAGCATTACTATTATTAGTTTTTTGTCCTTTTAAAACACGTCAAGGGGCGCCTGGGTGACTCAGTCATTAAGCGTCTGCCTTCGGCTCAGGTCATGATCCCAGGGTCCTGGAATGGAGCCCCGCATCGGGCTCCCTGCTCCAAGGGAAGCCTGCTTCTCCCTCTCCCACTCCCCCTGCTTGTGTTCCCTCTCTCGCTGTGTCTCTCTCTGTCAAATAAATAAAATCTTAAAAAAAAAAAAAAACGTCAAAATTTGTGTAATTATTTATATTTATGGAGTGCCTATTTGTGTTGAACAGTATGCTTAGATGCACATGTAAAATTTAATACAATAATCCTATAAGTAGGATAATATGGCTTATGATTTTGGATGAGAAAATTGAGGTTCATACTGCTAGTTAGTGGAGGATTTGGGATTTGAATCAATGTCCCTCCATTCGCTAAGCTATATTGCCTCTATCAAATTCCATTTAGAACATCTTCATAATTGTGTTTTCTGATTTCTAATTGTAAATATCTGTCTCAGTCCACCAATTGTTCAATGTCATGCAGCCCACGATTATCCAGTATGGTGTGCAAGGCAGCAGATATGTGAGTAAAGTTCCCAAAGGTATCTCACCAAAGAATTCATTCTGCACTGCCAGAGTGTAAAATGACACAAAGTTTAACAGTGATTTAGAATGGAGAAATTTTATCTCCAGATGAAACCTCACCCCTCAAGTCAAGATTGGTATATACAACTACCTAGTCAGCATCTTCACTTGGATGTGGAATACACATTTCAGACATAATATACCCAAATCCCATCTTCTCTGCTCATGGCCACCTAAACTTGTTCTCCTCACAGTCATCCTCATCTCCATTAAGGGCAGCTCCATTCTTCTAGTTGTTCAGGCATATTTCTCTCTTCCTTTTTTCTCCTCTCCCTCCCCCCTTCCTTTTTTCTCCTCTCCCTCCCCCCTTCCTTTTTTCTCCTCTCCTCTCCCTGTCCTATGCCCAATCCTTCAGCAAATGCTGTTTTCTCTATTATCAAAATATACATATAATCTGACCTTCTCTCACTAGTTGATCATTAGTTACTCCTCTGACCCCAGTCACCAACAACTCATGCCTGAATTACTTTAAAAGATTTTTAAGAAGTTTCCTTTCTTCTATCCATCCCACTACAATCTATTCTCTATTCAGCAGCCAGAGTTATCCATATTAAATATGTCAGATAATGTATTACTTCCATGTCCCAAAACCTCTAATAGCCAGAAGCTTAAAATCATCTACATAATTTGACTTCATTATCTCTTAATCTTCAGCTCTGCAATTTACCCCTCCCCTAATATGCTTTAGCCATCTGGCCTCTTAACGAATCTTTAAAACTCTGCAACCTCAGGGCCTTTCCACTTGCTCTTTGTCCTGCTGGAAACATTTCCCAGCCCTCAATTATCAGCATGGTTTTCTCCATTACTTCCTTCAAATCTCTGTTCAAATATCACTCTTTCCAGGAATCTTTGCAAGACCACCTATTTCAAACTCTAGCCCTATTCCAGGTACTCCATGTCTCCTCCCTGGTTTATTTCACACCACGGCTCCTGTCACCTTCTAATTTACTTCACAATTTTCTTTGTTATTATGTTTATTGACTACCTCCTCCACAAAAATGTAACTTCCATGAGGGTAAGCATTCTTTTTCCTACTGTTTTAATTTCTGTTGTATTCGTAATGACTGACATATATTTATTGGTAGAATGAATGAATAAATGACATTTTCTAAAACATAATCCACAAAACACCATTCCTGTGAGATGCTCTATTGAAAAAACAGACTAGGACAGGCTTGTGACTAAATAAATTTGGAAAACTCTACATACTATATTCCCCTTTTATATATCTACTCTTTCTATGAATATAAGTAAATATGCATATAATAAACATTTATAAATACTAATGGTATATTGCATTACTCTATAATAATACAAATATATATAATTTATCTATACATGAATGCATATTTATAAATATATATATAAATTTTATGTAAGTGCTAAAACTGTGCTAATGATTAAAAAGACAGATATCTGTCTAACAAAATAACTGAATTTAAAGATTGAATTTGCTGACAGATTACAAATAAAGTCTCTAACTAACTGAACAGGAAAGAAATAGTGAGGAATTACTAAAGATATGAAAGATGGAAAAGGGAGTATTTAACAAATTTAGGTAATCAAAAAACATGAATATAGCCCAAAGGAGTTGAAATTATACCAATAAACACTGCAAGAAGAAATGTAGAAAGAAAATATGGATAATTGACACTAAAATTTTCAAATTTCTACGAAATACTCTAAATCCACCTCTACATTTCATGAAAGAAAGTTGTTTTTAGTGACAAATACTTAGTGACATACTTTAATGAATTTTGCTTTTTTGAATGTAAAATCAGAGAAAATAAATTTATATACTCCATTTATCAGTTCATGAAAATCTGCTATTTTGAAAATTAGGCATACTTGGGTATAGAACAGGCAGGTAGATTAGCACATTGTGAAGGACAATTTAGGACTTAATGTTCTTTCTGAACGATGTCATCACTTTAAGACTATTAGACATGTGGGTTGATAAATGTCTTGCTTTAGAACTTATCCTGCACTTAACCTGTCCTGCATGTGTTTCCATTAATACTGATCATTTTCCTTTCCCTTGAATGAAAAGGTCTCAATTTGTAAATTGGAAGCCAAAAGGCAAGAAACCTTTTACTCTCCATTCCCCCACATAGCTCAATGGAAGAAAAAAATCTTTTCTTGCTTTTGATAGAAACCTCAACCTGATGTCAACACAGACACAGCACACAATCATTGTATTCTACACCTACATAAGTAGTAGGCATATAGCTAGGCTAATAAAATGAGCTCTTTTCTACCATCTGAGGGTTTGACAGTTGACAGTCCATTTAAAGACCAGATAGTACTTATTAACAGAAAAGAGAATTACTTAATCTAAAGTCTTAGGATAGGGAATGGTTTACTACCATATTAAGCTGGAAAACCAATATTTTCCATACTCCTTTGCTAAAAAATACTGTTAACAGTATTAATCTTAAAAAAGAAAAGAAAGGATGAATCTAAGTGTCCATATTTACCATTAAAATAAAAATAGATCAGAGGTAATAGTATTGTTCACATGACTGGCTTTCTTAAAGGCCTCACAAAAAAAACCACAGAATTCAGTTAAAAGAGCCATTTATTTTCCCAATAAATGCCCAAATCATGGACTAAGTAACACTGAAATAGAAAGACACATAAATTAGGTCCTGGAAGCAATATCAGGGTTTGGGGGTGGGGGTGGGGCAGAAAACCTGATACCTACAAATAACCAAGCTTGAAGCCTCTACCAATGTAAATGCATTTGGATTCATTTACTCATTGAGCATCTTCTGCACAGTAGTGACCTGAACAATGTGGGGCAAAAGAGATAGGAAAGAATGACTGGTTCAAGAGAAGTAAGAGATAGGCTGGCAAGAATTGATAACGGTGTAGAGCATGTGGAAAGAGGATGCCTCTTCTTGATGACTGGCTAGGCCAACAGCTGGCCCCATTCCCTGATGGAGGAAACCCAGCGGAGAGAGCTCACTGGAAGAGGATTGGAGAAACATGGTAAGTTCACTTTTGGACACAATGAGAATGGGGTTCCTGTAGTATGCCCAAGTGGAGATGTCAAGAGAATAGATATTAAGAGTCTGATCCAAGGGAGACATCTGGGCTGCTGACATCTTCACTGGGTAAAATCATGAAAATGGGTGAGTTTACTCCAAAAGTATGTTTACAGATACAAGAGGCCCCAAGACAGCCATGAAAAACACCAATGGAAACACAAAAGGGAATCCACAAAGCAGAATAGACCCAACTTAATTTCCATCTAGGATAGAAGAATCGTTTTTCTGACCTTCCAAAAATAGGACTATAGAGATTGTTTCACTCCCTTGCCACCATGGGTGGCCTTAAGTGTCTACTACTGGGTTAACCAGGGTTTTAGGTGGCTTAGAGGAATCCCCCCCCCTTTTTTTTTAGAGGAATCCTTTGTGCACATCCATATACAGCATGTTAAGCAGTGGCAGACAGCTATATTGTGTGCATCAGAGAGGTCCAACCAGGTAACTGATTGCAGAAGGCAGATTTCTCAAGTTGCTCTCAGCTCTCAAGGTTAAATTATGGGAGGGCTTTCTCCATTGTACCTTCTCAAGGAGGTGAAATTGGGAGATTTAACCTGAATAATTCACATGAAAATAAAACCATTTGGGGCTTGTCATTGCTTAATGTAGAAATCCATCATTATTTTAAACAATTGGATACATTTAGTTCTCCACTTTTACCACAGAAACTCAGGAGGCCTGTAACTATATATTCATTCTCAGTAAAACTCTTTGTTGCCAAGAGAAAGTATAAAAGCTGAGAGGTCAGAAGAAGATTGTGCGTTCTCTCAGAGTGTTTCGGTTTTGAGGGGACTTCACAGGATTGCAGAATACTTAACTCTGATCACACCTGGCTTTCTTCACAACAGTACAGTGCAAAGCTTTAGGTGTATTGAAATTATTTCCCAGAAGTATTCCATAGTTCTCTGTGATTTGAAAGAAACCCAATTCTTGAATGAAATGAAACATCCTTTTTCAGAAAATTAGCATCATCATCAGGGCTGGCATTACAGGAATGCATTTCAGGAACTAAATTAAAGGATATACACAGTCCAACTGGAGATAAAGATATCTGCAGTTCCTCTGCAAAGGGGAAACTTCCCTGCAAGATCCAGGACCTCCTAGAAAATGCTACTATAAGTGGTGGTCTCCATTGGTCACAAAATGATCTCCTAATCCAGAGTAATCACAGCCTACTGAGGTTCTACATTATCAAAATATTATTTAATTAGTGGAGCACCTGGGTGCCTCAGATTAAGTGTCCAACTCTTGATTTCAGCTCAGGTCATGATCTCAGGGTCATGAGATAGAGCCCCACATCATGCTCCATGCTGGGCATGGAGCCTGCTTAGGATTCTCCCTCTTTCCTGACCCCCCTCTCCCTCTCTAAAAAAATAAATAAAATAACATTATTTAATTAGAATAAATAATCTGAATTTAGGCACAAACGTTATGTCTGACTCATAAGAGAATATTTTTGATGATGTACGAGGACCCCTGGATTACCTACATATGTGAGTAGCCCATCTCTGAAATCCCTCTCTCCTCCCAGTAAGAGCAACAATTATAATCAGCTTCAGAGAGGAAAGAGTCCTCTGGACCCTCTCCCTGGAGCAACTTAACACAGCATGACGCATCTTTATCCTTGCTTTTGTGGTTGCATCTGTAGGAATGTGCTAATAGAAGAGCTGTCTCTGTCTTGCCTGAACAACGTTCGGTCCAACATTAGCCATGGAGTGGTGGGAAACTGTACTCTGCCCCCTTTCCAAGAAGTGAGAGGTGGGAGTTCCTTGCTTTCTGTTTTGATCTCACAGTGTGAATCTCTGTTCTTTCTCTTTTTAATTGGAGTAAAACACCTGCTCTTAGTTTCATTCTTCGACTTAGGAAATTCTTCTTTGACCAGAATTGTACAAGGTACATCATGGCAGAGAGGAGGCAGGGAACCTCTCTGCCTGGGAAAAGCAGAGAACACTTAATAGACTAGAAGACTCTTGAACTTGCTCTTGAATAAGTATGTATTTTCCCATGAAGGCAAAGCAGCAAGAATACATTTGGTAAAGGAAACAGAATGTGCAAAGGCACATGAAATGGCAATATTTTCTTGGATAACCACAAAAAAATATTAATGAAGCCTCAGGTGTAAGAAGCAGGGGATGAGTCTAGTAGATAAGGACTCCAGCTATGAGCTGTGTGCAGTGCAAATAATACCGGATTTTATTCTCTGAAGGTGATGACTTTCAATGAAACATTCAAAGCAAGGAAGGGTGTGATCAAATTAGCACTGTAGGCTGACCATGAAGACTGTCTCAGTCAGAAGGCTCAGGGAAAAGCTTTCTCAGAATGGGGGGCCAGTACGTTAAACACCCTCTTCATTTGCCATCTCCTTTACACAGAAAAGTACAATGACTGTATATCACTTATCAAAAATAGTCTTACATACACATGTCCTTTGGTCTCACTTCAGCAGCTAAAGAAAGAAGTGATTTATAAGAAATGCCAGCAAGCATATTTTTTTGGATGGAGAGGGGTGACATTTGTGCACAAGAAAATGCCAGGGTAAATAAATTAGCACTATCTCCCCCTCAACCAAAAAATCACAGAATATATATTCTTTCTAAAGGGATTGAGAGTCAAGAGGCTTTAATTCCCCATGAGGCACCATTCTTTCCTTAGTTTTAACAATAATGATATCACATGTTTCTTAGATCTTTACAAGTTATAAGTTATTTTCAAATTTAGTATCTCCTATAATCAATACAACATCTCACATAATGACTTAGAGAGCAAGGTAGCACCTACTCTTCTATCTCTGCTTTTTATGTATATCAAAACTAAGGCCATGAAGTTAGGAAAGAGCAAAATCCAAGTAGTGGGTCTTGAATCCAAGTCCTTAAACTTTAGGTTTGTTGGGGTTTTTTTAACTACTCAATACTACATATGTAGAAAATAACAGACGTGCATATCCTTTGCTTTAACAACTAAGGATTCCAGAAAATCAAGCTAACTAATTTTTAGTGGACTGGGCAATCTCACCTCAAGTTTTCCAATCTGTTCCTGCTCTTAGCAACCGAAGATGCTCAGGTAAACAGATTGTCTCAAAGACAAATCCACCAGACACTCCCTATGATATCAGTACCACTTTTTCCCAACATTCCCCTTCCCACCTCATCATCTCCTCCCATGGAATTACCACCTGGTTTTTGTTTTTTTTTAAAGATTATTTATTTATTTATTTAGGGAGAGCAAGAGAGTGAGTGCAGGGAGGAAAGGAGGAAGAGGGAAAAGCAGACTCTGTGCTGAGCGCAGAGCCCAATCTCATGACCCTGAGATAACGATGTGAGTTGAGATCAAGGAAGAAGCTGGAGCACCTGGGTGGCTCAGTCAGTTAAGCATCTGCCTTCGGCTCAGGTCATGATCTCAGGGTCCTGGGATCGAGTCTTAAATTGGGCTCTCTGCTCTGCGGAGAGCCTGTTTCTCCCTCTCCCCCTGCTCTTCTCTCTCTCTCTCTCTGTCAAATAAATAAATAAAATCTTTAAAAAAAAATCAGAAGTCTAACCCCTGAGACACCCAGGTACCCCAAATTACCACCTTTTCAACAGGTTAATTATACACTTCAGAATACAACACATTAATAACAACCACTTTAAATTTATGTAGTATTTTTCCTTTTTGGAAACTCAAACTACTTTTGTAATTGCTTAAGGGGGATTGATAGGGAGTTTTTCTAGTGTTTCTGTCTTTCCCTCTATTCTGTTATTTGACTCCATGGTATTTTCCCTTTCTGACTCCCTGCCTCTAACAAAAAGTAGAAGATGAAATGCAAGAAAAAGAAGGTGGCATATGATCATCACATAATTAAAATCCCCACCGTTTCAATCTATCATACATGGTTTATGAGAGAGGAATGCCTAAAAGGCTGGATATTAATTCAAAAATTGAGTAAAAGCAAAGCACTGGTAAGTTCAGTTCTCTAAGTTCGCCTATGGGGTGGTAACCATCACTTTTCTGTTTGCCACTAACACAATTGTGTAGTATAGAAGAGCTGCAATAGCTAGCGTTTGAATTACACAGTAGTCAAGCCAGATAATTAAATTTCCCTTCCAGAAAGAATATGTCCCTGCTGAGGAAACCTTATTGCATACTGCTGTTCATGGTGACCATTATCAAATTTGTAGGACATGTCTCTGTATTATAATGATTCATTTAAAAGTTATCATTACACAACCCAATATGGTTAGAAAAGGGAGCAAAAATTCCAGCATAGTTTGAAGGAGGATCTGAAATGTCCCCAAGATTTATTTAACAAAGTGCATTCTAGCTCTGCATCAACGGCAAAAAGAACAATTGCCCAAAGAGTTCTTGCTCTTCTCTGACGGATGGCAAATAAAAATCTTCTGCTCTAGGAAAATTGCATCTGATCCCCTAGAAGCTTCTCTCAACTGTTCTTTTGAGATATTACAGTGTACTGAGTTGATCTGGCATACATGAAAGGAGTAATGGTAATCTACTAACATGAAAATCAGTTCTGTTTATTTTTAAGGGAATCTAATCCTCCTATCAATTCTGCTTTTGTGAATATATTACTGCAAATGTTTCCTCAACTATTAAGTGGGTATATTGATGTATTTTTTAATGAAATTTAAGAATGCACTGCATAAGACATAAATACAATTTCTCTAGATTAACAGCAATCTCTCAAGATTTTTGGCTATTGTGAGTAGCCCTCATATTTTCTTTTTTTTTTTTTTTAATTTTTTCTTTCTTTCTTTGTCAGAAACAGAGAGAGAGGGAACACAAGCAGGGGGAGTGGGAGAGGGAGAAGCAGGCTCCCCACTGAGCAGGGAGCCCAATGCGGGACTCAATCCCAGGACCCCGGGATTATGACCTGAGCCGAAGGCAAACGCTTAACCCACTGAGCCACCCAGGCATTCCAGCCCTCATATTTTCCTTAGAGAGACAGAAAAAGAAAGACAGATGTTACTATTATGCTATGTGGACATAAAATACATTTGTGTCTCTCAGTTCTATTTGGTTTGATTCAGGTATAACACCTATAGAACGAACAGTGGCTATATTATGCCTTTTTCAATCCCCCATAGAACCAGAGTTCATGCTCAAAAAATTTGCAAATGAAGAATTTGTCAATCACCACATAATCACTATCTTCTATGTATCATACATGATTCTTATGCATTACAGAGAATAAAGAAAGTATAAAATAAGAGGCTTGCCTTTAAAATCCCTATAACTTTGTTGGAAAGACAACAATATTAACATTTTCAAATGTTCAGGTATTTTAATTGTATCATAAATTTTCATTCTAAATTATGATCATACATATAATATGGGTCTTTAAGGGCCTTTACATCTTCCTTTGAGTTTATCATATCAAACTTTTATTTCTCATTCATCCTTTCTGTATATCTTCATGTCCTTCTGAAAAGCAGATGTTTTTCCATCAGTGAGATTGACTTAAACATGCATGAAATAAAGTGGAATACAGAAGAGGTACTATTTATTTAATGAATATAGATCTTCAATAAGCTTTGTGTTCCCAAGTATTTTTCCTGTTCTGTATTCAAATATCATTTACTGGTGGAAGAAAGGGTACCATATAGTTAAAATGTTAATATATTTTACTAACAAATTTGGGGATGGGATTGCAGATAGGTATTTTCAATCATTGAGGAAGCCTCATTGGCTACTTCAAACAGCTGCTTTCTGGTTTTATCATTACTATTTTTTACTCCAACCAGAAATGCATCGTATCAGTCCCTTCTTAAAAACTTCACCTGGCTCACAGTTACACAGGACAGGATCCAAGCATTCTATCTTGCCAAAATAAGGTCTTTCATAAATGAGCTCTTATCTACCTTTCCAGTCTCATTTTGGGCGGAGGTAGATGGCAATTTTCTAGGTTGACTTTGAGAGAGCTGCCAAAGAGGGTCACTCCTATTTTGGCTGAGAATGGAATCCCAACATTTTGGAAATTTTCATTTAAAAAGGCTTATATCAGTACTTGATTCAAAAGAGTATTTTAACAGCACAAAAATAAGCAAGGAAGCTTAGATGTTATCAAAGAACCAAGAGCACAGAATTGAACAAATTCTGCAGTTGATTGCTTTTTATTAGAATACAACATATATCAGAGGAGTAGAAATTCCAGACAGCTCATTATTAAACAGAAAGATGAATAAAAGCAGACGGCATTTTATCTAAATTATCCAGCTGATCAATCAATTCAAATGAGACTTTCTATTACAGGGATATCAGCCAAACTGGCACTCTGATCACTGATTGATAGAGGAGACTAGGATTAATTGTGGGTCATACGAAAAGAATAAAACAACCATTCTTTTTTTTTATTTATAAATCTCTTAAAGAGATGATAGATTCTTAGACAGATAAATAAGCAAGCATATCTAGGACATTCTTTTCAAAAATTCCAGACCATTGCTTATGCTATTTAGGTGGTAACAAGCTATCATATAATCCTCTTTTAATCAACCAAAAGAATTTAGACTCCCAAAGACCAAACCCCAATCCCAGGATTTATTATCTATGCTATAAAAAAAAATTTTTTTTTGAGTATCTCTGAGTCCCTGGTTTACCCATCATACTTGATACTCACAAACCATTTAATGGGCTTTGGACTACCTATGGGTTAGACTACCTTTGTGCTTCCTTATAAGTTCTCTTGCCCCTTTGACTAGCTTGAAGGTCCCAGGGATGTTATGTTGCTCTTAAATGGGCAGTCTGAAATATGCTGCAAGTGACAGATTATGGTCAGGAGCCAGCTGTTCACATATTTGATCAGCCAGTGGGAAATCTTTCAGCAGCTCTTAAATAAAAAATACAGGAAGGTGTCAGTGTTTGGTGACACTGTTTTTAATCTTCACATTTCTCACTGACAGGAGGTAATGGTTATCCATGGGAGACCTGTCACATGACAACAGCTTCTTTACCACCAGGAGAGTCACAATATGGCCTCCCTTAACAGTCATAGCATCTTGGGCTTCTCTTTCTGAAAATGCTATCTCATGCCTGGGAGGTAAAAAGAAGACTTTTATTAGTTCTAGAATTCTTTTTGATTTCTAAATAATTATAAAATGTCTTAACTAATCTTAACATTACTATAATCCCATAAATTAAAATAGAACATAAGGTTCCATTTCTGTTCCAATGTTCCTAAAATTAGACCATAAAGTGAACTAATTTATTAATAGGTCAAACTGATCAAATAATTGGTAGTAAAGACTGACATCTACCATTCCAGTCACCACTCATGGGAAGTAAAACTTTACTTCCACTGCTCAACATGGAAGAGTGGGTTTCATTAGAAGGTCCAGGGAATGTTTTATTTCAAATTCTGGAACTGTTGCAGAAATACCTATCACCAATTTATAGAAGGTCCACAGTATTCATTGTATTCTATAGTCGTTCAATAAAAATCAACATTTATAGTATTAACACAAAGTATTCAGGCACAATGAAAATATAAAGCCAAGACTTGATCAATAATTTTTTAAAAGAAAACTTCAAAGCAAAGTGAAATATTTATTTACTTCAAACAAGATCATAAGGAAAGAAGTCCCATTCTTTGTTCCCACAAGCTTAACTTGGGCTTTGCTGGTTTCTTTTCTAGTGATGATGAGGGACTATTAGATATATGACATTATTTGTGAAGGTTATTGTACACTGATACATAATTGTAGGAGAGCTTATTTCTGGTGTGTACACATGTACATATGGTCAGGTGCTCTACTTTGTAACTTGAACATAAAATATATTCCTGTAAACATATAAATCACAATTGGCTTCAAGCTTACCCTTGCCCATATAGGAGTCCCCTCAGAATATCTAAAATTCAGGGCTTCTAAACCTCAACACTATTGACATTTTGGGCCAGATAATCCTTTGTTGTGAAGGACAGTCCTGTGCACTATAGGATGTTTAACAACATCTTTAGCCTCTACCCACTAGATCCCAATAGCCCTCCTCCCCCCACCCCAAGTTAGGACAACCAAAAATGTCTCAAATCATTGCCAAATGTCCCCTAGGTGGCAAAATTACTCCCAGTCAAGAAGAATCACTGGTCTAAATTACTAAAAGTGGTTCCTTCCTTTTTTTTTTTACTGGGTATGGGTCAAGCTTTTTCTTTAACTCTCCACAGAATGAAACTAAAATATAATTTTAAAAGAAACATCACTGAAAGTTTGAAGTTTTTTAAAAAATGTAGGTCAAGAATAATTTGGGACTATTATATATAGCAGTTCTTAGTCTTCTCATTCTCTTACTGGGAGTCATCCTGCCAAACTCCTATGTATTTTACATGTAGAAACCACCTAATCTCTCACCACTCATACATTTACCCTCAGAAACCAGTATTTCAAAATGCTTGATGACAGGAAGAATTTTTTTTCTTTTTTGTTTTATGATTTAAGCATATGTTTATTCTCACATGCTGATACCCACAGTTTTCCAAACACATCTTTTTTTAAGTTTTTATTTAAATTCCAGTTAGTTAACATACAGTGTAATACTAGTTTCAGGTGTACAATTTAGTGATTCAACACTTACATACAATATTCTGTACTCATCACAAGTGCACTCCTTATTCCCCATCATCTATTTAACCCATGTCCCCACCCACTTCCCTTCTTATAACCATCAGTTTGTTCTCTATAGTTGAGAGTCTGTTTCTTGGTTAGCTTCTCTTTTTTCCCCTATGATCATTTGTTTTGTTTCTTAAATTCCACATATGAGTGAAACCATATGGTATTGTCTTTCTTTGACTGACTTATTTCACTTAGCAGTATGCTCTCTAGCTCCATCCATGTTGTTGCAAATGGCAAGATTTCATTTTCTTCTATGGCCAAGTAATATTCCATTATATATACACACACACACACACACACACACACACACACACACCACATCCTCTTTATTCATTCATCAGTTGATGAACATTTGGGTTCTTTCCATAATTTGGCTTTTGTTGATAATGCTGCTATAAACATTGGGGTATGTGTATCCCTTCAAATTAGTATTTTTGTATTCTTTGGGTAAATACCTAGTAGTGCAATTGCTGGATTATAGGGTAGTTCTATTTTTTAACTTTTTGAGGAACCACAATACTATTTTCCAGAGTGGCTGCCCCAGTTTGCAATCCCACCAACTTTGTAAGAGGGTTCCCCTTTCTCCATATCCTCACCAACACCTGTTGTTTCTTGTGTTATTAATTTTAGCCATTCTGATGAGTATGAAGTGATATCTCATTGTAGTTTTGATTTGTATTCCTCTGATGATGAGTGATGTTGAGCACTTTTTCATGTGTCTATTAGCCATTTGTATGTCTTCTTTGGAGAAATGTCTGCTCGTGTCTTCTGCCCATTTTTTAACTGGATTATTTTGTTTTTTTGGGTGTTGAGTTTGGTAAGTTCTTTATAGATTTTGGATACTAACCCTTTATCAGATATGTCATTTGCAAATATCTTCTCCCAACCTGTAGGTTGCCTTTTATACTTGTTGATTGCTTCCTTTGCTGTGCAGAAGCTTTTTATCTTAACAAAATCCCAATAGTTCATTTTTGCTTTTGTTTCCCTTCCCTCAGAACAC
The DNA here is from genome assembly GCF_002201575.2 of Neomonachus schauinslandi. Lineage (NCBI taxonomy): Eukaryota > Metazoa > Chordata > Mammalia > Carnivora > Phocidae > Neomonachus > Neomonachus schauinslandi. The sequence continues at coordinate 48,367,780 of NC_058415.1, read as the reverse complement.
CCATCTAGTAAGAACTTGCTACAGCCAATGTCAAAGAGGTTACTGCCTGTGTTCTCCTCTAGGATTTTAATAGTTTCCTTGTCTCACATTTCGGTTTTTAATCCATTTTGAATTTATATTTGTGTATGGTGTAAGAAAGTTGTCCAGTTTCATTCTTCTGCATGTTGTTGTCCAGTTTTCCCAACACCATTTGTTAAGGAGCCTTTTTTCCATTGGATATTCTTTCCTGCTTTGTCAAAGATTAATTGACAGCAATTGGACAACAAAAAGAAATAAAAGGCATCCAAATTGGAAGGAAGAAGTCAAACTTTCACTATTTCCAGATGACATGATACTCTATATAGAAAATCTGAAGGACTCCACCAAAAAAATGCTAGAACTGATAAATGAAATCAGTAAAGTCACAGGATACAAAATCAACATAGAGAAATCTATTGCATTTCTATACACCAATAGTGAAGCAGAGAAAGAGAAAGTAAGAAAACAATCCCACTTAAAATTGCACTAAAAACCATAAGATACCTAGGAATAAACCTAACCAAAGAGCTAAAAGACCTATAGCCTGAAAACTATAACACCCTGATGAAAGAAATTGAAGATGACACAAAGAAATGGGAAAACATTCCATGCTCATGGATTGGAAGAACAAATATCATTAAAATGTCTATATTACCCAAAGCAATCTACACATTTAATGCAATCCTTATGAAAACAATACCAGCATTTTTCACAGGACTAGAACAAACAATTCTAAAATTTTTGTGGAATCACAAGAGACCCCAAATAGCCAAAACAACCTTGAAAAAGGAAAGCAAATCTGGAGGCATCACAATTTCAGACTTCAAGTTATATTACAAAGCTGGAGTGATCAATATAGTATGGTACCAGCACAAAAATAGACACATAGATCAATGGAACAGAATAGAAAACCAAGAAATGAACCCACAACTACATGATCAATTAATCTTTGACAGGAAGAATTTCTTACCCACCATTTGACTCCCACATCATTCAGAACTGCCTTTTCTCTTCAACTGCTATCAGTGAGCACCAGGAATCTGGTGATCCTAAAGACAGGAATCCTGGCTGGTGATCCCCAAACTTTTTTGTTAGCTGTGAATTGAGTCACAAATTTGGAGAGTAAGGATGTGAGTTGCCCGACATCTTGTAAGTACATGATTAAAGAGAAATATACTATATCTTCTACCTTCTACCCACCCACTTAGTTATGGCCTAAGTCTAGACAATAATATCCACACCAATAGTCCATAATCACTTTTTTCTGGGTTATCCATTCTTTATTAATACAGTGTGTAAGATGTTACTATCCCAGTTCCTTTTTTATAATTTTAAATCCAGCATGAGTGAATTAAGCCTATGGTTCTCTCCACATGTATTTTTCATTGTACCCTAAATTAGGACAAATTAAAAACATTCAAAATTCTGCTTGGACATGTCATGATTTGTATATGGCAGAGTGCATCCTAAATACACAGACAGCCAACAAATATTTTTTTTTTCTTTCTCTACAAAAAAAGAAAAAATCCTGAGAGAACAGACTCAGGAATAGCACACTAGAACTCTTAGTCTGAAATGGAGGTATTAGCAGTGGTATTCCACTCAGGATGAATTGAAGGCTTCCATTGTGAACAATCAAAACTGCTTGCAGTTTTGAAAAAGTGGCTTTTAGAGCCCTAACTTCTTAAGATTTTAAAAAACCATAGAGGCCCATCTCAGCCAAGGTGCCCCATTCCACGTGTGTTTCCGTAGGACATTGTTAAGCTTCACTCAAAGTATCTATTGACTATTTAGGCATACTGTGCAGGCAGCAAACAAAAATTTTAGGGCTTCAACAGCTGTATAAATACCTTTGTTTCTGAGCAATAGGAAACATGAAAAATAAATGCAATGAAGAAAAGAAAGACACTGAATTTTTTAGAATGTTATAGAGGATTGGCTTATATGTTTTTTAAAACATAAAATGTGACTGTTTACCCTTATAACTGGTTGATCTACAATTCTATGTGGAATTCTATTTTGTTTTTTTCCCCATAAATTTCTAAGTATTTACATCTACAAGGGCTTTGAATTCTATGCTTTTAATATATTTACAGTGCTTAGAAAGAGAATGATACATGTGAAGCTGAAGTTACTGGGAAAGTAGAACACTTAATCATATTGGATAAATATACAAGTCTTATTGTTATATCTTTTAAGCTGTATTATTTTGTTCATGGCCCAACTTTTTCATTTATACTGGTCTAAAACTCTTGTTTAAAATGAGATAGGTAGATAGGTAGGTAGGTAGATAGACAGATAGATAGATTTGAAAGCTTAGAATTTCCAGGACACATGTTTTCTGCCATGCTACTTGCCCTAATGAAAGGACATTGAAATCAAGGAAATTGTTTTGACCCATAGCCCCCCCCCAAAAAAATCATGAACAGTTATTTCAACAGATGATTTTTTTAAAAAGATGATCCACTTCCAGTTTTCAGCTCCAACACGTAGAGAGTGTAAAAGCTGTGACTTTCATCTTTATAATAAGTAAGAGTTGAACTCTTAATGAAACTGAAAATAAATGAATGATATGTAAGAGATGAGATAAAATTGGGAATACTCTTCTCTAAGTTACTGGCATCACCCATGAAGTGATTTAGTCTTATTTGAAGATGGACTTAGATTAGTTTAAAATGTATGTTTAGGGATGCCTGGGTGGCACAGTCAGTTAAGTGTCTGCCTTCAGCTCAGGTCATGATCCCAGAGTCCTGGAATCAAGTCCTGTATTGGGTTCCTTGCTCAGCAGGGAGCCTGTTTCTACCTCTGCCTGCCTCTCTCTCTCTCTCTCTCTCTCTGACAAATAAATAAATAAAATCTTGTACTTTCAGAGTCATCACTAAAAATTTTTTAAAAAGGAAGTATAAGTGATATGCAAAGACAGGAGATAAAATGGAATAACATAAAATAAAATGAGAGAAGGCATAAAAGAGGGGGAAAATAAAAGAAACAAAAACCAAATGCAATAAATAGAAAATAGTTTCAAATATAAGGTATATTACCTCACTATGTCAATGATCACTTTAAATGTGAATGATTTAAATATACCAATTAAATGACAGAGATTGTCAGAGTATTTAGAAATAAAAAACAAGATTCCATATGTTGTGTACAAGAAATCCACTTTAAATATAGACTTAGAAGAGTTAAAAGTAATGGGATAGAGGAAGGTATAGCATGCTAGCATGCAACAAAAGAAAGCTATTCCTATAATAATAGACAAAGCACACTTTAAAACAAGAAAAATTATCAGGGGTCTTTTAAAGAGCGGCATTGTGTATGATAAAGGGGTCAATTATCTAGAAAACATAGCAATCCTTAATGTGTATGCATCTAGTGGTACAGCATTAAAGTATGGGAGGCAAAAACTGATAGAACTGCAATGAGGAATAGACAATTCCACTATTACTATTCGTAACTTCAACACCTCTCTTTCAAACATTGATAGATCGAGCACGCAGAAAATCAGTAAGAACACAATTGACCTGAACAGCACTACCTGTCAATTTGATCTAATTGACATTTATAAAATAGCCCACCAACAACAGCAGGATACACATTCTTTTCACACTGAGCATTCACCAATATAGACCACATTCTGGGCCATAAAACACACCTTAACAAATTTAAAAGAATAGAATTTATATAAAGCATGTTCACAGACCACCATGGCATTTAACTATAAATCAGAAAGACAGGCAGAAAATCCAAAATGTTTGGGGAGTAAATAGCATATTTCTAAAACAGATGGTCAAAGAAGAAATCTCAGGAGAATTTTTTTTAATTGAACTAAGAGAAAATAAAAATACAACTTATCAATGGGCCCCGGGTGGCTCAGTAAGTTAAGTGTCCAACTCTTTTTTTTTTTTTTTTTTTTAAAAATTTTTTTTTTTTTTTTGAGACAGAGAGAATGAGAGACAGAGAGCATGAGAGGGAGGAGGGTCAGAGGGAGAAGCAGACTCCCTGCCGAGCAGGGAGCCCGATGCGGGACTCGATCCCGGGACTCCAGGATCATGACCTGAGCCGAAGGCAGTCGCTTAACCAACTGAGCCACCCAGGCGCCCATTAAGTGTCCAACTCTTGATCTCAGCTCAGGTCTTGAGCTCAGGGTCATGAGTTCAAGCCCCACATTAGGCTCCATACTGAGCATGGAGCCTACTTAAAGAGATTACAGATTATCAAATTTTGTGGAATAAAATTAAAGTAGTGCTTAGAGGAAAATTTATAGCATTAAATGCACATATTAGAAAAGAAGGATGACCTAAAATCAGTAATCTAAATTTCTATCTTAGGAAACTAGAGAAAGAAGAGTGATTTAAGCCTTAAGGTAGTAGGAGGAATAATTAAAAAAAAAAAGAGAGCATAAATCAATGAAAACAGAAAAACAATTTTAAAAAAATCAATAAAACCAAAAGCCTGCTATTTGAAAATATCAATAAAATTGATAAACCTCTATCCAGGATAACCAAGCTAAAAAGGAAAGAAGACATGAATTATCAATATCAGAAATGAAAGAGAAGTCATCAGTACTGATCACTTAGACACTAAAAAGATAATAAAGAAGCCCTTTAAACACTATAGCCACAAACTCGAAATGAACCAGTTCAAAGACACAATGCAAAGATAAATAGATAATCTGCATGAACTTCAATGAGTGTAAAAAATCGAACCAGTAGTTAACAAAGAAAGGACCAGGCTAGATGATTTCCTTTATGAATTTTATCAAACATTTAAGGAAGAAATTATGCCCGTTCTTCACAAACTCTTCCAGAAAATAGAAGCAGAAGGAACACTTCCTAACTCATCCTATGAGTTAATTTACTCTAGCCACATTGGCATCTTTGGTCTTACTTAAATAAACTTGGCGCACTTCTACTTCAGGGCCTTTACACTTTCTGTCCCTTATACCTGGACATTCTACCTCAAAATGTCCATATGGTCTATTTCTTTATCTCCTTGAAATTTTTATTCTGTGGGATCTGACATATATTTAAAATAGCAACAGACCTGCACCTCAACCATCACTATTTATTCCCTTTCTATGCTTTTTTTTTTTTTCCTCAGCCCTTAGCTCTTTCTGTCCCGTTATTTTTTTACCAGTCATCAATTTTCTGTCTCCCCTCATGGGACACTCCATAAGGATGTAAGTTCTGGCATATTTTTTTCACTGTTGCATCTTCAGTAGAATAGCACATAATCATAATATTTGCTCATTATATAACCATAATTGTTGAGTAAATGAATGAATGAATTGTGCAAAACAACATTAGACTTTTTTCCTAAGCCCAGCTTACATTGTAAAGAGTAACTCAAGAGCTACAGATGACTCTTTTTTCTTTAAAAGAACTCTTTTCCTATAACAAAATTAATTATAAGTTTTCTCCTACATGAATAAGTGATGTGAATGTTCATGTGTCTTTTGGGGAAAGGAAAGGTGTAGTTCATCATCCTATTAAAATCTTATAACTTTTTTTATTTAAATCATTCATATTCCATTCAATTATATACTTTCTTTATATTTAATAGTATTATCTTATGTTGTTATTTAATTTTAAGTATGTTATAATGGGTTAATAAATGTGATGCTATGTGTAAATCTTAGCACATATTCCAGGCACATAATAATTTCTCAATAAATGTTAGCTATTTTAAGTTTGTCCTCAGGGAACATGTACCTGCTATTTGTGTACACAGTCACCAGATGGCACTCTAGTTCACTTTGGTGAACACAATTCATGTTTTTCTTCTCCTGGGGACTATCCAGAAAATTAAGTCTTAGCCATCATCTTTTACTAGCCAAACTCTCTACTATTAAACACCAAACATTAAAATTGACACAGCTAACCCTTTATATATACTAGAAACATAAATCCATGACCATCATCATCATCTCAAATCGACACATGAAGATCCTACATTGTTGAACCCTCAAATACTATTCAATATTTTAAATATTATTTAAGGTCTCTAATTCAGTGAATTTTTCTATCTCTCATTCTGCAAACCAAATATCTGGAAATCATACACAACACCCCTATTCCTCTTATCCACCAGTTAGGTTTTATCACCAAATTCATTTGACTTTATTGGCTAAATATTTCTCAAACCCAACCATTTCTTTTCCCTCTCTATCGCTCCTACCAGAACAGACTAAAATCAACTTTTCCCTGGACTAAATCTGATCATATTAGATGCCTGCCTTCAGTTGAATACCATTGTTCTTATAATAGAAACAAAAATCTTAATATGCCAATCAAGACCCTCCATGCTTAACTCCCACTCTTTCTCAGCTCTCATTGTCCAGGTGCACTGGTATACTGTACCATGCTCCCTTCTTTTATCCTAGGGCCTCTGACATGCTTTTCCTCTCCCTTAAAAGTCTCACTCTCAACCCCACCCACCGTTTTCATCTACTTAACATTCTTTCTAAACATTAAATGGTCAGTTAGAAAAGTAAATCTTACTTCTGTGTAGAAGCCTTCCCAATCTTTTGTGCCACTGATTCTACTGTTATTTACTATCATGGGACTATCTTCCATTTTTTTCATTTATATTAGTTTATAATTTTAATTAATTTTGTGAGTGTTTAATTATAGTCTTCCTCTTTCTTAATCATCTATGAGTTCCTTAAAACAGAGATTATGTTTGATTTTGCTGTTATTTAATCCTCAGCCTCTGTTTGGTACCTGAAACTTTGAAGGCATTCAATATATATTTGTTGGGTGAATGAATGAAAAAAAACTTCTTCATTGTTTTTTTTTTTATTTTAATCCCAGTATAGTTAACATATTAGTTTCAGGCATACAGTATAGTGATTCAACAATTCCATGCAGAAAACTTCCTGTTGACTGCCATTAACATGACTGCACTCCAAAAATTCCTAGTCTCTTTCTGTCCCACATTTCCAGTTCCTGGAAGAGAAAATCTGACTATCCTTGCTTGGATCATATCCAACCCTGGATCAACAAACTATGGCCAAAAGTTTAAAGTTAAGAGTAGAAATGTAATCACTATAGGTTCATATATTTTTCCCAGAAAAGGGGAGATTATTTTGAGCCAACAGCTCACTGAAGAAGTATCTACTACAAATCCCTACCTCACTAGATAGTTACAGGGAGTAAACTGGATGTCATACTTATAGCATGGTGTTCTGCACAGTGTGGAGTATTTGTTTGACACTTCACAGACCTGCTTTTGTTTTCGGTTATCTTTTCAAGTATTTCATGTGCACACATGAAGATTAGAAGTCTGCCCTCAAATATTTCAACATAGATTTTTTTTCATTGATCTGGGGCTATAAAATCTTCAAACAGGCAAATGACTTACACCATGTATCCATAATACTTAATTATCTGGCATAGATTATAAATTGGTGACCATTTGTTAACAATCATATATTGAAAACCAATTATCCACAAAGCACTGACTTAATAATAAATAGTGGATAAGTAAGCCCCACACCTAAGGAACTCATAACCAGAGAGGTAAAAGATAAGCAATCAGGATGAAATAAAAGGTCTTACGAGAGAGCTGTGCACCAAATACCACAGAGGTACAAAGTGGGAACAACTCAATAAAGTACAGACAAGCAGATTCTTCCAAGGGTATTTAAATGTATACATGAAATATTGTCCTGCATAAATTGCTATTGGGTGTTTTATTTCTTCACAGGATAAATGTAGGGGATGTTCTCCATTTCGTTCAAAAAGCCTTATATAGGTCTATCACATTCATATATGCCCAGTGTCTTATACTCATAGAAAACCTAGACCCCCATGAACATCTCCCTCTTTCCTATATTCTCCTATGATCTAATGGTGAAAAGGCTTCCCTGCTAGTTTAAATCTTGTAAAAATTAGAAACAGAGGGGCACCTGGATGGCTCCATCAGTTAAGTATCTGCCTTCGGCTCAGGTCATGATCCCAGGACCCTGGGATCTCCCTCAACTCCATCTCCCTCTCCCCCTGCTTGTGCTCTCTCCTGCTCTCTCTCTCTCAAATAAATAAATAAAATGTTTTTAAAAATTAGAAATAGAAGGCAGATACTAACAAGTGGGGACCCTACAGTCTGTTTCATGACCTTCAAGAATCCACTCTCTCCCTAAATTCCTTGACTCCTAAGACCCCACAATGATACTGAATTTTTCCTCAAAGTGATCAATATTCTAGTTTTCTCAGTTTAGAAGAATCAAGTTAACAAAGTAGTTCAAATACCAACTTAAAAGCAATGGTGAAATCATGTGGCAGAGGAAGAATGTGAATTTCAGCAAGTCTGGTTCTAAATCAGTTGACTGGACATAAAATATTTTAGGCACTTGAAGGATTTCTATGATTAGGCTTGTTTATATATTCTCTTTTCTTTCACAAATTTTGGGTTAGATCTAAGTCTTAGAAACTCTTTAGCCAATTCCACTGAGTAAGTACCCACAACTCCCGGGCAATGGGTTGTCCTTCTATCTTTCAGTGAGTTCAAATTCCCCCACATATTCTGAGTCATTTTAAATCACTTCAGAATCAGCTGTAAATGTTAGATAGCTACTTCTGAGAAGCTAATACTATTTGTACCCATCCTCAAAACAAATTCTGTTTATTTTTATTATCTGCACTTCTGTATGTTTCTCCTCATCTTATACTTTTTGGTTAAACACTGCTCAGTGAGATTTTCCCACAAGCAATCAACTCATTTTAGAATAAATTTGTTTTCCTTTGCTTTCTTAATCCATCACCCCAAAGTGGGAAAGATACAGTATATCTTTATTTAAAATTTTGTTTACAATAAAAATGTACTAACTTCAAATAGTACAAAAAAGAAAAACTCTCATCTTGTGCAATATGTTATTAATAGAGATACGAAGGGCTTACAGTGAAAGTCAAACCCCAATAAATGAACATGCTATCCTCACATGAACAACTGCACACACTGTAGCTCAACTCTCTGACTGAATGCACACATGCTCAGAGCAAATACTCATAAATTTGCATTCTCACCTGCTGCTCCATTGATCTAGCCTTCTAAATATGCTTGTCTTAAAGACAAAGCAACCCAACAGTATTCAGAATCAGCAAGAAATAAATGAAGCATGGCTATGTACCACTGGGAGAAGAAAAGATCTGATACAATTAAAATAATGAAGTGGACGAATATGGGTACAGAAAAAGACCCAGAATAGCACAGAAGACAAACGCTGACACCAAATGCGCAAGTGCCACCAGTAATGGGAGTAAAGGAGATGTTCTGACAACTACATCTGTTACTAAAATAGATACCATGACAAATAAAAATAGCAAGAACAAACCTTATAATGGGATTAAGACAGAGCATAGGGAACTAATGACTGAGGATAAAGACAAACGCGGTGACAATGGCAGGTAGTGTGACAAATGAAATGCTTGGATAAGCAAAATTCGGGAAACCAGACAGCTGAGAGACCCAAGACCAAGACTGAGACAAATCTGTCAGCAATACAGATAGCATCACACTGCACCAGAAGACAGTGCTAAATTATAAATGTTAATGATAGATGGATTCAGCAAAGCCACAAGCAGAACAAAAGAAGTGAAATGGAAAAACACCCTCACTGCAGTGTTTGATATAGGTCTTCATTGAAGGAAGATGTGTAGTCGTGTTGTCTTCTGAAGGGGCCATCTTTGATTGCACATAGAATGGCAGCATGCTATTCTGTGCCACCAGCCATATTCTACCACTGTCCTTTAGTTTTTAGGAAATAGTCACAGAATCTTGAACTCAGCAGTAAAATAGTCCTCACAAATCAAGAGGAGAGAAGGAAGAAATGAGGAATAAAGAAAGAGGACAAAGGGCAAAAGGAGGAAATGAGGCTAAAAAGAGAGAAATCATAGGTAAAAGGAAAGCAAAAGTGGTAGGAGAATTTTAAAAATAAACTATTCAAGTACTTATTGAGCAACTATGTGTGACAGATTCTACACAAGGCATTAGAGAGAATGTGGCGGAAAAAAAGCCATCCTGGTTTCTGGACTCATGGAGCTTTTAATTTGGTAGCAGAAAAAGACCTTAATCAAACAGCCACACAAAGAAATGTAAAGTTGAAAGGCTGATAAGTGTCATGGAGGAGTGCATGATATTCTGAGTGCACAGAGCAGAGATTATAGGCAGGCCAGGGACGCCTACTCTAAGGAACTGATCACGAAGCTGAGATGTAAAGGAGCAGAGGTTTCAGAGTGTAGGTGGAGAGTACTCTAGGCAGTGGAATGGCACATACAAAGGCCCTGTGGTTGAGAAGAATAGTGAGAGAGGAGGACCAAAAGAAGGAGGGGGCAGGGCTGAAACACAGAAAACCTGAGGCAGTCTGGCATGCCAAATGAGGCTGGAGGATTCAGCTTTAACTCAGGTTTTTTTATCTTCATTGTAAGAGCAGTAAAAGCCACTGGAAGTTTTAAGCATAAAAGTAGCATGATCTCTGTTTACTGAGTGGCTACCACACCAACCCTCATGGGTTCCACATGCATCTCTTCACTCACATCACTCTTTCCATCTGCCATAGGAGCCTTTCTTTTCATCCAGCATGCCCGACTTCTTTTCAACTCAGGGTTGAAAACTGAAATATTGAATATATATATACATATAATACATACATATAATACATATACATATAAGTATATAAAATATTCAAAATTTCATAATATTTCATAATATTCATATATTCTCGCCCTGCCTGGAACTCTTTCTTCCAATGCCCACATGTCCCACCCCACACATCCTCTCAGGTCTCTGCTCAAATGTCCTTTCATACAAACCTTTCCTAAAAATAAACAAACTCAGGGACTACTAATCCCACTCCTCTTTATCCTCTTAACCTGCTTTATCTAGTTTCACTATTGTTATCACTACCAGAAACTATATTTTAAATTTGTCAATTTGTTAAACTGATGAAACGTGCATGTGCATCCATACGTGCACACACACAGAGAAAAAGAGAATTTGGATCCAGGAAGACAGGGATGTTACTGCTAACTATGCCAGGTACATGGTAGTGCTCCGTGAGTATTGAGTGAATGAATAAATGATTCATAAAGAATGAGTGCTTACTGTCACTTACATTACAAGCACTCAAAAGACCTGTATTCTAGCCCTGGCAATTCTATTATCTGCATTCTCTCCACAACTTCATCCAAACAAGAGAGCCTCCAATTTAGAAAGAATTATAAATCTGAATCACCTACTTACCTTTCCTATTTGCCTCAGAACACAACAGTACATGGAGAGAAGCATGTATATAAGATTATTCTACATCAGGCATGCCCAAAAGAGGAGATTTGCAACATCACAGGCAGGACTGGTAAGATTAGATATATTATTTATGAAATATATATATATATATAATTTATAAAAATCAGGTTGCCATCCTGATTGAAAAATATACAAATACATAAAGAATAGAGAATTATTGTATCATCAGACTCTACAGGGGGGGGAAAACAAACACCCACAAGTGTTGTCCTTACATCACTGAAAACCAGCATGGAGATGAGTTACCTCAAAAAACCAGGGTAATTAAATACCATGAACATGTATTAAGTGCATATTCATTCATCAAAACTTCATTGCACATACTAATATATGAAGCCACCATAGTAGGTGTTGGAACAAAACTGGGCCATGCTTCTGGGTACATTCTATAACACCGAGAGAGGAAGACAAATTTTAACTCTGGTTTTGAGGAGGCAATTACAGAGAGGAAGAAAAGAAGTACAAGATAGATGTGAAAGAAATAGATCACCATGGGGGCTGGAGCAAGAAGAAGAAAACTAATCTCCCAAATTAAAATGAGAATCTACTGCTTCATCAACTAAAAAATAAAGAACAGTCAATAAATGTATCTTTTTTTCTTTTAAAGGCAAATAAACAAAACTGGCATCTTGTACATGGGAATTCTTAATGTATTTACGAAAGGGGGGAAGAAATGCACAGGAAGAGGAAATTGTCTGCTCATGGTTGAAATTTGTGATCAGTGAGGGATAACTTGTTTGACCTTCTGGGCTCTCTCTAAGACCTCAAAGGGTCTTTTTTTTTTCTTTTTCTTTTTTTTTAAGGTTTTGTTTATTTATTTGTCAGAGAGAGAGAGCACAAGCAGGAGGAGTGGCAGGCAGAGGGAGAAGCAGGCTCCCTGCCGAGCAAGGAGCCCGACGCGGGACTCGATCCCAGGACCCTGGGATCATGACCTGAGCCGAAGGCAGCTGCTTAACCAGCTCAGCCACCCAGGTGTCCCAAGACTTCAAAGGGTCTTACCAGAATGGACCTCATGCAGAGGCAATAACCACCTGAGTGTATGTTGTGATATAATGGTTGTCAAAAACACCCTTGCCTGAAATTCCTATTTTGAGTCACTTTATAGGCTAAAATATTGATGTCCTCTACTAAAATGCAAATATTTTAAATATTATAGCAATTGTCTTGTCATTCAGAGTGTGGTCAATGAACCAGCAGCATCACCTGAGACAACTTAGAAATGCAGAATCTCAGGTTTCACCCAGACTTGCTGAATCAGAGTGTGCATTTTAAGGTCTCTGGGTGAACTACATGCACATGAACGTGTAAGACACACTTTCGCACACACACACACATTCCCATGGAAGGTAATTCAGTAAAAGGTTGCTTGTCTTTTATACTTAGAATTATATTCACACTATCCTAAGAAGAACTCAGAATTCCTGAATAACTTACAAAAAACAACAAAAACAATGTAATGTATGGGGATTAACATAACAATAAAAAAATTTAAAAAACAACAACAACAACAACAAACCAGTATTTGTGAATTAAGAGTAATAGGAAAGTCAAGAACCTTGGGACACAGCCAAAATGGCAAGCCCGAGGCTGACAACAGTCAGAATATTTATAGAACCAGGTCTGACAGTGAGCAGGAGCTCCTACACACTGAGGTTTGGATTAAACAGGAAAGGAGGGGAGGAGGAGAAATGAAAGGGCATGGGGGAATACTACTTTATGATTTTCTTTATGGGTATCCCTGGGGTTTATGCAATTCACCAACAGATTTGCTTTGAGGTGCCATTTTACAATAAATTAACAATTCCCTAACTTGCCCACACCTTTCAGAGAGAGTAGGCAAGGCATATGTAACCCTGGCTTAGGGGTTCTCTTGCTTCTAGGCCCCTCTGGGCTACTAACTCGCTTCGATGCTCTAAAACAAGGCACTTTGCTTTCTGGGCCTAGTCTCTCACCTGCAGAGAAGACGTTTGCACGGAAGCTCTCTACGATGGTTTCCAGCTAGAGTATGCCATGATTCTAAGTGGCATCTTACCAACATATGCCAAATCATGTTAGAATCACACATTTCTAGACCAACAGTGCATTCAGCTGCCACTAAGGAAACTGTTCTCTCTCAAAAAGAGACTATGTACCCTAAGGAGATGCTGTTTAGTGGAAGGGCTGCTCTTAAATGGTGTAGCCCTTTTTATTTTGTACCCACCTGCCCCTTCCTCTTCTCCCCTTCAAAGTGCTACACTCATTACTAACAGACATTCCCTCAGAGTCAGTACCTAGGTGAAAGAATGCATATAGGAGCTAGAATCGAAGCAGTGGCGCTATTAAGTGTGTATTATATATTAATACATTCAACATATATTCATGTATGTGCAGATGCATATTATATATAAGCTGTAAATAATACTTTTCTTGTTACTCTTAACAGTTCACTAACTTTTCACTCTTAAAGTTAACTTAGTTGCAGTGATCATTGAAATTAAAGGAAAGTATCTATGTCTCTACATATGGAAAACATATTAGCCTGAGGGAAATCTCTCACCCGGAAATTACTAAAAGAGATTTGTAGAAGAGACATGGCTACTGGGTGGAGTGGAGTATTATCCCAAGAACAGACTCGTATAATGCATGAGCATCCCCCCGAGAAGTCCCCAAAATCCTGAGAAGGTGATCCAATAAAAAACTGTATCCCTTAACAAGGCATGGTGAAGATCTGGAATTGTTGAATTTATAGGGTTAATTATGGAAAGCTTTGGGGGAAAAAAATGTAGTTGTTTTTTTTTTCAAATGCTCTCATGAAGAACTTTTTTTTATTCACATTTTGATGAGAGTAGGATTAACAGCAGTGTCTAAATGGTTTTCAACACTGATATAATGAGAGAGGATTATTCATGGAAGGATAGTGTCAACATTATACTTGGATTGGTTGAATTGGGACACATTTTTAACTAATGATATCCTTGGTTAGACTTGCAGTGGATAAGAGATTAATCAGACCCAGAAAAAAAAAACAAAGCCTCTACCCTTTTTTGCAAGTACCCATCCATGCTAGAAAGAATAAATGAAACAAAGGTGTTTCCACAGGGTACCCCACAAGAATTCTCCCTTGAAAAAAGGTCTCAGTTTCTCCAGTTAGTATTCCCACTCCAGGATCTGAAGTTCCCAACTCTGGCTTCTGAAGGAAGACTCCCTCTTGTCTTGTCATTTGAAAGTCTAGAGAAAACCTGCTTGACTAAGTATTCCACTATATTCTTTCCACATTTCCATTTTTTCATCAATGTATTTATTAAAATGGCCACTGATGATTTTCTTTTTATTCATTTATCACTGGCAGAAGCATCAAGTTCCTGATCCACATATTTGCAGCTGGTGAAAAAACCTTGTTATTTCACAGGCCATGCTTTTTCTTTTTCTTTGCTGCTCAGCTCCATTCTACAAGAGCAAACATCTGAGTAGCAGCAGGACCTGCTGGTCTGAGCACAAGTCTGGGAGTCAGTAACTTTGAGTTCAAATCCCAACTCTGACACGTTTGTTCTGAAGATGTGAGCTGTCCTATAAAAGCACTCTCCATGGCATTCACACAAGCCTAGAAATTACTGTGCTTATATGCTACCACAAAGAAATCTTTCTTGCAGCTGGGCTTATGGCATTTTCAATAGTCATCTAGTGGAGGTTTGGTCTGCCGCAAAAAGTGTAGCAAAAGGCAGAGAGCAAGTGGCCCAGCTTGCCCTTCAGTGAGAATGACTTTGACTGCTCAGTCCAGTAGGTGGCAAAAGGAAGATTTCAAGGTCAATTTCCTCACTTTTCAAACCTGTGATTTCATATTAGAGGATCAGGCTGTCAGCCTTCCTGTGTCTACAATTCTCTCTGGGAAGGTTAATGTTACTTCTAAGCTTAATAATGACCTCAAAGTTAGAAATGTACTGTAAACATCCTGAATGTGATAAATAAGTCAAAATAAACAAGGATACTAAAAGCAAACTGTGCTTGGAATTATTTACAGCTAATACTGACTGCAAAATAAAAGGAAAACATAAGCTAAGATTGTATCCATCGAGGATCAAATTTGTATATGAAAAGGGAAGCATTTAATCAAATATGCAGATGTACCATCTTCATGCTATGAAACTGAAAATTTCCAGTCTAGTGTTTAGCAACATATAAGCCAACACAAATCTTCTGAAAATTAAGTTCTTAATGAAATTTTAAAAATTTAAAGTCTCAGCATTTTCTTATGTAAAATAAGTATAGCGTCATCTCTCTTACTCGTATCACAAGTTCATAATGGGTTTAAATATGACTTTTATGTTAAAGAGCTAAAATGAATTGCAAATCACTATAGAATCATCAGATTTGGCCCCGGTCTTAAAAACTTGTTAAAAAGTATTTGTCAGGTATTCTAAGCTATCATGATTTTTGCTTTTCTCTAGTACAGTGGTCCTTAACCTGGCTGCACATTGAAATCATCTAGGGAGCTTTTTAAAAATTTCCAATTCCCAACCCCATCCTAGACTAATTAAACTAGGAGATCTAGGGGTGGGACTGAGAAATTACTATCTCAATGGGTGCTTCTGAAGTGTGGGTAGAGCAGAGAACCACTAATGGAGTGCAAATCTACTTATATAATAATAAACTGGAAAGCCAAGAGCTAACAAATGAAAGCTAGGCATGCTCCAGGATGTGATGCAAACATCTTCCTAACCTTTATATTTCTTCTTATGTGCAGTTTTCCATTAAGCTTCTAATTATTATCTCACCTAATAAAGCTTGGAAGACCAAAGGATTAGTGAGAGAGAAAATCAGGACCCATCCCCACAATTTGGACTAATTAGAAAACTCTATCTAAATTAAGGGAAATTCAACAAGTTAAGATACTTTTAAAAGAAATGTAGTTTTCTGCCTCAAAATGCCATTCTTATTCAAACAAAGGCTTATAAGTTCAACCAATGCATGTTTCGTTCATTGAGTAAGGCTTGTAGAGGTCCTTCAGGGATTTCCTTCAATGAATAAGTTTTTTAAATTATGTGTCAAATCACTATGTTGTGCATTTGAAACTAGTGTAACATATGTATCAATGATACTTTAATAAAAAATAATTTTAAAAATAAAATAAAATAACATAGGAAAAATTGAAATAAAAAAATAAAATGTGTCATTAGCAAGTAAATTGCATCAGTGTATCATCTGTGTAGAAGATGTTAATATATTTGTAATAATGATCAGATGACTGTGACTTTATAATAAGGAACAAATATAATATTTGTAGTAGTCCTTATTTTCTTAATTCTTCCCAACTACCGTTGGGAGATTCTGATACTTTCTTCTACCTGTAGACTCATTTGCAGACACCCACTCATTTCTCATTCCAGCTTTCTGTCTTTCTATCTCCATCTCTGTCTCTGTCTCTGTCTCTGTCTCTCTCTCTCCCACACACACACACATACACACACTCAATCTTTGAAAATGTAGATGTGTCATCATCTCAATTCTCTAACTAGCAGAGCCTAGAATTAGTCTTGTTTCCCACAGGCCTGACATCTACTGAGCTGGGGATGAGAACTGGCATCTTAATCATTGCTGAGACTATATTGTCTCATCACCATTTGACTCAGAGCTAGACTGAGGGACTTGCCAGTCAGGGACAATAAAATGTTATAAGAATTAGAGTTATTACTGGACATGTAATGAGAAAACCGATTAATCAGAACTCTTCTGAAGAAGAGTACTATATTCCATTGGTAAGAATGAGCCACCTTCTGAGGAAAGAGAAATAAGATCATCAAGGAAGTTAACTGCCTGCCAAAGAATAAGGATCTGGCTAATTGCAGGACTTTTGAGGTGAATAAGTTTGGGATTGTGGTTGACTTGCTCAGAACCATGTTAGGGAGGCTAGGCACTACCACCATTAGTACTCAGTCTCCACCTTCCTGCCTGCCCCTTGCTTTTCTTTTAAGTCAGTGGTCCTCCAAGTGAAATCTCCAGACCTACAGTGTCTCCTGAAAACCTGTTAGATTCTCAGGCCTCTCCTCAGATCTACTCAATCAAAAATTATAGTGTGGAACCCAGTAATCTGTGTTTTAACAAGTTCTTCAGATCATGCTGATGCATTCTTCAACTTCAGAACCATTGCTCTAAGGGTTGAATAGAAATTAAAGAGTAAAAAACAAAAAAACAAAAAACAATGCTACAGATAGTATTCCATCCCTGACTAATATTCTGTACAATGTCCCTATCTAGATTTCCAGTTCCTCATTAGGAATGGAACCATTTCCTCACCTCTAACCTATTGTGGCTGAGATCCTATCACTATCTAGCTAGTATCATTCCTCCATTATCAAGGATGTAGTTCCTGTACTACATTGATTCATTCAATCATCCCCTGAACACCATCATGAATGTACTGACTGCTTCTAATAACTACCAATGCTTCTTTTACCCCTCTCCAACTCATGACTACCTGATCTTATACAGTGAAGGTTCTCCTGGTTTGTCTCCCTTAATTTCCTTAATCATGAGTGACTAAATGAAATCCAAGTACTTTCTATGGCAAAGGACCTGCTACAGCTTGTTGCTAAATGGTTTAGGTATCTTCAGTATCAAATCACCTTCCTTAACCTTTCCACACACTATCCAACAACCAGAGGTTGTGCTAAAATATTTAATAACTCAATCTATGAGGAAAAAAAGTCATGATCTGTAATGTTTGCCAATTTCTGAGATGTAAATACTCCCACTTAACTACCAACATGATGTCGCCAAATGTAGAGTTGCAACGAGATGCGTATAATCAGCTCTGGAGAAACTGTGAAAGCCAGCTGCAGCCCACCACTGTCAGAAACTTACAGAAATCTGAATAACTCTCTATCCAAGTCCATCAAATTTATAAATACAAAAGTGTTAAAATGAAAATATAACACTAGCAAGTATGAGAACATAAGCCTACAAAACCTCAGGTTAACATAGCTAACGTCTACATTTCTCAACATTTATTCTGTATCCAGTAAGCAATATGAATAGAGCAGTGGGCAAAATAAACATGGTGCTTTTTTACAAAGGGTAGATAATAAACACAATAAGTAATTTAAAAAGGTATATTAGATGGTGATAAGTGCTAAAAGAAAAGTTAAAGGAGGTAGAGAACATTCAGGGTTTCAATTTTAAATAGTAGTCAGTGAAAGTCTCACTGAGAGGCAGGTATTTAAGCCCAGGCCTAAAGGAAATGAGGGAAGAATTTTTCATAGAGAAGCAACAGCAAGTACAAAGGTCCTGAGGTGGGAAAGAACTTAGCCTTCTCAAGCCACAGCAAGGAAGCAGTACGTCCTTGGTGGAATGAACAAGGAAATAACATAAAAGAATGAAGATCATGTGAGGGCTTGTAGGATTTTCACAGTGATATGGGAACCCTTGGTGGGTTTTAAGCAGAAGAGTGACATGATCTGACACACATTTTAGCAGGATCATTCTGGTTTACATACAGAGAATAGATTCTTCTTGTGCAAATTGAAAGATGTGTGCAAACAGGACAACTGTGTAAGAAGGTATTACAGCAACCCACAGGAGAGATGGTAGTAGAATGAGCCAGAGTGGTAGCAATGGAGATTAAGAGAAATGGTCAGATTCTGAATGTGTTATGAATATAGACGCAACAGATTTGTTAATGAATGGGTCATGGGGTATATAAGAGAGAAAGGAATCAATGTCAACTCCAAGGTCTTTGATTTGAGCAACAAGAGGATTCAGGTGGCATTAGATGAGATAACAAAACTGGTAGGAACAGACTGAGAAATTCAGTTTTGGACGTGTTATATTTGAAACGATTATTAGATAATGAACAGAAGATGTAACATAAATAGTACACGTAAGACCATGGAGTTCAGGGCGCCTGGGTGGCTCAGTCGTTAAGCATCTGCCTTCAGCTCAGGTCACGATCCCAGGGTCCTGGGATCGAGTCCCACTCAGGCTCCCTGCTCGGCAGGAAGCCTGCTTCTCCCTCTCCCACTACCCCTGCTTGTGTTCCTGCTCTCGCTATCTCTCTCTCTGTCAAAAAAAAAAAAAAGAAAGAAAAAGAGCATGGAGTTCATGGGACAATTCCAGGGTAGAGCTGTACATTTGTGAATAGTCAGTGTATAGATGGTATTTAAAGCCATGAGACTGGATGATTCCAACAGTCAATTCAGGCATAGAATGGAAGAAGTCCAAGAACTGAGCCTTAGGAAAAACCAGTAAAGGTGATAAAGACAGGAACCAGAAAAGTAGGATTTCTTGGTTCATGGATTTCTGTGACTAACTTGAGATAGAATCAGATGCATTAGCAAACATAGAGCTCTTACTAAATGCTAGGTGCTATTTCATCTAAAGTGTCGAAGTCTTATAACACTAAGTTGCATTAATAATGAAGATAAGATTGATAAGGAAAGCCTGTCCTTACTAGGGAAGGGTATTTTACTTAACATAGCCTAGTTTCCAAATAAAGAGTATCCAAGTTAAAGATGATTCACTGTTCTCATTCAAATTGGAAAAAAGAACAACAAAAAAATAAATCCATTATTTTAAACTTTCATTCCATTTCCCTCAACTGCCAACTCCTCCTTGAAATATGCCCTGATTGTAATCCTTCAAAATTCATCTTACATTTGATCTACTACTCCATAAATTTTTCAGTTGCTCCCAACTATATGTTCACTCCCTTCTTAACCTTCCACAAAAGTAGGGTTGGCTTACTCTTACAGCACCCACTTTATTTCAATTTATAAAAGTCATTTACATTTTTTTCCCAATTCCTTGCCCTTCTTCCTTCTTTCATATACTCACCATTCATTCTATCAACAAATAAGAATGTGCAAGGTACTATGCTCAAGGCATGTGATCTTTACATGTCTTTATATATCTAACCTCCTGGAAGGGAGCTTTGCAGATTTTAGGAGACCAATTAAAAATATCAGGTAATTTAAAGAATAGTTTTCTTAGTTATTATTTAAAATGTCTTGGCTCTTGTTCTGTCTTTTCTCTGAAATTAAATACCTGTGCCAACCCATAGGCATACCCAAGAAATAGCACAGTGAGAGAAAGTTTCATGGAATGGAAAGAACATTTGGATCACTGCTTAGTAGCTCCCAATTTCAAATCTTGTTTGGTAAGGAGAAAGACAAAGCATTGCTGTGAGTCTCAAACGACCTGCACAAATGCAGTCCCAACAATACAATCAGAATTTGTTCTTTATATAAATTTTATCCCCTTGCTTCTGTCATCAAGAATCAGAGTGAATATGTTCCTCCAGGTTGTGTTTTCAGAAGTGGGAGCTCATTCCCAAGTGGCTGATTTACTCCCAAGACTAGCTCATTAGCAGCTGTATCCTGCCTTTTGGTTCTTTTTTTTTTTCACTAAAGTTTAATTATTGTACAACAAAGAAGCAACATCTACTGTTGTATATATGAACAAAAGACTACATTCTGAACCAGTTTTTACCTTTTTCATGATCGTCACTTTCTTTTATTCCAATTAAAAAATAAAATTAAAATTAATTTTAAAATTCTTCTCTAGTCCTAAGTTCCAATGACCAGAACTCAAAATTTTATTTATGGGTAGAGTTGTATTTATGCAAAAATATCCCATCATGTGGGAAACAAAATGATATAAGTGAATATGGCATGTTGTCTTTGCACTGGATATTACAAATGCTATATGATATAATGATGGTAGGTTTTTAAATTTCTTTATTTAAAGTATTACTTTCTGCACAAGATAAACTCTTTATATTTGGACTTGGGATCCAGGAATACCTAGAAAGTTATAATATGCAATTATAACCACTTTGTAATTGTATTTATAATTGTAACCAAAAAATCATGCTTTTTCTTTTCTGTTGATAGAACAACCAAAACAAAATTACATTATGTTGGCAAATATGTGATAATATATTTGTTCAAAGGAGTAAAAGAACAAAACTTTGTCAAAGATATGTTTCATCCACCAAAGGCTGTATAAAGTTCTTAATTATATGTCTTTATGTATCAACTACAGACATTGGAAGCAAAACACTTGAAAGTATTGTTACCTTGCGTATTAGAAATTTTACCAAAATTTACTTGGTTACTTATGTCAGAACAATAAAAAATAAAATCCTTTTATTATTAAACAGGCAATTCTTATCCTTTATGTTCTTTATATAATTCAATACATGTCTAATCAAAGTAGATTTTAAGTAGAATAAATCACTTATGAGCACTGTCTATTAGAGGTTCATTCATAAATAAAGTGGAACAAAATAGAAGGCTCTACACCCTGAAACTTTCATAGATTTCTGAGAATTAGAAATGATAATGTAAATGATGTAATGTATGGTGATTAACATAACAATTAAAAATTTAAAAAAAGAAATGATAATGTATACAAATGTTTTTGAAATCCACTATAGACTAAAGGAATATGAAATATATGGCTTTGCTTTTAATTTTTTAGTTTTTATGAAACATACATGCAGAACAGTGAATAAAACAGTCATTATACAGTTTATATTTATTAGTATAATTACTAACTCCTATATAACCATAATGGGTCAAGAATAGGGCATTGCCAACCCTCCAACAAGTAGAGAATTGCTGAGTCATGGAAAAAGGAAAGGAAGGAAGGAAGGAAGGCAAAAAGAAAAGAAGAGAAAAAGGATAGAAGTAATGTAAATAGTCAATCTAATCCACTAAAATGAACTATGTTTTGGTACTAAAGTGTAAAAGGAAAATGTAAAATTAATCCATTTAAAGTAAGTCATAACTAAGAAAAATATTAACACAAATAAAATTTATGTTATAGATTGAGAACCATAAATAATTCAGGAATAATAACATAAATTTATTTCTTAAATCAGTAGTATAATCCTGTTATTAGATCATCTAATGGAAGAATGCATCTAGAATTCCATGTAATGTAAGATGAATACAAGTGTCATATTTATAAGGTTTACTCAATATACCAAAGTGTAAGAAAAAATCTCAGACAACTTGAAAATTGCACTGTCACATTACAAAAAATTGCAATATCAATAGGTTCTTAAAGGAGTCTTCATCAGACACGACTTATCTTGGGTCTGGCATATAACCAGTCTGAATTTCTAAATGCTTCTTTGTGTAAACACACACAGTTAAACTAGACAAAATGGAAAACATCCAACATACTGTACTGGTTTGAGAATGTGGAGACAGGATTCAGTTTCAAGTCTTGCTTTGAGCTTTCTATATGACCTTCGGTAAATCACTTAACCTCAGCTGACTCAATTTCTTCTCCTTAAAATGAAGACACATGTTTATTTACTAATCCACTCATTCATTCATCAAGTATTTATTGAAAGCCCACTATGTGCCTCGCACTATTTTAGACACTGGGAATGCAACAGTAAGCGTGTATCTTACCTCCCTGTATATATGCAGACAGGAAAGGAGTAAACCCATAAGCCAGAAAGCAAATAAGGAAAACAAAAAAACAAAAAGCAAAAACAAGAGGTGCTATGAAGAGAATCCTCCTGGCAATCTAATTTCTGAGAAACTGGAATTTTTCTCTTTAAGTTTTCACAGTTTTACAGTAGGGAGGGAAGGTTCACTTTTGTTTCTAACCATATTCACATTCATCTAAGTTAATGCTCACCTATTCCCAGAGAAACGTTGATATCTCACACAAGACATTTCATTCACTCACAGAAAATCTACATAACTGCCAGGGAATTGCACGAGGGAAAATTTCCTCCTAAACATGAAAGAGCAAGAAGTGATGAGCTAACCTTTGGTTTGCTTGTTTTGAAGATAATATATTGCCTGAGTTTTCCAGGGTGAAGAGCTCACTCAACTAGAGAATGAACAGAAAAAGTAAATAACTAACCCCATGAGGAGATGCTCCTAAAAGCTACTGCATTCTTTCCTCACAAAGATTAATTTTAGAAAATTCAAGTTTCTCTTCTTCCCCTAGGTGCCTCCTTAAAACTTTGTATCAGGACATCTGCCATTAGCTCTCAGCATATAATTTCCACAAATTAAGCATATATGGTGTATATTTGTTGTGGAAACTGGACAGTTTTCAGACAGATCAATCTACTTCCATACCTTAACATGCCTTGTCTACCTGCAAAGAACTACTTAAGGGAATTCAAAACATTAAATGGAGGAAAGCATGTGAATAAAATAATGACGCCTGATCTTGGAAAAATAAGCAAATGAACAGACCTCCACTACCATGATCACAGTAAAATCAGGCTTTGGGCAAAGAAGGTTCCTGCCAGAGAATTACTAGCTCTCTAGAAATGGACCACAGAACTAGATAATCCCATTGGTGTTCCATAATTGGATATCTGATTCACAAAGATGAATTTACCCAAGAGAAAAAGAAAGCAGTAAAAGTATGGAAAAATATAGAGAAACGTGAGAGAGAGAGAGAGATCTAACCTGAGAACCATTAATATAACAATAGCTGCTCCCTCATCTTCAAATTCCCCCTTTATGAAGATGCCTAGCCTATCTACAGCCAGTCCTTCCTCCCAAGGTCCACATGCTCATTTCTAACCATCTTTTGAATAATTCTGCATCTGAAACTAAGTATCTCTAAAATCCTTCAAAATGTATTCATTTTTAGGATTCACCTTTTCATGATTATTCAATTTGCAAAGTCTACTGTTACTTTTCAAAAAGTTTTCTTTATTATATTCAAAACTGGAAACAGGTTTTCCTTCCTTTCTCTGTTATTGTTTGCTAGCATGATCTCCAGTATCCAATAAGTAGACCCTATTCTTTTTTTTTTTAAGATTTTATTTATTTATTTGACAGAGAGAGACACAGCGAGAGAGGGAACACAAGCAGGGAAAAACAGGCTTCCCGCCGAGCAGGGAGCCCAATGCGGGGCTCGATCCCCGGACCCTGGGATCATGACCTGAGCCGAAGGCAGACGCTTAACGACTGAGCCACCCAGGCACCCCAAGTAGACCCTATTCTAGATATATACAGCCTTTCATCAAAAACTTCAGACCTTTTTGTCAAAATTCAAGTCAAACCAGAGTCCCATTGAGAGAACAGGGACTCAGTCCAAGCAAGAACTCACTTATTAACCAAACACAAGTTTTTCTGTTTTGTTTTGTTTGTTTTTTAATCTGGAAGGTAACAGTGGCTGCACCAGTCTGCATTCCCACCAAGAGTGCATGAGGGTTCCTGTGCAGCCACTGTGGAAGACACTGTAGAGGTCCCTCAAATAATTAAAAATGGAATTACCATATGACCCAGTCAGTAATCACACTACTGGGTATTTACCCAAAGAATATGAAAATGCTAATTCAAAGGGATACAGGCACCCCTATGTTTATTGCAGCATTATTTACAATAGCCAAACTATGGAAGCAACCCAAGTATCCATCAATAGATGAATGGATAAAGAAGATGTGGAATGGATCACAATGGATATTATTCAGCCATAAAAAAGAATGAAATCTTGCCATTTGTAATGACATGGATGGAACTAGAAAGTATTATGCTAAGCGAAATAAGTCAGTCAGACAAATACCATATATGATTTCACTCATGTGGAATTTAACAAAACAAAGGAGCAAAGGAAAAATGTAAAAAAGAGACAAACCACAAAACAGACTCTTAAATATAGAGAACAAACAGAGGTTGGTTACCAGAGGGGAGGTGTGTGAAGTATGGGTGAAATAGGTGAAGGGAATTAAGAGGTACACTTATCTTGATGAGCACTAGGTAATATATGGAATTGTTCAATCACTATATTGCACACCTGAAACAAATATAACACTGTATGTTAACTACACTGGAATTAAAAATAAATTAAATTAAAAAATAAAAAATCTAGAAGGCAACACTCAGCAGACAGGGAAAAAGTACAAATTTCAAATTCTAACACAGTAACATATATCACATGACCTTGAGAGAGTCTGCTCTCCTTTCTTCATCCCATTTTTCTCCTCTACAAAAGGTAATAATCCCGGTCTCATAAAATTAAAAAAAAATAAATAATTAAGTCAGTGATTTAAGCCAGGGAAAGGCATAAGCACCTTTTAAACTAGTTGTGATAATTAGAGCTGAATACGGAAAGGGGGACCCATGAGGTACCTACAGACCATGTATCAGCTAGTCTCATAATAAAGGTCAACAAGGTTTTGTCAAACAAAAGGGCTAAATCAGTGTTTCCCAAAATTTGCCCCCTGGGAAACCAAGTCCCAAAGAGGTTATCTCTTAAAAGAAAATTCTGTAGTCAAGTGAACTTTGGAAACACTCTACAATAGATACGCATCAGAATGATTCCCATTACCCATTAGTATATTAAAGTCCCAGAAATCTTAGAGTAAAATAATCTCTAATATTTTTTGACATAAGTTTCCTGAGCTTCTTTGACCATAGAATCTTTTTTGTCAGAAACTATCTAATAAAAGAAGTTTCTGGCCCAATTTAAGTTAGTATTAATAGTATACGTTTTATTTCCCCAAGTCTGTGAAGTATTATCTTTCTTATCTGTGCTCTCACCCCATGGAATCCATAGTTGATTCAGCTTAAAGTAAGTAGACTTTTGGGGGTTTTCCACGTTACTAAATGAAGCTTCACTGTGGAATTTGTACCACTCCTTATTTAAATCTTGCGAGAAGTGCTTTCATTTACTTTATGGCCTTTTCAATCTCTTACATATTCACCCAGACTTCCTATTTGAAACACCTTCTCAAGGACTTTTGAAGAATTCTGTTTTACGGGGTGCCTGGGTGGCTCAGTTGGTTAAGCGACTGCCTTCGGCTCAGGTCATGATCCTGGAGTCCCTGGATCGAGTCCCGCATCGGGCTCCCTGCTCAGCGGGGAGTCTGCTTCTCCCTCTGACCCTCCCCCCCTCTCATGTGCTCTCTCTAATTCTCTCTCTCTCAAATAAATAAATAAAATCTTTAAAATAAAAAAATTAAAAAAAAAAGAATTCTGTTTTACAACACCAGGGTATTTAGAAGAAATATTTCTGTCTTCCTATGAGTTTATTTTGCTCTGCTAACATCATCTGACAGAACTTTACCTTTGCATTTGACGAAGCCTCTTTCAAGGTGTGTTGACATGTCAGTTGATGGTCTAGCAACTCTATTAATGATTTGTAGCTGTTAAAGTGTTGCTTTTCTAAAAATGTATGTACCACTTGAAAAATCAATCCAGAGCATTCTACAGTTCAACCCTCACACATAAGCAGTAATACCAATTTCACTGTCAAAAGTGAAATAACTGGAAACTTGGTTGACCAGATTCTAGCACTCCCCAACTAGACCGGGATACCAAGCTATTGCCTCACTGTCCAAAGTTGTCAATTTTCTGCTCTACCTAGTCCTGGAGCTCTCAACTGTTTTATACTCATGCTTGCATTCTCTTCTGTTATTATTTGAAATATCAAGAGAGTTAAATAATACAACTAAAGACAATTTTAAATTACCTTAATATGAAACATGCCTATTTCAGAGGCACCTGGGTGGCTCAGTCGGTTAAGCATCTGACTCTTGATTTCAATTCAGGTCATGACCCAGTCCTGCATCAGGCTCTGTGCTCAGCAGGGAGTCTGCTTGAGGATTTCTCTCCCTCTGCCCATGCCCTCTGCTTGCTCTCTCTCTCTCAAATAATTAAATTTTTTTTAAAATGCCTATTTCAAACAACATTTTTTGTGCTTCTCCTGGAAATTCTGAGAAAAACTCTGGAACCAAGTACAAGGAATGGAGCTGGGGCAATGGATGCTAGTTAAGAATACCAGACCTAGGTTACTTATGATAGCTGTTAAATGGTCTTAGTGCCTTTCTTTCTGATCCTACTTTCTGCAATTTCTCTTCACATTTACCATTCATTCATTCTTTGGAGTTCTAAAGGCCAGCATTTATGTTCTTATATACTTCATACATTTGAAGAGTTATATATAAATTAAAGGAAAAAAATGAAGCAAGCTCTTTGAATATTTGCTAATAACTAACCCATCTACATCAATCCACATTTTCTAAAGAGCTGATGGAAAACACTGACATTAAAGAATGTATTCTAGGGGTGCCTGGGTGGCTCAGTGGGTTAAGCGTCTGCCTTCGGCTCAGGTCATGATCCCAGGGTCCTGGGATCAAGCCTCACTTTGGGCTCCCTGCCCAGCAGAGAGTCTGCTTCTCCCTCTGCCTCTGCCCCCTTGCTCATGCTTGCCCTCTCGTGCTCTCACTCTCGCTCTCTCTTTGAAATAAATAAAAATCTTTTTTTAAAAATTTAAAAATTTAAAAAATTTTTTAAAAGAATGTATTCTATAAAAGAGTTCTGTGGTCAAATGACCTGGGGGTTGTCAAAAGAGTTTAGAAACACTGGTTTAAACAGGTCCTTATCTTAGGACCTTTTAGATTATTCAATATACTAATGTTCTTTATGACTCTCTAAGAAGAGCATATAGGATACAATATTCCCCAATTATTTAACCATGTAAACTTTTTATTTTGTCATATATATATTAACATATGCCAGAAGCGAGTCCAGTAGAAAAATGACCCAAGCCAGGAACAAGGCCTTCAGGGAACTCTGGGCCAAGTCAGGCCTCCATTGTGGTTACTCCAGGTATGGTGAAGTAGAAACAGCACTCTATAGGAACTTATATTTATTCCCAACCCCCCTCAAAAATAGCAGGAGCTAAAAATAACATTAAGACATTTTCCAAATATGCTTAAAATATGCTCAAACAAGCCACTGAATTTATCATTTTCAAATTTTAAAATAGTAGAGAATATAAGTAAATTTGAAGTTTCCCAGATTAAATTTAGAATGATATATTACTTACAATTTTTTTTGGAGAGGGAGAGGGGAGAGGCAGAGAGAGAGGGAGAGAGAGAATCTTAAGTAGGCTCCACACCCAGCACAGAGCCAGACACAGGGCTTGATCTCACAACCCTGAGATCATGACCTGAGCCAAAATCAAGAGTCAGACACTTAACTGACTGAGCCACCAGGTACCCCAAGAATGATATATTACTTATAAAAGGAAAAATACAATCATCGTTTGGTTATAATTGTTTAAAATAAAGTCTATCTTTCAGTATACAAAATCTGGTCTTGAAATTGTTCCAGTTACTATTCTCACATACAAAAATCACCCCAAAACTTGATAGAATAAAACAAGAATTTTTATTATGCTCACAAAGACTGTGAATCAAAAATTCAGAGTATAGCTTGTTTCTGCTCTTTGATATTTTGGGCCTCAGCTGCCAGTGATTCAAATAGCTAGAGCTAGGACAGCTGAGGCTAGAGACCCACTTTTCAAGGTGGTGCCTTCACCCACACACACATGCAGCACCTTGGAATGGAAGGCTGCAAAGTTGGCGCAGGTGAAGTGATTAGCTGAGCACACGTATGCATGGCCTCTCTAGCCTGGGCCCTCAGCATAGTCGGGCTTCCCACATGGCATCTCATTGTTCCAACAAACAAGTCAGAACACCCAGGGCCTTTTATGATCTGGTCTCACGAGCCACAGAGTATCACTTCTGCCATACTCTGTTGGTTTTCGCAGTCACTAGCCCACCCAGGTACAAGGGGAGTGGACAGAGACCCCGTATCTCAATGGGAGAATTGCCAAAAAATTAAACTGTCACAGAAATACTGTACAAGAAGTTTCTAACATCTTTTTCCACCAAAAGAACCTCTAGACTTCATCTCTCAGGTCCACATGAGATAAAGTGAATTGGCATGATAGGATAGTTCGGGGCAAATAAAGACATAAACTTAGAGAAGAATAACAGAGCTTAAGAGCTGGAGCTTGAGAGAAAATGGAGTGTGAGTATTGGTGAGGGAATTGCTATCTTCATTTTTGCAGAAAAGAGAAAAATAAACAAATACGAAATACGACACTTGGTTGAAAAATTAAGAAGTGTGGGCGCCTGGGTGTCTCAGTTGTTTAAGCGACTGCCTTCGGCTCAGGTCATGATCCCAGGGTCCTGGATCAAGCCCCGCATCGGGCTCCCTGCTCAGCAGGAAGCCTGCTTCTCCCTCTCCCACTCCCCCTGCTTGTGTTCCCTCTCTCGCTGTGTCTCTCTGTCAAATAAATAAATAAAATCTTTAAAAAAAAAAAAAAAAGAAAAATTAAGAAGTGGGCTTCTCATTTGTGAGTTCGGATCAAAGTTCCCTCTATTATCGACATTAATCAGACTGGTTGCCTAAATATATTAGTAAAAAGCACACCTTGTGCTGGATTAGCAATTCGTATCTAGGTGTAATAGACTAATCTTCCCTGAGATATGAATGAATCAACTTTTCAAATGGCTATGTGCATCTGTGCCTTCACCTGTATTAGTTTCTCATCTATTCATGCAGTCATTCAACAAATAGGTCCTGACTACTTTCCATGTGTCTCTACCGTACTGGTTGCTGAAAACACATGGATAAATGGTACTGTTAGTTCCTGCTCTTGGACAACACAGTCTAGAGCTATGTTTTCACCTTCACTTGTTCAACTTCTTTTTTTTAGGCAGTTGCTATCACAGTAGAAGCTTAAAATCATCACATGTTAATTAAATGCGGGTTAAATGATGAGACAACCAACCAAACAAAAAACCCACAAAACAGTGTATTAATAAGTCACGAAATGAATGGTATAGACAGTAAGTTAAGTTCAGAGTAGAAAGGGATCACTATGGAACTGGGCAAACTAAGAAAACTCCATGGAGGTGGTTTAGAAGTTCATTCTCTAAAAAAAGATAACTCACTAATTACCAAATATTGAGCTTTATTTGTACCGATTTACACTTTCAAAGGTATGTGACAATTAAGAATTGTGCTATATAACACATGACGTATGGAAAATGGTATGTGCTTTTAACTTATCTAATCAAATTATATTTAGCTCCACTGACCAAGTTTGGTGAAAAGACTAACATCAATAATTTTTTGTGTTTCAGTACACTCCACTCCCCTACATGCCTTTCTCTCCCTTTCTCCTCCCCCCTCCCTCCCCCGGTCCCTCAACCCCATTCTTCTCATTCATTCATTTCATATTGTACCAAGACATCAGAACTTACAAAGTCCAAGAAAAATAGAGCAAATTCTCAATCAGGGGTCATTCATGGCCATGGCTAAAAGTAGTCACTGTCCTTGTTAACAGACCTCATTCAGAGGTGGCTGGTGTTGTTACTGGCTCTACTCCATGTTGTCCAATTATCCCTGTGGACTTTCTCCTCATCTGTCAAGTCAATGTTGGGGCTTATTGTCCAATCTTTGGGGACACTTCCACATAAAAAAAAAGCTTGTGTAAACTTTTCCCTAGGGTAAGGAGAACTAGAACACAAAAACACTAAGCACTGGCTGAACTTTCAGCCAGAAAATGTATAAAATTATTTTTTTATTCTGTTGTTGATAAATCTATTCCAGCAAAAAGCCTAAGAACGAGGTATAAAATTATTAATATATCTCCCTGCTATAAGTGATAACTGCACTTTTTCTTTTATTTAAATGTCACCAACTTCCAGAAAAGAGCTACTCTGTTAAAAGGGGAGATCAAAGCACACAAATCTTGAACACCTATTAGCGGCACAAATGTGAGACAAAATAAGTAAATGGCTCTGGTAATAAGAAAATGAAAAGGCATTTTCTGTTTAGTTATACATCTAACAAATGTAAAATCAATAATTTTGCTCTGTGCTCTCATTTTTAAACCACTTGGTATTCATTGTAATTTATCCAATCATAATAAATTCATTTTACTTTGGAGATTATAGCCTAGATATTGTCATCCAATTTGTATATTTTTTAGGATCAATTGCTTACCAATACTGTGAATTTTTTTTCCTAATTTGAAAACTCAGTTGAAACAATAGTTTTTCATAACTGACAAGAAGCTCATAGCAGTAATCCTGGGTTTTTTTTTTCTTTGCCTTTTTGACGGACGCACTTTTAACACAGCATCTCAGTATCAGAGATTTCCATTGTTATCAACATGTTGCTTCAATCTATCTTTAATCTATACCACCAACTGAGGAATATTAACCATATTTTACATTTCAGTAGTCAATCTGCCTTTTCTATTTCCTTTATGAATAAAATACTTAGGTGTAATTCTTGACTGATCATATTAGCAGATGGTGATGGTA
Organism: Neomonachus schauinslandi; assembly: GCF_002201575.2. NCBI lineage: Eukaryota > Metazoa > Chordata > Mammalia > Carnivora > Phocidae > Neomonachus > Neomonachus schauinslandi. The sequence continues at coordinate 48,336,369 of NC_058415.1, read as the reverse complement.
TTGGTATAAAAATAATAACATTGCATTTAAATATGATTTCTCAGTTGAGAGCGTCATTTTACAGGAAGTTAAAATCACTCCCATCAGGGATATAACAAAGTTAAGTGTTTTGCCCAACACACTGAGCTATTAAGATAATCAAAAAACTTTTTTCCTCCTTTCCAATCTTTATGCCCACCTTCATCCCAGCTCCTCACTAAGTACTATCTATCCATGAATAGACTGCACATTTTAACTACCTCTACCAAAACAAGCTCCACAGCCCCATGGACTTGTGGAATATTATTGCTCAAAAATTCTTTGGAGGTTTTGAAACTTGGTTGCAAATTGGAATCACCTAGGGAGCTTTAAAAAATGCCTGTTGCCTGGGTCACGCCCCAGAGATTCTAATTTAATTGGTAGGGAGTGAGGCCTAAGCATCAGGATTTTTAAAAGCTCCCCAGGTGATTCTAACATGCAGCCATAATTGAGAACCACTGTTCTAAACCTTTGTTTTACAGATAAAACAATTAACCCTATCAGTGACACATGCAAATTTAATGTTAAAACTAAAGCTAAAACTTCAGAGTTCCAGTTAATAACTCATTTCACTAACCCAAATGTTCTCAAATGTGCTTCCCCAGGCCTGGGGCTCCTCGGAGCTACTGCAGTAGGGACCACAGAAATAATGGGGATAAAAGAGCAGTCAGAGGTTTAGACCCACGTACCCCTCAACAAGAGCAGCTTTGATTTTTCTTTTTTATATGCTGGATTTGCTTTGCAAGATTTTTTCCAGGCAAGAAATTAAAAAAAAAAAAAAAGTCTATCTGCTTAAAGTAAAATGGAGTTTTAAACTATTGCAAATAGACCATACATAAGTGGGAAATCCCCTTCTAAGAAAAGAAAGAAAAAAAAAGGGAAGGACAGGGAAGGGAAGGGAAGAGAAGAGGAAGCTCACTGCAGCAGTATATATACTAAAATTGGACTAATACAGAGAAGATTAGCATGATCCCTACACATAGATAACACTCAAATTCATTAAGTGTTCCATTAAAAAAGAAAAAGAAGGAAAATTATGACTTCTTAAGGATAACTCAGGGCCAGTAGATAAAATTATATATGTTAAAATATAAATCTGGGGATTTTATCTGTTTCAGTCTAAGACAAGAGTCCTTAAGGCCAGACAGTAACTGCTTTTGACATCCCAATGTATATTTTATAATTCTCAAGGAGGGCTGTGTTCCTTCCAAGGTGTGAGATGGATTAAGACTGTCCCTAAGGAACACAGTTTTGAGAGATGAGAGAACTTTTCATCAAACAAATGAAACATCAAACAAATGTTTCATTAAACAATTTCCCATTAAAGGGAAATTGAGCAAGGTGGAAGGTCAGGAGAGGAGGCCAGAAAAGGCTGTAGGAATAAGAGCAGGAAGTTGGATAGAGAATGCTAAGACAGGAATTCAGGTGCCTAGAAGAAACTAGATTTATATTTATTTCATAGGCTAAATAAAAAAGGCATACAGTGGGCGCCTGGGTGGCTCAGTTGGTTAAGCAACTGCCTTTGGCTCAGGTTATGATCCCAGAGTCCTGGGATCGAGTCCCACATCGGGCTACCAGCTCAGCAGGGAGCCTGCTTCTCCCTCTGACCCTCACCCCTCTCAAGCGGTTTCTCTCTCTCTCTCTCTTTCTCTCATAAATAAGTAAATAAATAAAATTCTTAAAAAAAAAAAAAAGGCATGCAGCCTGAGAAGAAAAAGTGGAAGATGGCTATTTCACTGTCAAAATCTTTATCTGGAAAACCTCCATCCTTTTACCTTTGGAGCAGCCTGGAACGATGACAAAGTCAAGCCACAATGCTGAACATGCCTATTCACTGCAATGACATTGGCTAAGACTCATCAACATCTACTGAAATCTCGCAAGTTGTTACATAGCACTTGTCTCTATACTTTTGCTTATTCACATCTTTCTGCCTATGAATTTCCAACAGTCATCCATTCTTTTATTTTTATTTTGATATATGTTTATATTCCCCATTACTATATAAAATCTCATTGATGTATTTCTGTTATTAGTAATTGGAGATAGTATATAATTTATACGAATAGCTATCATACACTAATCACCTACCACATGCCAAAAACCATGAGTGTTCAGCCTGTAAATATTATCTCTAATCCCCACAAAAACACTATGAAGTTAATGTAATCTACTTTCTACTCCTGCGGAATCTCGGGCTCAGAAAGGCTATTATAGCCCAAGGTCACACAACTTTAAACTATTTTCCTTAAGATTTTCAAAGCGCCTGTTGTTTACCATACCATACTGTTTCATTCTCTCCATAAGACCTCTGAATTAAGTGGAAATGCCCCCCATGTTTCTGAAATATGTAGGCCAGCAGTATTAAGCATATTTGAAGCTACTTTTTTTTTTTCCATTAATGGGCCTCCATTTTCCTTTATACCCAGAGACCCTCAGGAAATTACTACTTTACTATGAAGTAAAGATTAAAGTAAAAAAGAATAAAAGTATTTATAAAAAGCATTTTGTAACATAGAATGATACTTATTTCTGAATGACACTTGAAAACTTTCATCAAATTTTATAAGGCGTAAACATTGTGTATTAATGAATCTAGAAGCCCATCTCTATCTAATAGTTCATCTTAATGCCTATCTACCTTATAGCAGACCGTAACACACACTTATCTTTGAAAATCCTTTTTTTTTTCCCCCTTTCCTCTTGCAAAATATCTAGAAAAAAACAACAACATTGTTGGGGGTGCCTGGGTGGATCAGTCGTTAAGCATCCAACTCTTGATTTCAGCTCAGGTCATGATTTCAGAGTCATGAGATTGAGCCCCATGTTGGGCTCCAGGCTGAGCTCTGGGCTAGGTATGGAGCCTGCTTAAGATTCTGTCTCCCTCTCCCTCAGCCCCTCCCCCACTTCTCTCCCTCTCTAAAAACAAACAAAACAAAACAAAAGAACACAACATTGTCATTAGCACTTTGGGTTTCAAATGTTAAATTGTTTCTTATTAAAATCTTAAAAATAGGGGTGCCTGGGTGGCTCAGTCATTGGGCATCTGCCTTTGGCTCAGGTCATGGTCCTGGGGTCCTGGGATAGAGCCCCACATCAGGCTCCCTGCTCCGCCGAAGGTCTGCTTCTCCCTCTCCCACTCCCCCTATTTGTGTTGCCTCTCTCGCTGTCTCTCTCTCTGTGTCAAATAAATAAAAATAAAATCTTTAAAAAAAATAAAAATAAATAAAAATAAAAATCTTAAAAATAAAATGTAGAGGTCCTTTCTTCCATTTACCAAGGATGCATGCTTTAACTCCTCTCTAAAACAAATCCACCATTGTATAAATCTAACTGACAAAACACTAAAGTAAGATTTTGCTGGATCATTTTGTATTTCACATATATGTATGGTTTTGTTAATAGTTGATATTGACTTGTGATATAATCAGTATTCAGCTTCCAAGGGTTACACTATTTCCAATTCTCTCTTCTTTCAAAATTTAATCATGTTGCAGACATCTTTGCTTGCTGAAATAAAAATAACTATAAGCTACTGAATACTTAATATATCTTAGACATTTCAATCATTTTAAGTAGAATGTATTGATTTATCCTCATGACAAATCTATAAGGAACATACAAACATTACCCCCATTTTACAGGTAAGAAAACTGAGTTTAAGTAATGTATCCAAAGTTACTCGGTAAACAAGTGTATAGCATTGATTCAAATCCAGGCAATCTGACTGTAGAATCCTTTGATGACATGGCTACTCTTTGACATACAACTTTCATTCCCTTTAGTCCTTCTTTTACTCTGCCTTAAATTATTGTTATACCTCATTGCCTGCACAAAATTATAAACAAGAGAAAGAGACTCTATCTTTTGTATTCCTTTTATCATCTTACCAGCATCTAAGATAAGGCCTTGCACAAAATAGGTGCCTAACAACTTGAACTAAAATATTAAATTAAATTGAACTAATTAAATTAATCATTTATTCATTCCATAAATATTTATTAAGTACATCTCTGTGCCAGTCACTGTAATATGTGATAGAGATAGAATGTTGAATAATATAAAGAAGGGCCTTTTTTGCCCTACTAAAATGAATATTCTAATTTGGAGACATTATTTTTTTAAATTTTTTATTGTTATGTTAATCACCATACATTACATCATTAGTTTTTGATGTAGTGTTCCATGATTCATTGTGCATAACACACAGTGCGCCATGCAGAATGTGCCCTCCTCAATACCCACCACCAGGCTAACCCATCCTCCCACCCCCCTCCCCTCTAGAACCCTCAGTTTGTTTTTCAGAGTCCATCGTCTCTCATGGTTCGTGAAGATATCATTTTAAAAAAAAAAGTTCTAGTTAATCAGTGATACACTTGGTACAATTTTAGTTGTCTGTGCAAGAAACTCAACCAAAACTAGCTTAAATGAAAAGGCACCTTAATGTCTTACATTCCTGAAAAGTCTAAGAGGTGCTGACTTTAGACTCCATTAGATAGACCCAGGGCTTCAAAAATGCCATCAGTAAATTTTGTCTTTCTCACTCTTGGTTCTGCTTTCCTCATTCTGTTTTGTCCTTAGGCAGAGTTCTCTCCACATGATGGCAACAAGAGCTCCCAGCAGCTCCAACTTAAAACCTAGCAACTAAGAGGTAGAGGATGTACTTTTTCCTGAAAGTTCTAGCAAAAATTTTTGGTGGGCTCTTACTGGCCGTGTTTGGGTCACACATCCATCTCTAAATCAATCAAAATGGCCCAGCTAACTGGCCAGGCCCTGGTAATGTGCTCACAGCTCAACCCTGTGGTAAGTGGTGACTTCTAGAATGCTGGGGAAGAGGAAGCTTGCCAATAAATCATATAACTATTACTGTCAATGAGATAAAAGTGTTAGCTACTCCATATACTCACTGGGCAAGGAACAGTTCTCCGTCCATATCCTTCAAAAAAATTACCCTTCATAAAATGATCACTACCCCCAAGAAAGATTTTTTAAACCTTAGTTTCAATCATTTTGTTGCATTGGTAACTGTACTAACCTCACCCGTTATATTTAACCCATTAGTTTAAAAAAGAGATAATCCCACCAACAAAAGCAGTAGGCTACTAGCCAGACTCTAAACTGATACATGCATTAAAGAGCTTAATTTGAGAGATATTTCATATTAAAAATCTAAATTTGAACAAAATGTTGTATTGCTTCTCCTAGATTGTTGGGATTATAATCTCTTCAATTTATACCATGTCCATAGAAATCCTTTCCTGAGTTCAATTTAAGCAATCTTTATCTCTATTGCATTGGCTAATCCCAAAACTGCTTGATAAAGACTGTCACAAAATAGCCCATAAAAAGTGAATTCAAAGTCAAACTGATTCACATATCAAATTCTGAAAAACAAAATTGTACAAAATGCAACTATAATGTATAAAACACACTGGGAGACCAAAATTAATGGGAAGGTCAGGGAATGGGGAGCAAACAGACATAATTGAAGTATTCATTAACTCCTTTCATTTTGGGGGACTGAATGTATAAGTAGTGATAAACAATCACCCAGTTGATTATGGGAACGTGGGGAGCAATCAAAGTTTAAAAAAAAAGGAACAAGAAATCAAGGTAGCTAAAGGGAATAACTTGGAAACAGATAAGAAATAAAAATAAAGAAAGCAGCTAACAAACTGAAAAAGGTGACAGGGGAATCCTTAGGGGACAGTAAGGGAAAGTGCACTTTCACGAAATGTAAGGACCGATTTCCAACTATAATCAAAAAGCTCAAGAAACATTAACATTGAGCCTATTAGTTAAAATCAGAACTAAATGCAGCTGGTATCATCTCAGAGTCCAGTAGATAGCACCAATCTATAAGAAAAGATCCCTTGAGTATGCTTAGTGAAAAATTTAAAGGTACCAAAGTATATATGCCTACTGAATAAACTAGGCTAAGTATGAAAGCAATAAAAAGGGCAGTTTAAGACAAATAAGCAAACAATAAGACAAAGAAACAAAATTGATGAGAGCCTCTTCTTTCTAAGGAATTTGGAATTATCAAATCAAACAAGAAGGCCTGCTTAAGATGGTGAGTTCATGGATAAGAAAGGAATTTCTTGCTAAAATGTTAGTAAAGGAGTGGAGACCCAGACTGGGCTTCTACTTAGCAGGTCAACCTTATATTTTTCTGAAGTTTGACAGAAAGAATCTTATATATTCATCAAAGGAAATTTAATTTTCTCTGGAGCACACAGCCAGACAGCATTTTGCACCCTCTCTTGTAGTTAGTGAATAAGTTCTGAATAGTAGAATACAGGAGGGAGTGACAAATGATACTTCCAGGCCTGACCCTAAAATCTCTCGGGCCATCCTTTGAGATCTTTATCTCATTTGTCCAAGGAGAGAGCAGAGCCACTACATGGAAGGTGCCTGGTGCCCTGAAGGACTGCATGGGGCAGAGCCTCTCTGGGGACCCACAGCAAACTATGACATAAATATTAACTGCTAATTTTATTAAGCAAGCAGTATCAGCCTCCCCTAAATAATATACAAACACAGGCCCAGAACTTACTGAAGAAAATTGTTTACATTATAAAACCAGATGATTTTTGAAAAGAGAACTAAGGAGAGACAAAAAAGAAGGGTCCTGCAGTACAACTAAAATCCAGGGATAGATGAGGTGGAACTGGAAAAAAAAAAAAAAAGTTCACAATATTTCAGATAGCAGAAGGGTATTTAAGAGAAAGGATGTCTAATATAAATTTGAATTGTATGATTTGCTGTGCTGCACTGTGTGTTAATCCCCCTCTTGGATGCCAAATCTTTAGTAAAATTTGCTAAATGCAACGACTTTTTAAAAAATATTATCTTGGGATGCCTGGGTGGCTCAGTCAGTTAAGCGTCTGCCTTCAGCTCGAGTCATGATCCCAGAGTCCTGGGATCGAGTCCCTCATCGAGCCTGCTTCTCTCTCTCCCTCTGCTGCTCCCCCTGCTTGTGCTTGCTCTTTCTTTCTCTGTCAAATAAATAAATAAAATCTTAAAAAAATATATATTTCTTGATAGTGAATGAATCTAATCAGAGTGGTGTCTAGCAGGGTAATATAAGGGAGAAAGAGAATAGTGTGCACAGGAGGGGAAACAAAGAGTGGAGATTAAGAATTTAGTAATAGCAGCTTTCTTACTTATTCTGTGAGGACAGCATTACCCTACAACCAAAACCAGCAAATAACCATTACCAACAAACAAACAAACTACATACCAATAACTCTCATGAACATATATACAAAATCCTCAATAAATATTAGCAAATTGAATCCAATAATGTATGAGAAGAATTATACAGCATGACCAACTGGGATTTATTTCAAGACTGGTTTAATGTTCAAAAATAAATTAATGTGATGGTATTGGGAAAACTGGATATTCACAAAAGAATAAAACTGAGCCCCTATCTTACACGACTCACAAAAATTAACTCAAACTGGATTAAAGGATTAAATGTAAAACCTGAAATTGTAAAAATCCTAGAAGACAATATAGGAAAAAAGCTCTTTGACATTGGTCTGAAAAGGATTTTTGGATATATAAAGAGCAAAAGCAACAAAAGCAAAAATAAACCAGTAAGACTACATCAAACTAAAAAGCTCTGCTCAGCAAAGGAAACCAGCAACAGAATGAAAAAGGAACCCATGGAATAGGAGAAAATATTTCCAAACCGTAGACCAGATAAAAAGGTTAACATCCAAAATATATATAAGGAACTCATTCATACCAATAAATAGCACAATAAAATAAAATAAATAATACATTTAGAAAATAGGCAAATGACCTGAATAGACATTTTTTTCCAAAGAAGACATACAAATGGCCAACAGGTACATAAAAATATGCACATCACTAATCATCAGGGAAATGCAAATCAAAACAGCTGACACCTGCTAAAATGGCAATTATCAAAAAGTCAAGAGATAAATGCTGGTGAGGATGTGGAGAAAAGGGAACCCTACCTAGTGCACTGTTGGTGGGAATGTAAACTGGTACAACCACTGTGGAGAACACTATGGAGGTTCCTTAAAATTAGAACTACCATATGATCTAGCAATCCCACTTTTGGGTATATATCCAAAGGAAACAAAACCATTATCTCAAAAAGATATTTCTACTCCCATGTTCATTGCAGCATTCATTTCTGTATTCATAGAAATAGAGAATAGAAAAGTAGTTGCCAGAAACTGGGATTGGGGGAATAGGGAGAGGTTAGTTAAAGGGTACAAACTTTCAGTTACAAGATGAATGACGTCTGAGGCTCTAGTACATAATAACATGGTGACTATAGTTAATAACACTGCATTCTATCATTGAAATTTGCTAAGAAGATAGAACTTAAATGTTCTCACCCTCCCCAAAAAAAGCAAAAAGTATTGCATTTTTCATTGATTGTAAAAAAATTTAGAAAAAAAACCCACAAAAATTAGAGGCTAAACTATTGATAACCCATAATCCCAACACTCAGAGGACCACGACTATAATTTCACAATTATAATGTAAAGTTAATAGCTGGTATCACCTTCCATATCCTTATTTTTTTCCATTCAGTAACTACTTTGTTATTATTTGAGTATAGTGGACATACAATGTTACATTAGTGTTGGGTGTACAGCTTAGTGCTACTTAAACTAACCAAATTAGAACAACAGAAATATTCCCATTTAGTGAAATGGTTATGTAACCATTTTGACCTCCTGTATTATCTGGAATGAACTATTTCAAGTACCTAGCATGTCACATACCTATACACACAAATTTGGCATCTTTTTCCAAATGGCACCACTAGGCTTTTCTTTTTTTTTTCTTTTTTTTCTTATGTTATGTTAATCATCATACATTACATCGTTAGTTTTTGATGTAGTGTTCCATGATTCATTATTTGCATATAACATCTAGTGCTCCATGCAGAACGTGCCCTCTTTAATACCCATCACCAGACTAACCCATCCTCCCTCCCACCCCTCTCCCCTTTAGAACCCTCAGTTTGTTTTCCAGAGTCCATCGTCTCTCATGGTTCATCTCCCCCTCCGATTCCCCCCCTTCATTTTTCCCCTTCTATCTTCTTCTTCTTTTTTTAACATATAAGGTATTATTTGTTTCATAGGTACAGATCTGTGATTCAACAGTCTTGCACAATTCACAGCACTCACCATAGCACATACCCTTCCCAATGTCTATCACCCAGCCGCCCTATCCTTCCCACCCCCCACCACTCCAGCAACCCTCAGTTTGTTTCCTGAGATTAAGAAATCCTCATATCAGTGAGGTCATACGATACATGTCTTTAAAGCTCTGATTGACTTACTTCGCTCAGCATAACACTCTCCAGTTCCATTCACGTCATTGCAAATGGCAAGATTTTATTCCTTTTGATGGCTGTTATTTCTCAATCCAAATAGATACTGAAAAGTTGTCTCAGTGAAAGACAAAGAACAAGGATGTATATTCCTCCTAAATTCTCTTGTTCAGTCCCTGCTTCCCTGTGATAACAACCAGTTGTACATAAGGAAGTTGCCTATCCTTGACTTTTCCTTCTACTTGAAACCCAGCTGCATTCCAGATTGCTAATAATTGAAAGATCAATTGCATCAGAGGCGCTTGACTAAATGTCATTTCAAGTGGCACATTTCCAAGATAGCAAAAGCTATAATATTGACCAAAACAAAGAAACTGCTGAAGTTGTTGGAATAAAAGATGATAGATCTATGTGTGATTTTTCCAGCCAAACATCAACTCTTGAGTTCACTTCTAGGCTTTATTCTTGGAACAAAGAGATGGGACTTACCTAACCATAATTTAAAATAAAAAATATAACAACATAACTTTTAAAGTATGATAACTTTTAAAAAATGGAACCTTGAAAACAAAATAGAAGTCAGGAAATAAATACACATGCATACAAAAATTTAGTATAAAACAAAGATAAGGCAATGACTAATTATTCCATAAATGATACTGTAAATTTAGATAGCCATCTGGGGGAAAAACAATTGCATCTACACCCATTTCATATTCTAATAAACATTGCACTATATCAGTGTTTAAATGTAAAAATGAAAACATATTAGTTCAGAATAAAATATGGGAAACAACTACCTTCATAACTCAGAAGTGGAAGCCTTTTTTTAAGTATGGCAAAACAGAGAAGCTGTAAAAGCAAAGATGGACAAATTGGGTCTGAGTTTAAGAATAAAATCTATATGACAAAAAGCTCACCAAAAGTTATGTCAAAAGATTATCAGCCAAATAACAAAATGAGAAGTTATTTTAATTCACATTACAATGGACTAATATTTCTGTAATATACAAATATTTTCCTAATATTTCTCTAGTATACAAAGAGCATCTGTATCTTGACAAGAATAACATTAAAAAAGTAGAAAATATAGGCAAAGAATATGAACATATATTTCACAGAACTGTAAATACAGATAGCTCTTAAAAATGTGAAAAGATGGGGCACTGGGGTCACTCAGTTGTTGGGCATCTGCCTTTGGCTCAGGTCATGGTCCCAGGGTCCTGGGATCGAGCCCTGCATCGGGCTCCCTGCTCAGCGGGAAGCCTGCTTCTCCCTCTCCCACTCCCCTTGCTTGTGTTCCCTCTCTTGCTTCTCTGTCAAATAAATAAATAAAGTCTTTAAAAATAAAAAAAAAAATGTGAAAAGATGCTGATGAAGAAAAAGAATTAGAAATGTTGACCTTACCTTCAGGACTTATCATTATTCACAAATAATTAAAAGGTGGCTATTTAGGAATGACAATGTCACCTATAATTTTGCAATTTGCAATTTAATAATATTTAATTAGTCTTCAGGTGAATTTTTCTTCCAACACTGTTAAGTGTACAAAATGAGTTTGTTAGATCACTTGTATTGAACATAACTGACAAGGAAAAATTATAAAACTTTGCAAAAATTAGAGGAGAAAAACAATATGACTGGGTTTGGTTTTTGTGCCTTTTTTAAGTTGGTTTTCTGAGGGAAAGGGGACTGTCAACTTTTTAAAAATTTCAGAAATTCTGAAAAGTATAAAAAGCATAATAATCATCATCCACAATCATCTGAAAATGGTCACATTAAGCACTTTAATGTGATTTCACTCTCCATGTCCTCTATAAATAGCCATTCTTTTAGTATACAAACATACACACACAACACACACACCATGCATACAATATACATTGTGTATATAGAATATATTATACACTGTAATATAGCAGAATTTCCTAATCTGCATTTTTCACTGAACATATCATAAGCTGGTAAAAGAGTTTTAAACCACTTTGAAGGAAATACAATGGTATTTTAATATATGAGACAGCCATTTCCAAAATTTAAGTAAGAATGGGAAGTTGGAGGAGGGAGGCTGAATTTGAGTTTCTTCACAGCAATGTGCATATCTGTTGGAGAAAACATTATTTTCTGTCCTCATGTTTCCTTTCCATGTGGAAAGACTTCCCCCCAAAATAGCACTTCCAATTTCTTTCCCACATAAGGTGGAGTGACTTAGGCGACTGATGTGTCTGAAAACAGAACTGTCCATGTGCAGCTCCGTTCCAAGGAACTTGGCCTCTGTACAGGATGCATTCTTCTCTTTGCTCTCTGCTTTACAGTAAGTTACCTGTCTCAGTGGGTAAGACTTGCACCTACCCTTGCCTGCGTATGCCTGAGTGGGTAAATTTAATTCTAGAGAAAGAATTAGAAAGCACATCAAAACTACAATCTTCAGTACAGCTTTAATCTGTAATTAGGTGGCTACTTTGATCTTGAGATGTCTGCCTCTTCTCATTTGACTTGAACTTGCAAGGTGAAGAAAGTGGTAGTATGTGTTGACTCCCTAAAACTCTAACTTTGTCTATAACTACGTTTCCAATTCACAGGGCATTTCCGTGTTCATTACTGTATTTGATTTTCACAGGAACTCTTAGATGTAGGAGGGAAGATACTAACATTTGTTGAGTGAATGTCTACTATTTTTCAGAAATGTGCCAAGACTTTTACCTTTTGGTAAAATCTTAATTAATGATCCCAACTTTGAAAAATAGAATTAGCCCTTATTTTAAAGATCTGAAAGTGGAGTTTCAGAGAGGTAAAATGATTTGCCTAAGATAGACAACTGGTAAGTGACAAATCTAGAAGTTCAAACAGACTATAAACACCAGGATCATATCTCTCATTCACTTTTGAATTCCCAGATCCTGCTGGACACAGAGAAGGCATTCAGTAAAAATGATTAAATAAATGACTCCAAATAAACGCTCTTTCCACTACATCACAGAGTGAGAACAGAGATTTTTTAAAGTACAAAACTCAGGGAACCTTCAAGCTACAATCCTATTTCCAGGGGAGTTGGGGGTGGGGGCTGTGCAGGGAGAACCTGAGGCTCGTTTCGGAAGATGTGTATGGAAATCCTATGAGGTTGCATGTGATACATCAGAAAACAGAACGGACTATGAAATGCAAACTCTAGTATTTCATGGGGTCCCATAGCTTTGAATATAACATAGTTCTCACAAGTCGACAAGCCCAGAAACTCCTGCGGCTAGAAAGACAGGAGATGTGAATCCATAAAATCAGAACATCCTAAAAGGAAGTTATGGCATAGATTCTGCTTGAAAATGTATTGTTCCAAAAGTCATGATTTAGAACTTGCTGTTAACACTGAGCAGATCTAAGACCAAATAGGAAAACAGTTTTGCCTAAGGAAAGTAAAAGAGATATACCTACCTTTAAGCTTTCTCCTTTGTGCCTCATGTGCCCACGCAAGCTTGCACACGCACACACACAAACACACACACCCCATGAATGATATTTTGCCACAAACACACACCAGACAGGTATCTAATTTTTTTGGGGGGGGGGTTATTTTTTTTATTTTTTATTCTTATGTTAATCCCCATACATTACATCATTAGTTTTGACAGGTATCTAATTTTAAAAGAAGGGAAAAGGTAATGAAAAGAAGCAGTCATTTTCTTTTTCACATCTGAAAATGCCTCCAGCAACAGGTAAATGAAGGAAATCTGAAGCAATATGCATCCTGCTATCTCTTTGTGGACCTGAATCTTTCACAGTCAAAAAGAAAGCAGCTAATGTCCTCCATTAACAGAAGAAAAGCTTTAAAAAGTGCTCAAGTTCACCAGCATGGTTATTATGCTATTTGAATTTCTTTAAGATGCAGATATAAGATTCAAAGTGACTGTAGACTGTATATGTCAAAAAATATTCTATTTAGTGGCCTGACTTTTAAGGAAATAAAGAAACCTGAAAATTAACTTAATCTATTTACAACAGGTTTAAACCATAATGTTCTAGAAAAAATAACCACAAAATGCATTAAGATCATCATTGCCTGCATCCAGAGGCATATAAATAATTAATTGTCCATTGGATACCAGTTCTAGGCAAATCATTCCTACAGAGTAGCAACAAAAGAGTGTTTCTTGCTAGATAAGAACCAAGTATCATCTTACCAATATTCCAAAGAAAACGGGATGAGGGAGGGTGCTATGTATATGTTAGAATTATTAAGCAAGTACTTTTGTTTTGTTTTTTTTAAGAGACAGAGAGCATGTGTGCGAGTAGGGTGGGGTTGGGGGGGGGGGGCACAGAGGCAGAGGGAGAGAGAGAATCTTAAGCAGGCTCCGTGCCCAGTGCAGAGCCTAATGCAGAGCTCAATCCCATGATGCTGAGGTCATGACCTGAACTGAAATCAAGAGTCGCACATTAAGCAAGTACTTTTAAAACAAACTGTGTGAGGGTGGCCTGTCTAATATTGCTATGTAAATGATCATTATTTAGTCCAACAGAGTTTTGTAGTTCTCACTCTAACTTTTGACTCCCTACTGAAAAATCTAACCCTGACACCAGTTATCTAGCTTTAATATCAATAAAAGTCTCTGCTGTAACAGCTTCATAGTGATAATCTAGCCAGAATTAAAAAACAGTCCCTTAGAAATGTACCCTTTAGCCTTCAAAGCACTTATACATCCATTTTCAAGAATTATAGAAAACATGAACAAAAAGGGGCATCAGGTATAATCTTCTAAAACCTCCTTATATGACAAATCATTTAATTCAGTAAATACCATTTGTGTATTTACTAACTAAGTCCTACGCTGGAGACAAGAAGGAAAACAAATTTAAAATTAAAAATGCAAATGCTGTCATCATGGAGTTTACCCACTTGTCTAAGTTCATCTAATTTACAAGAGCCTGACCCAGGACATGGGACCATAGTGCCTTAGCTCTCTCTTCAGTATGAAACATGCCATTCTGTTCTTTTTTTTGTCCTTTAAACCACGTAACTACTATGATTCCCATTTTACAGATGAAGCAATGGAGGACTGAAAAATTAATAAGTTCAAAATCATATACCTAATATACCTCAAAGCCAGGCTTTATCCCATGTTTCCAGATACCTAGCCCACTGCTCCTACTAGTATACTGGAAGTGGTAAGTAATATTCTATGAATAGGTACACTAACATAATTTGGCAGTGGCTGCCCAAACTGCACAGTTAAAGAGGTAACTGTTGGCTATACCCAAGATTAGGGGGAAAGAGTTCTTTAACTGATTAGTGATGTCTGCCCTGGGCACAAGAATGGGGATGATAGCAAATGTGTTCAATACTTTCCATTTGTGTACAGAAGTTTTAATACAAACTCAAGAGTCATTCATATTACCAAACAAATACACTATTACGATAAGTTATATAATATGCAATACTTTCCATTTTTATCTATCCAACAAGCACTATAGCTATTATGTGATGCTAGGTATTGGTAATATAAAAATGGATAAGATTTGGTCTCTGTCCTAAAATAGCTCATACTCTAGCAAGAAATACAGAAATCTAAACAGCTAATACAATAAGATAAGCATTGTACTTGTAAATATGGCTCTAATATTCTGATGTAACATCTTTAAATTTATAACCTGGGAAAAACAAGTTTTGGTATCTTCATATACCAAATATCAAGTGAATGTTTTAATATGACCTATAATTATCACAATAACCACAGTTAAAGTGCATATAATGAATGTAACTCTTTTATAAGCTTGTTGTATAAATTAAATGATATAATGCCTTTTACGTGTTTAATACAGTGTCTGAACAGAGAGTACTCTAATACCAGCTACTATAAATAGCCAACTGCCCCTTTCTGAAACTCTACCGTAACTTCCACTAAAATGCTCATGAAGCACAATATGAAAATTCACAAAACCAAAAACTGAACTAAGATTCAAACTATTGTCAAAATCTGTAATAAATTAGTACTAAGTACAAAGGCTATGAAAATGGATTTTAAAATATCAATACACTTGTTTCTGAGTGGATATAGTAAGTTGTAGCTGGCAGCAAGTAGAAAAAAATGGGTAAATTGGCACAATTTTTTCATATGGAAAATTGGAGAATCTGAGAGCAAAGTACACTAGATGAATTAAAATTCCAGAGGAAAAAAGGTCCTTCTCAAGATTATGGGTTAAATTGTGTCCCTCAAAAAAGATATTTGGAAGTCCTAACCTACAGTACCTATGAATGTGACCTTATGTCAAAATAAGGACTTTGCAAATGTAATCATGTTAAAAAGAGGTCATTGGGGGGGGACCTAACCTCCAGAACTCTGAGAAAATAAATTTATCTTGTTTTTAAGCCACCTAATCTGTGGTAATTTGTTAAAGCAGCCACTGCAAACTAATACACTATGTGAGGAAACATCATTTCTTTCTCTGGAGGCATTATCTGATTCTGGCCATGGCTAAAGATCAGCCTTTTCCCAGGTAGAAAGACTATAGCAGAGCATTTGGCAGCCCACTGAGGTTGGCAGGGCAGATTAGAAACTAGTGAAGCACAAAATTTGAGCCAAATTTTCCCCATTTGCTGAGCCCGAAAGTAGAATGGCAAGCTGGGAGGCTACATCAAAAGGCTTTTAAATGCACAGAAAAATCCCTAAAAGTCTTATGAAAAGGCAGAAAAATGTAACCAATAATCAAGAGAGGAAAAAAGCAGAAGCAGATCCAAAGATTATTTACATATTGGGCTGAATAGAGCAGGACTCTAACATACTATGATTAATTAGTCCCTAGTAGGACGTTTCTGGAGGAAAGAGGGGGGAGACATCTCAAATTAAGAAAATCAGGATAAAGAGGCAACATTATTAAAAATTGTTAACATACTAAAAAAGGAGCAGGAGGATATAATGAACAAGTTTATGCCAATAAATTTAAAATTTAGTTGAAATGGAAGATTCCTTGAAAACCGTAAAATGGCAAAGCTGAAACAAGAAAAACATCAAAATTGTCATTTATCAATTAAAGAAATTTAATTTGCAATTAAAACCTTTCTCACAGACAACACTACTGCTTACCTTCTATTTAAATCAACCAATAAAAGAGCAAAATATATGAAACAACAGTTTTCAAGACACTTGACATCAGGTCAAAGGACAATGATTACTGAGAAATCAAAAGAAATGGGATGAGTCAACGCTACCATTACCTCAACTTACTGCTTTTAGAGAGTTCCTAGGCATCTACTTGGGATGGGGAAACATAGGTAGAGTCCAGTAGACT
Organism: Neomonachus schauinslandi; assembly: GCF_002201575.2. Lineage (NCBI taxonomy): Eukaryota > Metazoa > Chordata > Mammalia > Carnivora > Phocidae > Neomonachus > Neomonachus schauinslandi. The sequence continues at coordinate 48,319,745 of NC_058415.1, read as the reverse complement.
CCCTGAGATGAAGAGACAGTGTTGGAAGTCTGGAGGCACAAGTCAGCAAGAGTTTGATGGAAAGAGTGCCAGAGAGGAGAGAGCAATAAAAAGAAAGAATGCTGGAGAACTGTACAGTCCCCTTCAAGTTTTCAGCTGAGTTTGATCAGCACAAACATGTGAAGAAACTATCCGGGGCCAAGGAAAGAAAGCTGAAAGAGTTAGAGGTAATAATGTCTGATGCTTACACCAAAAAAAAAAAAAAAAAGGAAAAATCATGATTCATGGGGCACTGAGTAGAGTACACAAAAGGGTTTATCTCAGGAGTGAGGAAAATTTAACTCTAGACTGAGCATGGCTCCAGTCCCACCTCATAAATCTTAAAAGCAACACCTAATATGATCAAACTGTTTCCAAGAAATTTAATTGCATCCCAGACAAAACATCAAGAATATTTATAAGAAAAGAAAAATCTCTGGAAATAAAAAGACAAAATTCACAATATCTGACATCCAATCGAAGATTACCAGTTGTGCAAAGAAGGCGGGTAATATTACCCATAACAATGAGTAAACCAACCAATCAACTGAAACCAAAGGATAATTCTACATATGGTAAAATTAAAAGACAGCATTAAAATAGCAATGATAACTGTATTTCACATGTTCAAGGGCAAAGTGGAGATTTAGAAGATTAAAAAAAAAAAAAAAAAAAAAAACTCATTTTTAGAAAGAAAACTATAATTCAAAAGATTAAAAAAATACAATAGATGAAAATACCAGAAGATTTAAAGGAATAGTAATAGAAAATATTCCAAATAAAACACAGAATAAAAAAGAATTTTTAAAAATTAACAGAGCATCAGAGACCTCCATTACAACTTCAAGCAGCCTAATGTACATATAATAAAAAGAATAGCTATAAATCAGTGGAAAAAATTGTAAATTACATACCTGATAAAGGACTTGTATCCTTTAACATAAATAAATAACTCTAAAAATATAACATAAATAACTCTAAAAATTCAATAAAAATAAAACAGCTCAATTTTTCAAATGAGCAAAAGATCTGACTATACATTTCATCAGAAAAAATATACAAATGTTAAATGAGCACATGACAAGATGCTTAACATTATTAGACATTAGAGAAATACATATTAAAATCACAGTAAGATACTACTACATACCTATTACAATGGCTAAAATTTGAAAGACTGACTATACCAAGTGTTCATGAGGATGTGGAAAAACTGGAATTCTCATACACTGCTGGTAGCAATATAAATGACATAACACCTTTGGAAAACAGTTTAGCACTTTCTAAAACTACATATTCACCTATCATTTGATCTAGTCATTCTACTCCTTGGTACCTACTGAAGAAAAATAAAAGCAAATGTCCATACAAGTCCTACACATGAGAGTTCATAATAAGTTTATTTGTAATAAGCAAAAACTGAATGCAACCCAACAAGAGATTAATTAATTAATGTAATATATCTGTACAGTGGAGTACTACTCAGCCATAAAAAGAACAAACCATTGTTACACACTTCAACATGATGAATACCTAAGTGATTATGTTGAAAGAAAGAAGCCAGGCTAAAAAGAGTATATATTGCAGGAGTCCATTTATATAAAATTCTAGAAAATATAAACTAATACATAGTAACACAAAGCATATTGATAGCTGTCTGGGGTCATGGAAGTGGAAAGAGTCAGAAGGAAGGGATTTCAAATGATCAAGACAAAATTTTACAGGTGATGGCTTCAGTGGTACATACATATGTCAAAATATCAAAATGTTTTGCAATTTCTATAATTTACTGCATGTCAATTATATCTCAATGATGCTTTAAAAAAAATTCTCGAAAGGAATACTCCAGGCCCAGTTGGCTTCAGTAGTGAATTCTACCAAACAACAAAAAAAGAAACACATAAATTTCATGCAAACTCTTCCAAAGAATACAAAAAGGGAAAATATTTTCCATTGTCCAGCGACCAATATATCCCTGATACTAAAACCTGGCAAGGACATTACATAAAAGGAAAACATAAGCCAATATTGCCCATAAAAATAAATGCAAAGACCCTAAACAAGATATTATTGAGTTCAGCAATATATAAAATACATCATTACCGGGCGCCTGGGTGGCTCAGTTGGTTAAGCAACTGCCTTCGGCTCAGGTCATGATCCTGGAGTCCCAGGATCGAGTCCTGCATCGGGCTCCCTGCTCAGCGGGGAGTCTGCTTCTCCCTCTGACCCTCCCCCCTCTCATGTGCTCTCTCTGTCTCTCTCTCAAATAAATAAATAAAATCTTTAAAAAAAAAATACATCATTACCAAGAAGGGCAAGTTTGAATTAACATGTGAAAATCAAACAGTGTAATTCACCATTTTAACAGAATAAAAAATTATCATTTTAATATATGCATAAAAGTTATTTGATAAAACTTAAAACTTGTTCATGATAAAAGCTCTTAGCATACTAGTAATAGAAGGAATCTATCTAAATCTTGAGAAAAGTTAGCAACAAAAATCTTACAGCTAGCATCTTATTTAATGGCAAAATATCACATTCTTTTCCTTTTAGTTAAGAAACATGGTAAGGATATCCACATCACCATTTCTATTCAACATTATACTTTCAATAACACAAGACAAATGAATAAAGGCTTTTAAAATTGAAAAGGAAGAAATCACATTGTGAATATTTATAGATTATATGATTGGGTACATAGAAAATCTAAAAAAATCTACAAACTATTAGGATTAGTAAGTAAATTAATAATTAAACATAGTGAATTAATGGCCTATAAATATGAGTTCAATATACAAAATATATTTTTATACACTTGCAAGAAAAATTGGAAAATGTAATTTTAAAAAGAATACCATTTATTTAGCACACAAATATAAAACATATAGGAATAAATCTAATAAAATCTATAAAAGATTTCTACAACATTTCTACAATGAAAAACCACAAAATGTTATTGAGAGGAATTTAAGAAGCCTTACATAAATGCAAAAATATGCAATATTCATGGGTTAAAATGCTGAATGTTGTTAAAATGTCAATTCTCTTCAAGTGGATCTACAGTCAATGCAATCCTAATAAAATACCAGCATGTTTATTATGTGAGAGAGAAATGACAAGTTGATTCTAAAATTTATATGAAAATTAAAAGGACCTAAAGTAGCCAAGACAATCTTGAAAAAAAACAGAATCTGAGATCTTAAGATACCAGACTTCAAGACTTATAGGAAGCAACTGTAATTAAGATAATGTGGTATTTGCAAAATAAAATACAACTATACCATTGGAACAAAGGAGAGTCCAGAAACACATTCACACATAAATGGTCACTAAGTTTCTTTGAGGGTAACTGTACTTTTAATAGAAGAAGGATGGTCTTTCAAATAATAGTCTTAGAGCAATTGGATATATAAATGGGAAAGTATGAACCAGGCTACTTCATATCATACACAAATTAATTTGATATGGATCATAGACCTAATGTTAAACAATAACTCTTTTAGAAAAAAAAAAAAAGCACAAACAATGAATCATGGATCACTACATCAAAAACTAATGATGTACTATATGGTGACTAACATAACATAATAAAAAAAATAAAATTAAAAAAACAGGAAAATATTGTCATGAGCTTGGGCTGAGCAAGTTTTCATAAAAGAACACAGAAATCACTAACCATTAAAGAAAAAATTGAGAAATGGCATTTCATCAAAGTTAGTATATTGTGGCCATCCAAAAGCATAATTAAGAAAGTGAACATGTAAGACACAGAGAGAGAGAAAAAATATAACTGATGAAAGGGCTCACATCCAGGAAATATAAAGAACCCCTAAAAATCATTAAGAAAGAGACAGACACCTCAATTTTAATGGGTATATTTCTTAAAGTGGTACCCATAAGAAAGGCTATCAATGGCTATTTACATATATGAAAAGATACATAATTAGCCATCAAGAAAATTGAAATTAAAACAACAGTGAAATACTTCTACATATCAACCACAATGGCTAAAATTAAAAATGACTGATCATACCAAGTGTTGGTAAAAATATGGAGCAACTAGAATTCTCATGTGTTACTAACAGGAGTGTAAACTGGTTAAACTACTTTGGAAAACTGCACTGGCGATGTTATGACCCACCAATTCCAATCCTAGTTATATATCCAAGAAAAATGAATGTATACCAAATGCATCTTCAAGAATGTTCATAATGGACATTATTATAACCAGATGCTAGAAACAACCAAAATAACTATCAACAGTAAAATGAAAACATAAATTGTAACATGGGATGCTACACAAAAATTTTAAAAAATGAACTACCACCACACACAACAAGCCAGATGCGGAAGAGGTCATAATGCACGATTCTGCTTATATAAGAACTTGCATGAGGTTATAAACAAAGTCGGGGCATGATCAATAATACTTAAGATAATTCAGTCACAGGGGGCGGAGCAAGATGGCGGAGGAGTAGGAGACCTGGATTTCGTCTCCTCTCAGGAATTCAGCTGGATAGGGATCAAACCATTCTGAACACCTACAAACTCAACAGGAGATCGAAGAAAACAAGAGCAACAACTCTCTCATCAGAAAAGCGACCACTTTCTGGAAGGTAGGACGTGCGGAGAAGTGAATCCAGGCAATATTCGGGAGGATAGACGGCGGGGGAGGGGCCTCCGTCGGCCGCTTCTGGCAAGTGATAGAACCACGGAGCACAAAATCGGAACTTTTAAAAGTCTGCTCCGCTGAGGGACGTCACTCTGGTGGCTAAGCGGGGGGTGGAACCCTCCGGGACAGTGTGGTCTCAGGACCCTCGGGGTCACAGAAAGACCGGGGGTGCCTGAGTGTGGCAGAGCTCCCAGGTAACGGAGCAGGGAAGCCGGCTGCAGAGGCGGAGCCCAGGCGCGGGCTCTCAGCTCGGGGTTGCCATAAACCGTGATCCGTGGCACAGTCAGGCCACTGTGGGACCTAACAAGCGGCAGATCCGGGGAGACTCGCCTTCCTCCCCCGGGAGAAGCGGCGCGGGAGTGCACCACAGGAATCTGCTGGGTTTGGAGACTCCACATGGGGTCGGGTGCCAGAGATAGAAACGCACGGTCACAGACCGGGTGACCACGGAGTGTGGCCGGAGACCGGGGAGACAGGAGTGACTGACGGCTCTTCTCTGGGGGCTCACTGAGGAGCGGGGCCCCGAGTTCTCGGCTCCTCTGGGGCGGAGATTGGGAGGCCGCCATTTTCACTCTCCGCCTCCAAAGCTGTACGGAAAGCTCGCAGGGAACAAAAGCCCCGGAGAGGAAACCCGAGCAGATTACTTAGCCAGGAGGGGGCAAGGGCGGGGCAACTCCGCCTCCGGCAAAGACATTTGAAAACCACGGCAACAGGCCCCTCCCCAGAAGATCAGCGAGAACAGCCAGCCAAGACCAAGTTTACCCATCAATGAGAATGGCAGAACTCCAGCGCTAGGGGAATAATGCACATAGAATTCATGGCTTTTCCCCATGATTCTTTAGTCTTTCAAAGTTAATTTTTTTTAACTGTCTTTTTTTTTTTGAATTTTTCTTTTTCCCTTTTTCAACCAACATCTTATCAATCCCTTTTTTAAAAAAACATTTTTATTTTTCATTTTTAGAGTCATATTCTATCCCTTCATAGTAGTTACCCGTATTTTTGGCATATATATATAACTTGTTCTCTCTTTAAAATTTTGAGATAGTTTCTTCTAACAGATTAAAATATACCCTAAATCTCTAGTATATGGTGTTTTCTATTCCCCTGCCTGATCACATTCTCTCCCTTTTTTCTTCTTTTTTCTTTCTTTCTTTTTTCAAACAACTTCTCATCAATTCCTTTTATAAAATTTTTTATAATTTCCATCTTTACAGTCATACTCCATCCCTTCATCATATCAACCCTTATTTTTGTACATATATAAGTTTTTCTATCTTTAAAATTTCGGGAGGCACTTTATTCTAAAAGACCAAAATACACCCCAAATCTAGTGTGTGGCACTGATCTATATACCAGCCTGATCATATTTGATCACATTCCGGTTTTTTTGTTGTTGTTGTTGTTTTGTTTTGTTTGTTTTTGTTTGTTTTTAAATTTTTCTTTTTTCTCTCTTTCCATTTCTTTTTCCACTGCTTCACGTCTTTTCTGATTTGTTTAGAGTATATTTTCTGGGGACATTGTTACTCTGCTAGCATTTTGTTCTCTCATTAATCTACTCTCCTCTGCACAAAATGACAAGACGGAAAAAATCACCTCAACAAAAAGAACAAGAGGTAGTATCGACTGCCAGGGACCTACTCAATACGGACATTAGTACGATGTCAGATCTAGAGTTCAGAATCATCACTTTAAAGATACTACCTGGGCTTGAGAAAAGCATGGAAGTTATTAGAGAAACCCTTTCTGGAGAAGTAAAAGAACTAAAATCTAACCAAGTAGAAATCAAAAAGGCTATTAATGAGGTGCAATCAAAAATGGGGGCACTAACTGTTAGGATAAATGAGGCAGAAGAGAGAATCAGTGATATAGAAGACCAAATGATGGAAAATAAAGAAGCTGAGAAAAAGAGATAAACAACTACTGGATCACAAGGGCAGAATTCGAGAGATAAGCGATACCATAAGACGAAACAACATTAGAATAATTGGGATCCCAGAAGAAGAAGAAAGAGAGAGAGGGGCAGAAGGTATAATGGAGCAAATTATAGCAGAGAACTTCCCTAATTTGGGGAAGGAAACAGGCATGAAAATCCAGGAAGCACAGAGAACCCCTCTCAAAATCAATAAAAATAGGTCAACACCCGACATCTAATAGTAAAACTTACGAGTCTCATAGACAAAGAGAAAATCCTGAAAGCAGCTCGGGAGAAGAGATATGTAACCTACAATGGTAGAAACATTAGATTGGCAACAGACCTATCCACAGAGACCTGGCAGGCCAGAAAGGACTGGCAGGATATATTCAGAGCACTAAATGAGAAAAATATGCAGCCAAGAATACTATATCCAGCTAGGCTATCATTGAAAATTGAAGGAGAGATAAAAAGCTTCCAGGACAAACAAAAACTAAAGGAATTTGCAAACACAAAACCAGCCCTACAGGAAATCTTGAAAGGGGTCCTCTAAGCAAAGAGAGACCCTAAAAGCAAGAGAGACCAGAAAGGAACACAGACAATATACAGTAACAGTCACCTTACAGGCAATACAATGGCACTAAATTCCTATCTTTCAATAGTTACCATGAATGTAAATGGGCTCAATGCCCCAATCAAAAGACACAGGCTATCAGACTGGATTAAAAAACAAGACCCATCGATATCCTGTCTGCAAGAGACTCATTTTAGAACCGAAGACACCCCCAGATTGAAAGTGAGGGGGTGGAAAACCATTTACCATGCTCATGGACACCAAAAGAAAGCTGGGGTGGCAATCCTTATATCAGACAAATTAGATTTTAAACCAAAGACTGTAATAAGAGATGAGGAAGGACACTATATCCTACTTAAAGGATCTATCCAACAAGAAGATCTAACAATTGTAAATATCTATGCCCCTAACATGGGAGCAGCCAATTATATAAGGCAATTAATAACAAAAGCAAAGAAACACATCGACAACAATACAATAATAGTGGGGGACTTTAACACCTCCCTCACTGAAATGGACAGATCATCTAAGCAAAAGATCAACAAGGAAATAAAGACTTTAAATGACACACTGGACCAAATGGACTTCACAGACATATTCAGAACATTCCATCCCAAAGCAACGGAATACACATTCTTCTCTAGTGCCCATGGAACGTGCTCCAGAATAGATCACATCCTAGGTCATAAATCAGGTCTCAACCGGTACCAAAAGATTGGGATCATTCCCTGCCTATTTTCAGACCACAATGCTTTGAAACTAGAACTCAATCACAAGAGGAAAGTCAGAAAGAACTCAAATACATGGAGGCTAAAGAGCATCCTACTGAAGAATGAATGGGTCAACCAGGAAATTAAAGAAGAATTAAAAAAATACATGGAAACCAATGAAAATGAAAACACAACTATTCAAAATCTTTGGGATGCAGCAAAGGCAGTCCTAAGAGGAAAGTATATAGCAATACAAGCCTTTCTCAAGAAACAAGAAAGATCTCAAGTACACAACCTAACCCTACACCTAAAGGAGCTGGAGAAAGAACAGCAAATAAAGCCTAAACCCAGCAGGAGAAGAGAAATAATAAAGATCAGAGCAGAAATCAATGAAATAGAAACTAAAAGAACAGTAGAACAGATCAACGAAACTAGAAGCTGGTTCTTTGAAAGAATTAACAAGATTGATAAACCCCTGGCCAGAGTTATCAAAAAGAAAAGAGAAATGACCCAAATCAACAAAATCGTGAATGAAAGAGGAGAGATCACAACCAACACCAAAGAAATACAAACAATTATAAGAACATATTTTGAGCAACTCTATGCCAGCAAATTAGATAACCTGGAAGAAATGGATGCATTCCTAGAGATGTATCAACTACCAAAACTGAACCAGGAAGAAATAGAAAAACTGAACAACCTATAACCACTAAGGAAATTGAAGCAGTCATCAAAAATCTCCCAAAAAACAAAAGCCCAGGGCCAGATGGCTTCCCAGGGGAATTCTACCAAACATTTAAAGAAGAATTAATACCTATTCTTCTGAAACTGTTCCAAAAAATAGAAATGGAAGGAAAACTTCCAAACTCATTTTATGAGGCCAGCATTACCTTGATCCCAAAACCAGACAAAGACCCCATCAAAAAGGAGAATTACAGACCAATATCCTTGATGAACATGGATGCAAAAATTCTCACCAAAATACTAGCCAATAGGATCCAACAGTACATTAAAAGGATTACTCACCACAACCAAGTGGGATTTATCCCTGGGCTGCAAGGTTGGTTCAACATCCGCAAATCAACCAATGTGATAGAATACGTTAACAAAAGAAAGAACAAGAATCATATGATCCTCTCAATAGATGCAGAAAAAGCTTTTGACAAATACAGCATCCTTTCTTGGTCAAAACTCTTCAGAGTATAGGCATAGAGGGTACATACCTCAATATCCTAAAAACCATCTATGAAAAACCTACAGCGAATATCATTCTCAATGGGGAAAAACTGAGAGCTTTCCCCCTAAGGTCAGGAACGCGGCAGGGATGTCCACTATCACCACTGCTATTCAACATAGTACTGGAAGTCCTAGCCACAGCAATCAGACAACAAAAAGAAATCAAAGGCATCCGAATGGGCAAAGAAGAAGTCAAACTCTCACTCTTTGCAGATGATATGATACTTTATGTGGAAAACCCCAAAGACTCCACCCCAAAACTGCTAGAACTCATACAGGAATTCAGGAAAGTGGCAGGATATAAAATCAATGCACAGAAGTCAGTGGCATTCCTATACACCAACAACAAGACTGAAGAAAGAGAAATTTAGGAGTCGATCCCATTTACAATTGCACCCAAAACCATAACATACCTAGGAATAAATCTAACCAAAGAGACAAAGGATCTGTACTCAGAAAACTATAAAATACTCATGAAAGAAATTGAGGAAGACACAAAGAAATGGAAAAACGTTCCATGCTCATGGATTGGAAGAACAAATATTGTGAAGATGTGAATGCTACCTAGAGCAATCTACACATTCAATGCAATCCCCATCAAAATACCATCCACTTTTTTCAAAGAAATGGAACAAATAATCCTAAAATTTGTATGGAACCAGAAAAGACCCCGCATAGCCAGAGGAATGTTGAAAAAGAAAGCAAAGCTAGTGGCATCACAATTCCAGACTTCCAGCTCTATTACAAAGCTGTCATCATCAAGACAGTATGGTACTGGCACAAAAACAGACACATCGATCAATGGAACAGAATAGAGAGCCCAGAAATGGACCCTCAACTCTATGGTCAACTCATCTTCGACAAAGCAGGAAAGAATGTCCAATGGAAAAAAGACAGTCTCTTCAACAAATGGTGTTGGGAAAATTGGATAGCCACATGCAGAAGAATGAAACTGGACCATTTCCTTACACCACACACAAAAATAGACTCCAAATGGTTGAAAGACCTCAATGTGAGACAGGAGTCCATCAAAATCCTAAAGGAGAACACAGGCAGCAACCTCTTTGACCTCAGCCGAAGCAACTTCTTCCTAGAAACATCGCCAAAGGCAAGGGAAGCAAGGGCAAAAATGAACTATTGGGACTTCATCAAGATAAAAAGCTTTTGCAAAGCAAAGGAAACAGTCAACAAAACCAAAAGACAACCGACAGAATGGGAGAAGATATTTGCAAATGACATATCAGATAAAGGGCTAGTATCCAAAATCTATAAAGAACTGATCAAACTCAACACCCAAAGAACAAAGAATCCAATGAAGAAATGGGCAGAAGACATGAACAGACATTTTTCCAAAGAAGACATCCAAATGGCCAACAGACACATGAAAAAGTGCTCAATATCGCTCGGCATCAGGGAAATCCAAATCAAAACCTCAATGAGATACCACCTCACACCAGTCAGAATGGCTAAAATTAACAAGTCAGGAAACGACAGATGTTGGCGGGGATGCGGAGAAAGGGGAACCCTCCTACACTGTTGGTGGGAATGCAAGCTGGTGCAGCCACTCTGGAAAACAGGATGGAGGTTCCTCAAAAAGTTGAAAATAGAGCTACCATATGATCCAGCAATTGCACTACTGGGTATTTACCCCAAAGATACAAAAGTAGGGATCTGAAAGGGTACGTGCACCCCAATTTATAGCAGCAATGTCCACAATAGCCAAACTGTGGAAAGAGCCAAGATGTCCATCGACAGATGAATGGATAAAGAAGAGGTGGTATATATATACAATGGAATATTATGCAGCCATCAAAAGGAATGAGATCTTGCCATTTGCAACGACGTGGATGGAACTGGAGGGTATTATGTTGAGTGAAATAAGTCAAACAGAGAAAGACATGTATCATATGATCTCACTGATATGAGGAATTCTTAATCCGAGGAAACAAACTGAGGGTTGCTGGAGTGGGGGGTGGGGTGGGAGGGATGGGGTGACTGGGTGATAGACACTGGGGAGGGTATGTGCTCTAGTAAGCGCTGTGAATTTTGTAAGACTGTTGAATCTCAGATCTGTACCTCTGAAACAAATAATGCAATATATGTTAAGAAAAAAAAAGAAGAAGAAGAAGGTAGCAGGAGGGGAAGAAAGAAGCGGGGGAAATCGGAGGGGTAGACGAACCATGAGAGACGATGGACTCTGAAAAACAAACTGAGGGTTCTAGAGGGGAGGGGGGTGGGAGGATGGGTTAGCCTGGTGGTGGGTATTGAGGAGGGCACATTCTACATGGAGCACTGGGTGTTATGCACAAACAATGAATCATGGAACACTTCATCTAAAACTAATGATGTAATGTATGGGGATTAACATAAGAATTAAAAAAAAAAAAGATAATTCAGTCACCAACCATTAAGCAAGCAAGAATAATGTAAAGCAAAGAGGATAATACAAAAACATACAGTAAAATTCTGCCATGAGGGTACACATGGGATCCAAAATACTGAGTAAAGTTTGGAGATGCAGGATCTGGCTGCTTTTTACAAATCTGCTCTAAAGTTTGACACAGATCTCAATGGGCACAAATCAAGGTGTTTATAGGGCTGTGTTCCTTCTGGAGGTTCTAGAGGAGAGTCCACTTTCCTTACCTTTTCCAGCTCTCAGTGGCTGCCTGCAGTCCTTTGGTTCATGACCCCTTCCATTTTCAAAGCCAGGAATACCAGACAAATCTTCCTCATGTTGCATTATTCTGATACTGACTCTCCTTTCTCCCTCTTTCACTTTTAAGGACCTTTGTGATTACATTGGACCTACCCAGATTCTCCAGGATAATGTCCCTATTTTAAAGTCATCTGATTAGCAATCTTAATACAACCTTAATTCCTCTTTGCCCTGTAATACAACATATTCAGGGAGGTTTAGGGATATTAAGGGTTAGGATAGAAAAATCTTTGAGGGGCCATTATTTTGCCTACCACACTTGGGTATCCATCCATGATCCAAATTCCCTCACACCCTCCATCTCAAGATGCAAATAATACCCTGAATTTAGGGTTTATCAATAGCATATATATTTTAAGCTATTCTATGTGTTTGTAGGCATAGCAATATATAGTGTCATTTTAAAGCTTTTCTATGAACAGCATAATACATATAAAACTCTGCAACTTATCTTTTCATTTAATATTATGCTTTTGTATAGCCCTACGTCATTTATTTTTAGTGATGTTCTATATGTATATGTCACAATGAACATTCTTGTACCTATCAACTCATGCCCATGTGCAAAAGTTTTTCTTGGTTAAATATCTAAAAGTAGAATTGCAGGGGCACCTGGGTGGCTCAGTCATTAAGCGTCTGCCTTCGGCTTGGGTCATGATCCCAGGGTCCTGGGATCGAATCCCGCATCGGGCTCCCTGCTCGGCAGGAAGCCTGCTTCTCCCTCTCCCACCCCTACTGCTTGTGTTCCCTCTCTCGCTGTGTCTCTCTGTCAAACAAATAAAATCTTTAAAAAAATAATAATAATAATAAAATAAAAGTAGAATTGCAGAATGGAAGATAAGCACATCTTTAAATTAACTTCTTATCAAATTGCTCTCCAACATGGGTTTGCCAATTTACATTTCTATGAGCACTCTATTGTACATTTCTCTGCATCTTCACAGCATTTTAAATATTTCCCTGCTGTTATAAGCTGAATTGTGTTCTCCAAAATTTCATAATTTTAAGTCCTAACCCCCAGCACTTCAGACAGTGACTGTATTTGGAGATCAGGGTTTTTAAAGAGCTAATTAAGTTACACTGAGTTACAATTCGATGAGCCTTAATCCAATATGGCTGGTGCCTTCCCAGTATCATTTCATAAGATTATTGGCCACCCAGATTTTTTATGAGTGCTGTCTTTTTTCTTATTGATTCGTATATGCTAATACATTCTAATGGGTCCTTTCCTTAAATAGTTATATACATTACAAATACCTTTTTGTTTGTTTTTTGTCTGCCTCTGATATAACTTATCTTTATCTTTGTTAAACAGATACTTAAATTTGTACATCTTTTCCTTTCTGGTTTATTCATTTGTTTCTTTTTTGCCAAAAATGTCTGTCCTGATGTCATACAGTCTCCGATATTTTCTTTTCTAAGTTTTAAGATTTAAGCTTCACATATCTGTGTATGATATGATGTGCCATCCAGATCCTCTTTCAAGAACAAAGCACGCATTCTGCATACATCACCTCACTTGTCAGGTGTATTGGTACTCATGGCTTGCAACTATATCTGGAAGGCTCACCTTCAGGCAAAGAACACAGCCCGATCCACGGTTGCTATCCTTCCCTGAGCATAGTCCATGTATAATGACTACTCAGTAAGAGGTTACAAAGGTCAGGTCTTCTATTTGTTAGTTTTATCTTTCTAACACATAAAATTTAGTGGCTATCAGTTCTTTTAGCAATATTAATTGAATTTTATCAATTTCTATGGTTGTCATGATTTTCTTTTCCATATATTTCATCTATGTTTACTTTTCTTTTTGTTGTGGTACACCTTTTCATGATTCTTTTAGTGAAAGCGGATGTTATAAACACTCAAACTTTGTCTAAAATGTTTTTACTCTTCCCTTTTCCTCAAGTAATTCTAAGATGCTATTTTTTCTCATTACATTAAAGATATTACTCCATTATCTCCTACTATTAATTATTGCTAAGAAATATGTTGTTGGTCCAATGGCTATTCTTTTCTATATAGCTTAAAATTCTTTCAGGGAGTTTTTGAGATTTTCACATTTTAACCCTGAAGTTCTTCAGTCAAGCAGTGTCTAAGCATAGACTTATTTTTGTATTTGTATTTATCTTATATAGCATTGTGTATGTCCTTTAAATTTGATAACTTGTGGCTTTATTTTTGTGGACGTGTAGCCATTATTTCCTCAAATTGTGCATCTCTACAATATGTACCGGTGCCTATCAGTTGATTCTCTGCATCTCTTACAGTCACTTTGAAATTTTTAACTATGTTTCTCTTTTGCAGTCTATATATTTTCCTCAGTACCACCTTCTAATTCACTAATTCTTTTTTTGACTATGTCATTCTTGAGTTTACCTCATCTATCATATTTTTAATTAATATTTTGGTCAGTATATATTTTAATTTCCAAGATTTGTATTTGGTTCTTTTATAAGCTACCTATTCTTGTTTCATTTCTACCCTTTTATAATTTCTTACTCTTTTTAAATGGAAGCTCTTTCTTATTTACCTCATTGAGATTTTAATTCTAAGCTTATTTATTTTGAAGTGTTTGTCAGACTGTTCCATAAAATTGATTTCATGTGGAACAAATTTATGTTTTAATTCTGAATGTGTTGGTTCCCACTGGTAGCATTAGATATTTTCATGTAGTGTGGATTATTATGGGAAAATTTTTAATGCTCTCTCAACAATCTATTCACCTATCTATTCTCTTATCCTCTGTGTTCATCCCTCTCTCTCATAATTTTGCAATTGTTTCTTCCTATAACCTAATCTCATATGAAACCAGGTCTTATAATGGCATTTGACAGCTGCTGACTCTTGGTGAAACCAGGAATAACTGAGATGAATACAAATTCAGTCCTGCTCTATTAGAAGAGTTTTCAGTTCTTCATCCTGAAGTGGTGAATATGCTAATTGTTCCTATTGGATGAAATGTAGGAAATTCTATAGCTGCTAGTAATGATCTGAAATAAACTTTTTTTTAGGTTCCCTTATCTGCAAGAAATTCTCATCCAAAACCTTAATTTCAAGCAATAAATTTAATTTTCATCTGCCTTTTTCCTTCCTTTCCTCTTGTCTGGAGTACGTTTAGTCACTTTTACCCTAAAGGTATCCTATTCCTGGCTGCCCCTATGTGTAGTAGATCAAGATACCAGAAAGTCTGTCACTTCAGCCCCACTAATATAATTTTCTATTCATTTTCTGGTTCTCAGAGATTTTGATCTTATGTTTGACCTCTGCTAGGTCTACATGGTTTTCCATTGTTATAAATTATTTTCACTGCTACAGTTTGAGGAGGAAGCAGTGTGTGATAGCTGGAACTTATGCCTGTATTTTATTTCCTTACCAAAAAAAATTCTGATAAAATTTCTCCATTTTCTCATTATATAAAAACATTCAGGAGTTAAATACAGAACATAAAAAGGTCTCATTATCCTATGTGGAATAATGCCTATAGGATTTTTTCTTTAAGAAAGAATAATCCATTTAAATCAGTGGTTTTCAGAATTTCTGGGATTTTTAATATCTTGAGAATCATGTTAAGAATGTGAAATTCTGGGCCCTAATTTTTAAGCATTCTGATTTTGCAAGTCTAGTATTAAACCATTTGTGGGGTGAACAATTTTGGTGAACACCAAGTGTTATATCCTATAAAAATGATTTTTTAAAACTATAAATTGAATGTCATATGTAGTGATTGGTTTTTAAAAACTGATCTATTCCAAATCTACACACCTTATAGCAAAATGAGGGAAAAGATAATTTTATTGGAAAAATCTTTTTTCTCTCAAGATTTCTATTCTTCTTTTAGTTTTCAATTATCTCAAGGAAAATTGGTTTAAGAATAAATTACATCCAACTAAACTTATAAGAAATAAGGTTATACATCTCACCTTGATAATAAATGGCCCAGTTTGTACTTCTTGAGATAAGGCACATTTTTTTTGTCACAAAGACTACTTCTCAGTGTTTTAGTGGAGTTAAAAATAGCCCCTTTTAGCATGGATGCATAGATGTATTCCATACTTTGAATCACTTAGTGTGTGTGTGTGTGTGTGTGTGTGTGTGTGTGTTTTGGTGCAGTAGAGGTGGAAAAGGGAGGGGTTATAAGGAGACACACTGAAATATATTCCAGTATAAAGGTCATTGATTTAGGTCAGGGCAATGAGGGAAACAGTAATAAATGCTAAGCCATGTCAAAAAAGTCAAAGTGACTGACTCATTACTGCATACCCTTCTCTTCCCAGCCTCACATTTCATGAAGCTATGTAGTTTAGTACCTTAGTACTGCCAAAGCCAATTACCAAAGCCAATTTCATGCATGGACAACCTTGAGTTTTACCCTCTCTCTTCTTCCTCCTCCCTGTTTAAGCCAGAGTAAATGTATTACTAAATCATCACAAATTCAAATTTATAAATGAGCATGAATACTAGGATCTGTATTTTAGAATATTTTGCTATCCCTAGAACTCATGTTTCACCAAGCCAACTTGGATATAAGATACATCTGCTCATTGTGGGCATCTAACACTGAGGACAGAGAGATTTCACAAAGATAATTAAACATTCCTCCAAAAAAGCTTAGTTTAGGAAAAATAAGCTATAGGAATGTAAATATCAAGCATTTGGAATTGAAGCATAATTTTATAATAAAGAAACTGGGAGGACCTCTTTTAACATATTATGTCACTATTACATATAACTATGCAGAATTAATAGGGCAGAAATTAACTATTTCTCTGAATCCCTAATAAAATATATAATCATCTTTTAATAATACAAGAAACATAAAGAATATAGAGAGGTTCTCACTATAAGAATTTGATAGCTTTATGAATTTTTTAATTACCTTGATTCCTTTCCAAGAATAAGACAACTACTTGGCAATTTTTAACCACCAAAGATATGGCATTGCAATCTAGAAAGAAGATAGTTACATTTCTAACTATTCCAAATAGAAAATAGGATGATCACTGAATCAAACTTAGACATGAAGGGTTTTTCACAGTTTCTTAAAACACAAAATTATACTCAGAGTTTATGCATTCTTTGATTTCAGATGTGAAAATGATGTAGTGTGATAGAATTAGATGATGGAAATAAGACACACTCTTTAAAATCTGAGTCAAATAATGACTCATAGCTAGTTAGTGAAACCAAGAATTGAATATGGGGATCTTTCTGACTCTAAAGCATATTATATTATCACATATTCTAGGCACCATACTGCCTAGAATGTCTTGTCTTCCATCCCTTCATATACAACTTTTACATTTTCAACACTAGATAAAATGCTGCCTCCTTTATGAAATTTTCTGTGATTCACATAACTGAGAATAATCTCTTCCTCATATAAAATTCAACAGCAATTTATGACTCCATCACTTTCAATAGACTTATTAGCTTATTAGCCCACTATTTTAGTTATTTTGGGAGAATGAAAATATCCTCTGCTATAATGTAATTTTGTTTAGGGCAGGTTATTTGCCATATTTTTACAGCACCAATGAGTTAAAGATACTGCCTTGTCCCTAGTACTTGTTTACTTATTATTTTTTAAATGAAGAACGAGATGAATGAAATCCAACTCTTCTATAATGTAAGTGAATTAATAATGCATTGATCTAATCAGTATAAAGTTAGGTTTTATTAGCTAAATTTGTGAACAGGTTCACAATATTGCCCCTTATAGCTAAATAATAGTTATGTAAGCTAATGAAATTTCTATAATTTTTCATGTAAAATGTCACTATGCCAGTTATTGTTAAAAATCAGGATTTTATGTTTATTGCCATTAAATTTTAAGCTGCTACTTTCATCGAATCATCACAAACCATTGTTCTATTTCTTTATAATAATTATGTAGATGAATGCTTGAATTATCTTTTCTTTTGGGGGATACTTACATCTAGTAAGAGTTTATACCTAAATGGCCAATAATGTGTTGAATAAAAGAAGTACAAGAACAGCACTGGAAACCTCTCAAATAAATGAAAATGACTTATTAGAAGCCATCTTTCAGTAAGTTCTTTTAATCTAAGTATTAATTAAGGGCATGTTTCTATATCATTTTCAAGAGCTTATTATTGACTTAATATCAAATTACTTGTTTAAATTAAGATGGGCTAGCTATTTAAAAATCCTATTTCAGAGGGGCGCCTGGGTGGCTCTGCCGTTAAGCATCTTCCTTCAGCTCGGGTCTTGATCCCAGGGTCCTGGGATCGAGCCCCACATTGAGCCTGCATCTCCCTCTCCCACTCCCCCTGCTTGTGTTCCTGCTCTCACTATCTCTCTTTCTGTGTCAAAATAAAAAAATAAAATTAAAAAAAAATCCTATCTGGGAATTTTATTTCCAGAAACGAAGGACTAGTCTATTTGAAATTACCTTCCTAATGCGAATAAATAGAGAATTAAAACAAAGAAAACATGAAATACAAAATAGGATAAATATAATTGCTAGAAAAAATACAATTACTGAAATTAAAATCTCAATACATGGGGCTAATAGATTATATGTAACTGAAAGGAATGTTAGTGAACAGAAAAAGTGAGTGAAAAGGAAATACAAACTAAAGCCAAAGAGAAAATAAGAAAACTAAAGGAGACTGTAAGAGACAAATGGGAAACAGTGAGAATGTGTTTTTAAAAAATCTAACATATGTAAATAAAATGGACAAAAACTTTCTAAAATTAAAAAAAAAAACATGATGTCAGAAACTTAAGGAGGGCAAGCAGGATAAACACAAGAAAATCATACCCACACCTAGGTACATCAGAGAAAACCTACTGCAAACTAAAGACCAAGAAATATCTTTTTTTTTTTTTTTAAAGATTTTATTTATTTATTTGAGAGAGAGAGAATGAGAGAGAGCAAGCACATGAGAGGGGGGAGGGTCAGAGGGAGAAGCAGACTCCCTGCTGAGCAGGGAGCCCGATGCGGGACTCGATCCAGGGACTCCAGGATCATGACCTGAGCCGAAGGCAGTCGCTTAACCAACTGAGCCACCCAGGCGCCCAAGACCAAGAAATATCTTAAAAACAGCTGGAGAAAAGAGACCAATTACTTTCACAGAAGTGGTAAGTTTGATAACTAATTTCTCAATAGAAACAATGGAAGCAAGTAGATAATAAAATAATCTTCAGAGTGTAGGAAGAAAACTAACTTCCTGGAGAAGGAAGTAAAATTTAAGAAGCATCACTAAAGATAAGCAAGCATATTTTATAATGACAAAAAGATAATTTACCAGGGCGCCTGGGTTGCTCAGTCATTAAGTGTCTGCCGTCAGCTCAGGTCATGATCCTGGAATCCTGGGATCGAGCCCCACATCGGGCTCCCTGCTCAGTGGGAAGTCTGCTTCTCCCTCTCCCACTCCCCCTGCTTGTGTTCCCTCTCTTGCTGTGTATCTCTCTGTCAAATAAATAAATAAGGTCTTTTAAAAAAAAAAAAAGATAATTTACCAAGAAAATAAAACACATCTAAATCCATATGGACAATCACTTAGCCTCAAAATATACAGAAGGACTAAAAGGAGAAATAGGCAAACCCACCTTCATTGTGGATTTAACCCATTTCACTCAGTAACTGATAGAATAGGCAGACAAAAAAAGTAGTATGGATATGAACAATGTGAATGCCATGATTAAAAACATGACCTTGGGAGAGGAGTTAAGATGGTGGAGTAGTAGGGGGACGCTGGGCTTGCCTGTCCCTCAAACACAGCTAGATCAACATCAAATCATTTTTAACAACTAGGGTATCAATCTGAGGACTAAGAAAACAATCTGCACAACTGGAGGGAGAAAACATGGCAGATCCAAGGTTTGGAGACATGAAGTTCCCCTCCCCAGGGACCAGCTTTGGGGCGATGCCATCTTCCACCACCACCACCACCACCACCACCTTCACCTGACCCAACACCCATCAGCATGCTCGACTTTAGAGAGAAACACAGCACCTCCAGTAGAGGCTGGAGTCACTTACACCAACCCCATCCATCTTGCACTGCAGGGGGATCTTTACTAGGGCAGGTCTGACTGTGAGCCAGCATAGCAGCCTCTCCCTTAGAAGACAAACACAGCCCCCCCCGCCCTGCCCCCCGCCCCACATATACCAAGTCTACTGCTCATAGACTGCTCCAAAGTGTTAGCTTTAGTTCTGGTAGAAATAGGACCAGGTTTCCTTTTTGGGTTTTTTTGTTTTTCCCTTTTCTTTTTTCTTTGGAATCGGGCTTATAGTTTTTTGCTTATCCGTTTATTTGTTCCCTTTTCTCATTTTTTGAATCAGGCTTCTTTTCTTTTCTTTTTTCCTTCTTTCTTTCTTTTTCTTTGGAGTCAGTCTTATAGTTTTTTGTCTGTTTGCTTTTTTGCTCCTTTTCTCTTTTCTTGGATTTATTATTATTATTATTATTATTATTATTATTATTATTATTATTAGGCTTGTCTTAACAAACAAATCAAAGTACACTTAGTTAAGAATCCAAGCACTCCCCAGTGCAAGCAAGGAGGAACTCTACAGTGGACTGACTTGTGGAAAAGAACAGCTAAAGCACAATAGCAGAGTGTAAACAGCATACACCAGAAACATTTCTTGAAGTGCTGGGCCCTGGACGATGTAGGACTTCTTCTTAATATGGTATTACTCTCAGCAGGAAACATAACAACCTTTCATTATACACTAAAGACAGAAACCTAGACATAATAACATGATGGAGGAATTCTCCCCACAACAAAGATCAAGAAGAAATAGCCAGGGATCTGCTCAGATATATATAAGCAATATATTTGAGTAAGAATTTAGAACAACAGTCATAAGAATACTAGCTGGGCTTGAAAGAAGCATAGAAGACACCAGAGAAACCCTGGCTACAAAGATAAAAGACCTAAAAACTAATCAGGCCAAAATAAAAAATGCTATAACTGAGATGCAAAACTGACTGGATGTAATCACAATGATGGAAGAAGCAGAGGAATGAATAGGTGATAAGGAAGATAAAATTATGGAAAATAATGAAGCTGAAAAGAAGAGGGAAAGAAAATTATTAGATCACAAATGCAGACTTAGGGAACTCAGCGATTCCACAAAGTGCAATAATATCCATATCATAGAAGTCCCAGAAAAAGAAGAGTGGGGAAAAGAAGCAGAAGGTTTATTTGAACAAATTATAGCTGATAACTTCCCTAATTTGGGAAATTAAACAGGCATTCAAGTCCAAGAGGCACAGAGAGCTCCCCTCAAAATCAACAAAATCAGGTCAACACCAACACATATCATAGGGAAACTTGCAAAATACAAAAATAAAGAGAGAATTCTGCAAGCAGCTAGGGACAAAAGGTCCTTAACCTACAAGGGTAGACACATAAGGTTAGCAGCAGATCTGCCACAGAAACTTCGCAGGACAGAAGAGAGTGACATGATATATTCAATGTGCTGAATGGGAAAAATATGCAGCCCAAGAATACTATATGCAGCAAGACTGTCATTCAGAATAGAAGAGATAAAGAATTTCCCAGACAAACAAAAAGTAAAGGAGTTCATGAACACTAAACCAGCTCTGCAAGAAATATTAAAGGGCACCCTTTGAGTGGGAAAGAGAAACGAAAAGCAACAAAGACTAGAAAGGAACAGAGACAATCTACAGGAACAGCAACTTTGCAGGTAATACAATGGCACTAAATTCATATCTATCAATAATTACTCTGAATGTAAATGGACTAAATGTTCCAATCAAAAGACACAGGGTATCAGAATGATTTAAAAAAAAAATTTATACGCTACTTATAAGAGACTCATTTTTGACCCAAAGACACCTCCAGATTGAAAGTGAGGGGGTGAAGAACCATCTCTCATACTGATGGACATTGAAAGAAAGCTGGAGTAGCCATATGTCTATCAGACAAACTAGATTTTAAAACAAAGACTAAGAAGAGATGAAGAAAGACACTATATCATAATAAAGGGTCTATCTAACAAGAATATCTAACAATTATAAATATTTATGCTCCTAATATGGGAACAGCCACATATATAAATCGATTAATAACAAAATTAAAGAAACTCATTGATAATAATACCATAATAGTAGGGGACTTTAACACCCCACTCAAAGCAATGGACAGATCATCTAAGCAGAAGATCAACAAGGAAACAAAGGCTTTGAATGATACACTGGACTAGATGGGCTTAACAGTCTATTCAGAATATCCTAAAGCAACAGAATACACATTGTTATCCAGTGCACACGAAACAGTCTCCAGAATAGATCACATACAGGGTCACAAATCAGGTCTCAATAAGTACAAAAAGACTGAGATCATATCATGTATATTTTCAGACCACAATGCTATGAAATTTGAAGTCATCCACAAGAAAAAATTTGGAAAGACCACAAATACATGGAGGTTAAAGAACATCCCACTAAGCTAGAAAAAAATAATAAACAGAAAACTCAAAAGTCCCCAAATGTTGAAAATAAAGCAATTATACTTCTAAATAACCTATTATTTAGGTTTTAAAAAACACAATATAAATTAAAATATTTTAATTTAATGATAATTAAAATGTGATACATCAAATTATACAAGATGTAGTTAAAGCCATGAGTACAGGGAAAATTATAGCCTTGAATCTATAAATTAGAAAAGATGAAAGTTCATGATTAAAGCATCTGTCTCAAGAAGTTAGAAAAGTAATAGCAAATTTAACCTTAAAAATCAAGAAGAAAAATTATAAATATAAGTGCAGAAATAAATAGAAATACAAATTAGCAAAAAGGAAAATACTAATAAAACCAATAAAATACTGACAAGATTTATTTTTAAAATGGAAGAAAAACACACCAAAAAAAACAGTATCAGGAGAGAGTATCCTGTAAACAAGACTGAAGGGGGGGAAATTGGAGGGGGAGACAAACCATGAGAGACTATGGACTCTGAGAAACAAACTGAGGGTTCTAGAGGGGAGGGGGGATGGGTTAGCCTGGTGATGGGTATTAAAGAGGGCACGTACTGCATGGAGCACTGGGTGTTATATGCAAACAATGAATCATGGAACACTACATCAAAAATTAATGATGTAATGTATGGTGATTAGCATAACATAATAAAAAATAAATAAAATAAAATATAAAAAAACATTAAAAATAAATGGATATAGGGGCACCTGGGTGGCTCAGTCGTTAAGCGTCTGCCTTCGGCTCAGGTCATGGTCCCAGGGTCCTGGAATCGAGCCCCACATCGGGCTCTCTGCTCAGCAGGAAGCCTGCTTCTCCCTCTCCCACTCCCCCTGCTTGTGTTCCCTCTCTTGCTGTGTCTCTCTCTGCCAAATAAATAAATAAAATCTTTAAAAAAAATGGATATATATAAATCCAAGTTGGGTTTATTTCAGGAATTAAAGATTCATTAACATTTAAAAATTAATCAGTGAAATTTACTGTATTGACTGAACAAAGAAAAATAATTTTATGTTATTTTAATTGGTACAAAAAATTGATGAAGTTCAATGTCCACTTTTTACAAAAACCGTGAACAAATTAGAAATAGAAACATATGTCCTTAGTCTGATAAAGGGTAGCTAAATGGTGATTATAAAAAGATGGATCCCTGTGACTGAAAATAGGACAAAAATGCCCACTATCACCACTTCTATCCAAAGTTGGACCAGAGGTTGTAGTGCAATAAGACAAAGAAAAAATTTTAATATTAGCATAGAATATTATTTTATACATAACTCAAACTCAGAAGACTCTATAAGCAAATTATTAGAATTAATAAGTGAATTTAACTTGGGTTCAGAATACTTGCTCAATATAGAACATTGAACTGTATTTATATACACTAGCAACACACGATCAGATTATAACTTTCAAAATATACTACTTACAATAGCAGAAAAATTCAAATAGCAAGAAATAACTTTAATAAAAACTGAACAAGACTTCTGCACCATAACAGTTATATGGTGGAGGAAAGGGAATGCTGGTACATTGTTGATGAGAATATAAATTGGCACAGCCAGATTTGTTAATATTAAAAAGACTGACAATAGCAAGTGTTTGCAAGGAGGTTGTCTTAGTCTACAGAGGCTGCTATAACAAATTACCACAGACTGGGTAGCTTATAAAGATGTGGTATATATATACAATGGAATATTATGCAGCCATCAAAAGGAATGAGATCTTGCCATTTGCAACGACGTGGATGGAACTGGAGGGTATTATGTTGAGTGAAATAAGTCAAACAGAGAAAGGCATGTATCATATGATCTCACTGATATGAGGAATTCTTAATCTCAGGAAACAAACTGAGGGTTGCTGGAGTGGGGGGTGGGGTGGAGGGATGGGGTGACTGGGTGATAGACACTGGGGAGGGTATGTGCTCTGGTAAGCGCTGTGAATTGTGCAAGACTGTTGAATCTCAGATCTGTACCTCTGAAACAAATAATGCTATATATGTTAAGAAAAAAAAAAAGAAGAAGAAGAAGGTAGCGGGAGGGGAAGAATGAAGCGGGGGAAATCGGAGGGGTAGACGAACCATGAGAGACGATGGACTCTGAAAAACAAACAGGGTTCTAGAGGGGAGGGGGGTGGGAGGATGGGTTAGCCTGGTGGTGGGTATTGAGGAGGGCACATTCTGCATGGAGCACTGGGTGTTATGCACAAACAATGAATCATGGAACACTTCATCTAAAACTAATGATGTAATGTATGGGGATTAACATAAGAATAAAAAAAATAAATAATAAATAAATAAATAAATAAAAATAAACTACAAACATTTATTTCTCTCAGTTCTGGAGACTGGGAATTCCAAGATCAAGTTGCTAGTCGGGTTTTGGTGAGGGCCATCTTCCTGGGTCATAGCCAGCACCTTCTCACTGCACCCTCAAATGGTAGAAAGGTGGAGGGAGCTGCGTGGAGTCTCCTAAGAGACTCTTGAATTAATCCCATTCATGAAGCCTCCACCCTCATGACCTAATCACCTCCCCAAAACCCCACCTCCTAATACCATCACACTGTGCCTTAGGATTTCAATATATGAATGGGGGAGCAGGGCGGGAGAACATAAACATAGAGCACAGCAGATGTAAAGCATCTAAAATTCTCAGTCACTGCTGGAAGACGTGTAAATCGGTAAACCACTTTGGAAAACTGTCATTATTTACTTAAGTTGAAAGAATGTAACCCAGATACATACTAACAGAAGGTATATACATAAACATATGCAGCAACAGATATATAAGAACATTCATGTCAGCATTATTTATAATAATCCTCAACTAGAAAAAAACCCATATTTATCAAGAGATAAACTGTAGTAGATTCATACAATGAAATATGTACAGAAATGAAAATTAATAAACTTTGGTTACATATAAGAATCCCACAAACACAATATTGAGTAAAAGAAACCAGGTACAAAGAAATGCATACATTTATTTTACAAGTTCAAAAGCAAGCAAAACTAATCTATATAAGTCAGAAGAATAGTTCCTTTAGGGGTAGAAGATTGAGGTAGTGAAAAAGAGGGGTCATCACCAAGAGTCTCTTTCTGGACTGAATATGTTCACTTGTGATAATTCAAAATTTATTATTGTTACACATCTCGACATATGTGTTACACTTTAATTTAAAAATGTATTTTACAGGGGACGCCTGGGTGGCTCAGTCAGTTAAGCAACTGCCTTCAGCTCAGGTCATGATCCTGGAGTCCCAGGATCCACTCCCGCGTGGGGCTCCCTGCTCAGCGGGGAGCCTGCTTCTCCCTCTGACCCTCCTCCCTCTCATGCTCTCTGTCTCTCATTCTCTCTCTCAAATAAATAAATAAAATCTTTAAAAAAAATGTATTTTACAATCCCTAGTTTAAAATCTACTAAACTTTTCTAGTAAATTAATTTTTTAAACGAGGTATATTTGGCATGATTTGCTAAAGTGGACTTATGCTGGTAAATAGAAGTGATCACCCTATTCTTTCTTAAATGCATATAAAGTATCTGTTTAATAATCAGTTTCTTTGGTAAAAATCAGTTTCTCCCTTAATAATCTGTTTCTTCATACTCTCCATCAGATTGGCAAAGAGTGATCAACATTAACTTTATCGATAATTTCTATGGTCCACTTTCTTGCCTTTATGTAAATTATCTGCAGTTGTTCTGATGCCTCTTTCAGTACATTTTTTAATTTTAATCAAAGACTAGTGGCAATTCAAAGAACAGATCCAATGTACAGAATTTAAAAATATATATAAGTGAAAACTAAAATGAGGTAAAAGCAGCAACTAAAAATATAATTGAATAAAACTTAACAAATTTTTAAAAATAAATGAAAATCAGGTTCTATAGATTGATCCCTGCTGGGTCACCATATTCTAGGGGGAAAAAAATTGAGACAAAAATTCAATCATTTACTGACTTTTTAAAATTTTTTTAAAGATTTTATTTACTTATTTGAGAGAGAGAGAGAGCATGAGCTAGGGATAGGGGCAGAGGGAGAGAGAAGCGGACTCCCCGCTGAGCAGGGAGCCCACCGGGACTCAATCCCAGGACCCTGAGACCATGACCTGAGCTGAAAGCAGATGCTTAACTGACTGAGCCACCCAGGTGCCCCAAGACATTTTTTTTTAATTTAAAGAATACGGGGGGGTGGGGGGATTTATGTAAATATCCAGGAAGATTAGAATGAAAACTAAAAGATTATCTATAAGGGACAGAAATCAGGTTGGCCTCAGACTTTAGACAACACTAAAGTCTAGAAGACAATGGAAAAATTATTACAGTTGGGGGGGGGGATAGAAGAACGGTTATTTCCCAGGGAATCTCTTCCTATCAGGTTGTATTTGCTTGGGAAGACAACAGAAAGATATCAAATACACAAAGGTTCAAAATGTATTATCCAAGTACCCTTATTGAAATACTTACTTAGGACATACTCCATCTGACCAAGAACCAAAGGAAAGTGTTCAATCATGAAGAATCTGGGGGTAAAAGACTCCACGGTGACCAGTGCTACTATATAAACCGACGATGTTTTCAAACGGTCGTTGAAATTATAGTAAAGTCAAATGAAAAGTTCAGAAGTAATTCTTAAAAGAAAAGATAAATAGTGTAAAAATAATTCAAGCAAAACAAAATTATTAAAAGTTTAGTAGCAGTTGTTTGATCATGTACCTAATTTTATGTGTCATGAATAGGAACATGAGCTTGGAGCCAAACAAATCTGGATTCTACATCTTCACTATATTAACTGAGGCAAATTATTGATCTTTTTGAGCCTCTGCCTTCTCATCTATTAAATACCCACCTTATGTGTATTGCTCTAAGGATTAAATGAAAGCACAGACTAAAGCCCTTAAACATAGTAGAGACTGTAAATAAGAGTCCAACTCCCTTCTCCCCAACTGCATTTACTTTCCCAAGAAAGTCATTCTTTTTAGTCAACTGACTAGAAATCATTTTCATGTTGTTTTTTTTTTTTTAATCTTCATCCATGGTTAATCACCTCTTAGCCATGGCACTATTCTTCCAAGTTCATTCTCAGTTATTTGTTCTGCCTTCCCTCACATCCTTCAAAAATATGAGCTACCTCAAAGGGCATCCTGTGCAGATACACTGCTGTCTTAAATTGCCTCTCTTTTCTTCCTTTACTGGTAGCAGCTAGAATCTTCAACACAAATATAGTAGCATCAAGATTGCAACAAAGTGTTTGCCATGGAATGTATTTAATCAGTTAAAGTAATAGTTATTTTCCATGTAATAGATTTTTACTCTTAAAAGTCCACTTTCTGTCTCCTAAGTGAAGCTAAATTTATCCTAACTTAAATTTATACTTATGGAAATTCCTCAGAGTGTATATACGTCAAGTGGATTTTAAATTAACAAGAACTCAGATTATCTACATATTTCATTCAAAATTTAAAAGCTCGGATTATATCTATGCTTGCTGTAAAAGTGTTTCTTCAACTGCAATAATCCAGAATTATTTCAGATTTTAATCTATGTTTATAGAGATCAAAAGAATCTGACCCTCATAGCCCCCTACCCCAAATAGGAAACTTGTAAAACTAGATATTCAAGTCATGAGTAGGGACTATTTTAACATCCAATGTCAACAAAATAAATATTTCCATGTACCTGAAATTGTGTTAATTTGGTGTATCTATTTGATCAAATTAATTGTAGAAATTGCATCAGTATACAATCTAGGAGTTTATTTCTAACAGAAATTAGAGAGTATTTTTCTTATAATTAATAAGCCAAGAAAATAAAAAGAAATATGCACTTGATAACATATGGAATTCATCCATGGATTCAAATTACACTGATATTTTTATAATTTTCAAATTGTATCTTGGCAATTTTTTATCTGCACAAAAATGATGTTTCATTTATGGGATCTATCCCAACCTCTGCTACCATGAACTTTTAAAGAGGCTTAGCCTTAAATTAATCTTTCAAAGTACTGCTCATACCAGAATAAAGAATCAGCAGAAATTCACATTTCCCCAAAACTCACATAATGACTCACACCTTTTCTCTCTGAATTCTTTCTTTTTTGTCCCCCTGATACATAATAAAGGATAATTCCACAGGACTTAAATATCTGCTGGAAGTAGCTTATTCAGTCAGTTTGAGCAGAAAAGTGAGCCTTCCCATTTGTTAAAGAAAATACACTCCATGGTTTCACACTCTGGCACTAAATAACCTAATGTATTCTGTTGAAAAGCAATACAACTGAACAAATGATCCACAAGGCATTGGACATAAAATAGATGCTCAAATATTTACTGGTTCTATACCTTTATTATTAGTGTCTATTATTTTTAGTAGTGAAATTTCAAAAGTATCTTTCTTTGGCATTGCTAAGATCATTATTTCTTCCATATGAGCTACCTGGATCTAAAGACAACAGTGATAGTGAATTATCTCGCAATTTTTTCTGCTGAGGTAATTTATAGAAAAAGACAACCCATTCTTCATGGGCCCTCTTTACTGGCAAATGCCTGGGCAATGTTCATTGTAATCAGAATCATTCCATCAATATTAAGCAAAAGAAGAAGCAAAACCCTATTAGCTCATCTTAGCATCTTATTAGCCGTAAGAGCTGATTATAACTACAAATCTTGAATTCAGTAATAAAACCATCACAGAGAAGTCCCCAGGTGCCAACAATTTGAGAATGTAATACTGAAAAAAAAAAAAAAAAAGAACATATGAAATAAGTTCAGTAGTTGGGAGTAACTGGTAAAGTGACCTCAGCAAGAGAGAAACGAGCTGAGACAATTTTAGATGTGTGTTTATACCCAAGAGGCAGAATTTTAAGTAAGCCAAAGTCAATATAAGATATTGTCAGCTGAGGTTAATATAATACAATCATAACTCAGGGCAAATGCATGGGTTCACATAATTTTTCTCATCACTTGTTGGATAAAAAAGTGAAATAATGATCTGGATGGAAACTCATATTTCTCCTTTTTATTATTTTTAATCATAGTCTCTTCTGAGATCTTATATATGATAACAGAATTTTCTAAAGTTTTTTACACATTTCCATGGAAAAAGGTAAACATTGTTTCCTTCTAAATAGAATCTAATTTTCATCTCTGCTTTGGTAGTTTATTAATTAGCCACAAGCAACTGATTGGACCATTTCTATGAGAATAAGTGGTTGTTAACACATATTATGGAGAGAAAAAAAATGTAAGAGTAAGCACCTTGGTGGCTCAGGGGAGTGGGAGCATTAATGAAGCATCCTGCCCCAGGTCACTAATTTGCCTCACAAGCAAGTTAGTTCATAACTTCAGAAAGTTCTTTGCCATCTGGAGATGGTCTAATGACCTGGGTGAAGTGAGCTTCTCTGTCCTGTTCCCCAGGCACTGGTGACCAATGAGCCCTGACTGACACTTGGCAGGCTCCCGGGGTGGTCAAAGGTTAAATGGACACAGAGAGCAAAGTAGGCCTTTGCACTCCAGGCAGTGACTTCTGGAACAGGTTGGAATTCTCTAATCTCTGAAGTGTTGAATGAAGGAGAAGAATGACTGCATACTCAACACAGTAGAGTTCATGTTAAATGAGCCTTCAGGCCTCATTACTTGCAATACTTTGGAAGTAATTTCTTTTAATTAGTCAATATGGATCTTCTTGTGAAATTGTATAATGCTTATCTGCTATAATTGTGAGCTAAGAGGAATTCCTCAAACAGTGCAATTTGCCCTAGAGAAAGTAGAGTGGTAGCCTATGGTCAAATGCCTCAACTCCTCTATTCCTTGGATTTAGACAAAAGTTTTTATAAACTCATCATTCCTGTTTCCAAACAATGCGTAATACACAGCATTCTTTTCTTTTGTAACTAAAACCATAAAGGAAACAAACATATTAGAGTTGAGGGGAAAAGAGTCCAGGATAAATATATATAGATAGTATATTTCCTAAAAAGTAACAATGTTACTTCATAAACAAATAATGAAAAGTTAGTAGAGTATATGGCTCTTGTATAAATTGAGAGAAAATATATTGTATAGTTTTAAGAACATGTTTATTTTTAAAAATTTTTGTTAAAAAAGGGGTGCCTGGGAGGCTCAGTCGGTTAAGCATCTGCCTTCGGCTCAGGTCACAATCCTGGGGTCTTGGGATTGCGTCCTGCATCGGGCTCTTGGCTCAGTGGGGAGTCTGCTTCTCCCTCTCCCCACTGCTCGTGCTCTCTCTTGCTCTCTCTCAAATTAATAAATAAATCTTTAAAAAAATTTTTGTTCAAAAATAATTAGGATAATTTTTAACAGCTTTCACCAAGTAAACAGAAAGGTCGAAATCAACACAATTAACATTTTTCACTGTCCAAAAAGAATGTGTTTCATTGTTTTTCCTTAATCTTTTAATAATAAATAGTTGTAGGCTATAGTACAGATTTCTCCTGGATTTTAGGACGGTAGCAAGAATACAGCATCTTACTTAAAACATGCAGACTAGGTCCTTTTTTCCAATACCGATGTTATAAGATGAGATAATAACTGTATTGTAAAGGTTGGGAAGATGTATTAGAAATCACAGGGTTAGGGGTACCTGGCTGGCTCAGTCAGTAGAGCATGTGACTCTTAATCTCAGGGTTGTGAGTTTAAGCCCCATATTAGGCATGGAGGAAAGAAGAAAGAAGAAAGAAGAAAGAAGAAAGGAAAGGAAAGGAAAGGAAAGGAAAGGAAAGGAAAGGAAAGGAAAGGAAAGGAAAGGAAGAAAGAAAGTCAGTCACAGGGTGTAAGGTGAATATATTTGGCTCCAGAAAACAGCCAATTCACTCATACATTAAGGTATTACACAGGAAGGTTTTATTTTATATATCTATATGCAATAGGAACCCATAGTCACTGATTTTTTTATGTTTTACAAAATCTCCACTGTCTAATCAAAAGTTAATTTTATAAAATGCTCGTAACACTACCCTTGTCCAATGTGGATTCATATGGATTGAATCCCCTATTCAGTTTCACATTTTTCTTCCTAAAATTCATGAACCCGATTACACATCACTGCTGAGTGACATTCAGAAGATATTACAAGGGCGTCTACTCTACCTCTCTTGTCAAGTGTGTTTGAGCAGAAGGATTATTGATGGAAGCCTGAGACACAGATGAAGAGGAATTAGAGCTGTGAGGTATAGAATTGCAGAAATTGCATCTATACAAACAGCTGAAAGCAAGATGATATTCTGTTCAAATGTTTCCTATTTCAAAGAACTCTCTAGAGTCCCATTTACTCCTGACAAGTACTAACAGTGCTTACAAGTTTTCTTCAACCTGGCGAATTGCTCAAATTAAGAAAATAGTTTTAGTTAAAAAGAAAGCTACATCAGGACTTGAAAGCTGTAGAACAAAAACCGAAAAGGATTTCATCAGACAATAAGATCTAGCTCTGGTGCCTTAATTTGCAAAATAAAACTATGAAATAACTGATTCTTGCTCCATGCTATCATACAAGAAAATTATTTCAGCTAGCCATAAGCCAGAACCAAAAGATTCCAATACATCCGTCACAAATGACTAAAATATCAGCACTGAGAAAGCATAAGGAGTACATTTCAGGAGATGTAAAATTGCAAATGTCTGCCTCCCTGAAACAACTTACTCCTTCCTATTGCCATATATGAAATTCTATTTTTTTCCTGAGTGCCAATTACAGGATTTCTCCAAGTATGTTTTCCAGATCACTAACACAACAGGATGTTTATTAAAAAATTCTTTGATAAGCAATGCCAGTGTTAAAATTAGGGAAGCACTGAACTATTCCCTAACTAATTAGCTTTTTTAAACTGCAGGACTTCTCAGAGCTTTCCATATGCTAATATATATGGTGATGATCCATGGTTGGGACATAACATTCAACATTTCCAAACTTATTTAACAATGAAAGCTTGTCTCCCTTTTTTCATGGAATGCCTTTGACTACTCTTCTAAGGAGTGTATATAACGATTTTGTAGGCTTGAAGTTGAGGTTATTAGCATAGCAAGTCACTGGCTGTTTTTTTCAAGACCAATCTCACCAATCTCACCAGTTATTTGGCTTTGTGGGAAATGTACAGCAGGATAAAAACGCATTGTCTCGGTGACTGCAATTTTATCCCCCAATTTTATTACCTTTCCACATGGGCACTCTCCACCCCAGCCAGTCACATTATCAGGCTCACTATCAGTCAGGTAATCACAGCATATTCATATAATCACAGATATTCATGCTGGCCACTCACACCAACCTGGTCTCCTGAAAACATATCCAAGACCTGAAAAGTTAACATCCTTTTCAATGTTTTATAATGGCTTTTCTTATTTTTGTTTGCAACATACTATTACTGTGCTGGAAGATAGTTACTTATGTCCCATAAATCTTCCTGCCTTCTCTCAGTAGTTACCTTTCATATAATGACCAGAAAACTTTTGCCAAATTCTGTTTTACTGGGGGAAAAATTATCTCATAGATTCTCCTTAAAAAAAAAGGCTAGCTTTGCTTTATTTTATTTCATTTCATTTCATTTCATTTCATTTCATTTCATTTCATTTCATTTTATTTTATTTTAGGTCTATTCAACAAACACGGTTGAGAGTTGAAATACCAGTCATTTGTAAATAAGAATTTAAGAATTAGTTCCTACCGGATGTATGTGACATTCACTTGTTGGGAAATGAAACCACCACTAAAATGACTGACACTTTGTACTTGTTAGTTTGTGCTCATTTTTTTATTTTTATGGTGGCTTCCATATAATAAGCACCTACTTTATGCAAGAGATATTGTTCAGCAGTTCACATATGTCATCTCAATTATCTCTCACAACATCCTATACAGAAGTTATTATTAGTCTTATCTTATAGGTGGGGAAGCCAAGTCTCAGAGGAATTAAACTTATAATGGAAAGTCCCAGTTATTAAGTGAAAAGCGAATCTTTGAACTTATATCTGTCTGATTTTTAAGTCCGTGATTTCCCCAGGATACCAAGCAGACATCTATGTCATCATTTCTAATAACCCCTTAGTAAAGTAATGATCACATGTTATCATACCTTTTAATAAGAAATAGAAGACTCTTTCCCATTCCATGAGGAGGTGCCCTTACTCCCATCTTCTCAAAAAGCACATCACAAAAAAAACAAAGGATTTAAGCTTCTGTGAAACTGGGCCTGAACTGCTTGATAAAAAAGAATGGAACAAAAACAGAAAGTCCCCAGGATGAACTGAGCTGGAGGGGCATACACATTAGATCTTAGAAACTCTGCACTCAGCTTATTTTTGCATCAACTGAGCTATCCTGCCTCTTATAATATTATTTATGGTACCATCTCTCCTCAAATGTAGTACAGTTTGTCCTTATAAAAGCACAGAAGTCTTCACATGAGGACCCCCTCCACAAATCCTGGCTAATAAATCGTGACTGTGAAGTGAAATGCAAGAGAATTATTGTGTAAGAAATGCCCCTTTATCAGCAAATGTGCTGACTAGTCAGGTTACATGGTATCAGTGTTAATAATTAGGCAGAACTGAAAGGTCATGAGAAACAGAAAAGCAGCTGAGGCCACTAAGGCACAAGTTTGTGAAATGACTTTCCCTTTGGGGTTAAAAAAAAAAAACACTGTCATCAAATACCAAATAGCTATATGACGTCGGCCACTAAGGCACAAGTTTGTGAAATGACTCCCTTTGGGGGAAAAAGAAAAAAAAAAATACCACTGTCATCAAATACCAAATAGCTATATGACGTCTTAAACCTTCTCTCCACTTTGCTCAATCTAGCAGGTCTTAGCTATGGTATGGACCAGACAATCTAGGAAAGAATAAAATAGAATAGAGGAGAGAGAATAATTAGACTTTAACACCCAAATATTTGGCGGTCCCTTTAAAAGAGGTTGACCAGCTTCTGCTAATCAGAATAAAAGAAGAGGGAAACAGAAATTGACATTTTATAAGTACCTACTATGTGCCAGGAACTCTGCAGGTATTTTGATCATGTTACTGCATTAATTCATACAATGCTATTAAAACAGGAGTTCTGCAAATAAGACTTACTAATGAAGTAATGCCCTTGCTCTATAGCTCTCTCAACTTGTACGAAATTCAGCGAGGGTTCGAGCTGAGGTTTGCTGTCTCCAAAGACTGCACTCATTCTACTATTCATTCTGCCTACCTTGAAGGTTATGTACACTGTCCTGGCCATTCTATAGAATCAGAGAATGCTTTATTTATTTTTTTTTAAAGATTTTATTTATTTGACAGAGAGAGACACAGTGAGAGAGGCAACACAAGCAGGGGGAGTGGGAGAGGGAGAAGCAGGCTTCCCGCGGAGCAGGGAGCCTGATGCGGGGCTTGATCCCAGGACCCTGGGATCACGACCTGAGCCAAAGGCAGACACTTAACGACTGAGCCACCCAGGCGCCTCCAGAGAATGCTTTAAAATCTAAAGGAGACCATAGAGTTTCCTAGTTAACCCCTCAGTTTACACATGAGAAAATTTAGACCCTGAGAGGATTTAAAACTTAACCCAAATCAAAAGCTTCTTGGTGTCAGAATGAGGAATTAAACTCAAGTCTCTCGATTCATACTTATTTTGCATTTTTACTATTTCCCACTGGTTTCATTGCTCTCTTTTTGAATAATGCTAAAACTAAGTTCACCACATTTCACAAATACAGAAGATGCTGTTCATGCTGCAGCATAGCATCCCAGGTCAAAGCCATTTATCTCTTGGTTTATGCATTTGTTTTTAATACAACTGCAGCAAAATATTAATCTTATTAAAAAAAATAGCTGAGGTGAAAAAGTAGGTGAAAACAGCCGAGATCAGTACTGTAGGCATAAGAGCCTATCCAAGATCATAGTGGTTAGAGTAGGGTATGCAACAGTCTTCCCTCTGTCTAAACTTGACCCACCCTGACACTTAACATACTCTTGGTCATCTTCCAAAATGCTGCTTATCGCGTTGGTGGTATAGTGGTGAGCATAGCTGCCTTCCAAAATGCTGCTTATGTATCATTCCTCGCAGGAAGCATTGTTGAGATTCCTTCACTATAGCTCCCATCTCAAAATTAATTACCTCCTACTCTGGTTATTTCAACATTGTGCATATGATTCCATTATTCTAGTTACTGAACAACATTGCAATTTATTTTGTTTTTATGTTTGCTCTCATTGTTAGATTGTACACAGTGAATGTATTTTATCCATCCCTGCACACTCAGAACCTAATGTGGTAGGTGGCTGACAGGTGCTCAGTAGATGTGTGTTGAAACGAGTTTAATTGAATTGAATTGGCCTGACTTGAACTGAACCAAATTTATTTAAATTTAATTGGCAGCTGTTACCATCTGATCAATGTGGTTACATCACCAACATCCCAGCCACTTCAAATCTTGCTGAATTAATGAAATACTTTGAGTTAACTTTTTAGAACTACTTTATCTTTTATGGACTTCTGTTTACAATGTCAGGAATGCTAGGGTGAAAAGCAGGACAAGAGGGGTCCAGCACGGAGGGTCCTCAGACTGTACATACTGGCTTACTCAGGTTTTCTTCACACTTTGACCTGACACTTTAGCTGGATTACAATAAGCTCTAGAAGCACAGTGAGGCACAGAAGCAGAAAATTAGACATGCCACACATCTAAATACAGCACAAGAGAGAAAATCTAAAGTTCCCAAGAAAGCGATGTGGAGGAATTCTTTACTGTGGTCTCTCACTGGATATGCCGCCAAACATTCTTGTCAAACATCTTCATGAAATTACTCCAAAGTCAGTTTAATACATTTTAGTGACTTTTGTTTCATAATATAATACTTTCGGGCTCCTGGGTGGCTCAGCCGGTTAAACATCTGCCTTCGGCTCAGGTCATGATCTCAGGGTCTGGATCAAGCCCCGCATCAGGCTCCCTGCTCCGCAGGGAGTCTTCTTTCCCCTCTCCTTCTGCCTGCTGCTCTCCCTGCTTGTGCTCTGTCTCTCTCAAATAAATAAATAAATAAATAAATAAATAAATAAATAAAATCTTTAAAAAAAATAAAGGTGTTCAAAATATAATACTTTAAAAATATATATTTTATGGCTAAAGTCTGTAAGTTGTTCAGCTAAACCACAGGCAAATTTTATACATTTCTCGTGGTTACTAGGGTCAAACTAGGTGGCAAGAGGGACTCATTCAACTTAGAGGCAATGCAAATCCTTCATGGAGAGGCTCCAGAGTGACATACTCTATAAAGAAATAGAACATGTAACCAATGATAATGAAGTAGAGAGGAACCCTATAATTAGACAAAGATAAACACAGTCTTGAATGCTTTCAGTATAGAGATGGTGATGGAGATGATGTTCTTTACATGGCTATAGGAAAGGAAACGCATTTCTGGAATATGTAAGGCCAGAAAAGCAAACTCATGGCCTCCCTTTGCCTGTGTTACTATGAGGTTAATGGAGGATTGATAGTTGTGGTGGAGACAAGTACCTTGTAAATGAGAAAGACCTCTTCAGAAAGACATTATTCCCTGCAGAAGTAAAGTTTCAGCACCACGGACCATGTATCATTCAAACCTTATGTATCAAAGATGGATAGCTGAAACTTTTTTCAAATCTGGGATTTGGTTAAGTCAGGGACATATCTCATGTTGACTAAGTTGTAGTTTATAAAATTTAAGAATTTCTGAGACATATATATTTAATATATTCTGAGATATATAAATAGTGCCTAGATATACTTGATCAAAAACATGCTTTTGAATATAAACTAAATGTATAACTGAACAGTCTTAAAAAGAGCTACTCTTCTGCATTCTTTAAATATTTTTTTTTCAATTGCAACTACTTCTATGTGTTAAATTTGCGGGAACCATGTAATTACAAAGATAAGGATGTAAAGTTCCTGATATTAGTACAAGTTATTTTCGGGGTCAAATTTGAGGAGAACATAAGTCTCTTAAATTTTACTACACAGTTCAACATTAAAGTGATGTACATGTCACACTTACTCAGGGCTTTTATTCAGGAAATAAAAAAGGAAGCCAGTGAATGGCTCTATACTCCCTACTTCCCTGCCCCCCAAAAAAGTGCTTCAGTCCCCTACAACATATTTGTTAAGAATAAAACTGTAAAAGTCCAGTTCACAAGTTTTAATGATTTGATTTCTGAGGGAAAAAAATAGAATGACATATTGTCTGTGACTTTGACTCTCTGAAAATATTCAACTATAAGGTCAAAATGGGCAAAATTAAAAGAATGAAAATGGTTTTGTTAGGGTGCAAGATTGCAGCAAGGGTTGAGAGAGATGTGAATTGAAGTATCGAACTGGGGAGATATCTGCATAGAGGTGATAGTCGAAGGCATGAGTGAAGATAACTCCGAGGGTCAGATCTGACAGAAATGGCCTTTGATTCTCAAACCAAGGAAGGATGAGAAGAGAAACACACAGATTCATAATGAAATACTGTAGCCTCCACTTTTCACGATGGCAGGGGGCAGAGAAAGAGAGCTTCATTAGGCAGCTGATATCCTCTTTATCCCTATTGAGTCAGATTGTTGCTCTGGATCTCATTCTGATGATTGTTCTTCGATAGCTTTTCAGCAACCTCAGGCTCCTCAGTCACAGAAAGTGTGCACCAAACTCAGACACACAGAGAACTGTGATAATGACCTGGGAGAGAAGAGCAGTGCTAAGCTACCTGCTAGAAGAGTTGCACTGGAAGCACACCATACTTCAAGGTAATTTTGTTGTCTCTAATTAGTTCTTGCCACATGGCTAATATTTCAAAAATTCTTTTTAAATCAGCCAGCCATGGGTGCCTGGGTGGCTCAGTTGGTTAAGCAACTGCCTTCGGCTCAGGTCATGATCCTGGAGTCCCTGGATCGAGTCCCGCATCGGGCTCCCTGCTCGGCAGGGAGTCTGCTTCTCCCTCTGACCCTCCCCCCTCTCATGTACTCACTCTCTCTCATTCTCTCTCTCTCAAATAAATAATTTTTTAAAAAAATAATAAAAATAAATAAATAAATAAATCAGCCAGCCTTTTCGAAAAGATGGCTATAAATTTAAACATTTTTTGTTTTGTCTTTTTTCACTCATAAGCATCTTCCCTTGAACTTGACCATGAAAATCACCAGACAGAGCTTTTATTTATTAAAACAAAAGTATCCATATATTTCTCTTGATGTGTTATAAATACAAATACATACATACATCCCTTCTCTCCAGGCTATCTTTCCCCACTACTAATGAAAAGTGAGCCAAATATCATTTGACCTTTCTGTGGTTATACATTTCAACATTCATATATTCGTTTAATAAAGAGCTCTACCTGTCATGATTGCTGGGTGCATGAAGAAGACATACAGCACCCCTGCCCTCATGGAGTTTATGTTCAGAAACCTTTTCCCTAATGACAGTAGATTGTGATAAAAACAAAACAAAAGGAAGGGATGCAAAGAAAGAATAAAACAAAGTTTATTGTTTTTGTATGTGGGGAAAAAAACCCAAAGTATTCTTTAAAATATTGAGGCTGTTTCAGAGCTTTTTGTTCAGTTTAGCAGCAACACGTGATTATGTTTCTCAAATCCTCTAATCCTCTAATTATGTCTAATAATTGAGTAGACATATGTCAACATGACTCTGAAAAATATGGGCACATGACAACATAAGAAATCCTATAGATCCAAAACAGCACTGGAAACATTAATCCATTCCTTCATCCAACAAGTATGTTGACTGTCTTCTGTGTTGCAGGCATTTCTCTGGTTCTGAAGATGCAGAACTAAACAGCACTCAGGTCATCTTGAAGCATAAGGCTTGGTGTTAGGGCTCTCTGCCCCTCTGCAGAGATCATGTTGAAGCAACTAGCAGAATGAATATGATGCATGGCCTCCCTAAGTGACATCACATTCATCCCCTCCTTTTTTGGTCACATCTCCAGATGCAACAGAATCATAGAATGCTACAATTAGAAGGCATGCTAGAGTATATCTAGACGATCTACTTTAACATCTTTTATTTACAGATGTGAATGAGGACTAGAAGTTTTAATTGACACCCAAAGATTATTCAGCCAGTTATTGTAATGGCAAGACATTAGAAAAATATTCCTTGTGTGTATCCATGTATGTGTACGTGGATGTGAGAGGGGACATGCAAAGACCATGCTGGCTCAAAAAGAAGTAGGCCTACTTCCTTAAACACTATTTTCTGCATTTTTCCCAGTACTAAATTTGCTATCTTACTCTTCAGAGCTTTTCCCATTTATCACAAAATTCTCCTTTGAGCTCTTAGACTTGGCAAACATTGAAAACCCTGCAAAAAAAAAAAATTTTATCTCTGATGTCCCTTCCATAAATTAATTAAGATAACTCATTTTCTCCCACATTTCCCATAATCCAGAAAATGAAAATCAATTGTAATTTTTAAAACTCAGTAAAAAATCCTTTAACTTTCTCTCTCTTGATTGACTGTTTTTGATCTTCTGAAAAATACAAGGCAAACTTCCAACACAGACGAGTTAATGTTATATCCAGACTATATTGAAAATAACTCAATCATATTCATTAATACAAAGATAGTGAGAAGCCCCCACATTTAGTCTCAGACAACATGAGGTCATCAGCATATGAGGGAATCATATACTCCTGGCCATTAATCTTAATTTCTGAAATTACATTTGAAGATTTAATTCTCTTGTTCTATGTCTAGACAGGTAATGAGGAATAATCTTTTCAACTTTAATTGCATTTACTCCTATGACTTCATAAAAAGGACAATTCTAGTTGCTATTTGCAAAAGAAAAAAAAAGATCATATATAATCCTCATTATCACATTATAGTTGTCAGTAACCTTAATAGCTAGGGCTCCACAGGAGACATAAAAGAAATATAAAACAAAGTTTTTATCCTTAATAAAAATCATAGTATTCATCAAGAAATTATTGACCATATGTTATGATTACAAAGCATCTGCTATGATTTTCCCTCAAGCAGCTTAGCTTCTGTGTAAAGATGGAAGGTGTTATCACTTTGCTTGAGCTGCCATATCAAAATACCACAAACTGGATGGCTTAAACAACAGAAATTTATTTTCTCACAATTCTGGAAGCTAGAAGTCCAAGATCAAAGTGTCAGCAGGTTGGGTTTTCCTGAGGACTCTCTCCTTGAGAGATGGCCACCTTCTCACTGTGTTCCCACAACATCCTTTGTCTATGTGCACATATCCCTGGTGTCTTTCCATGTGTCCAAATCTCTTCCCATTAATACACCAGTCAGATGGATTAAAGCCCACCCTAAAGGCCTTGTTTTAACTTAATTACCTCTTTAAAAACCCTATCTCCAAATACAGTCACATTCTGAGGTGCTAGGGGTCGGGACCTAAATAAATGAATCTGGGGGCCTGGGGAGGGGGTAGCAGGGACACAATTCAGCTATAACACAAGGCATTGTATATACGTATAATAGAATATAATATAGTAACTCAAGAGAAGCTGCTGGCTGGTATACTGGTAAGGCTCTGCACCAAGCATCAGAACAACTGGAAAGGAAGGGAAATAATATTTATTGATTACCCATTATGTGACAGTATCTGGGTCACATACTTAACATGGACTATCATATGTAAAGCACATGGAAATCATAATCCAACCAGTTGTCTCCATTTTTTTTAAAGACTTTATTTATTTGACAGAGAGAGACACAGCGAGAGAGGGAACACAAGCAGGGGGAGAGGGAGAGGGACAAGCAGGCTTTCGCAGAGCAGGGAGCCTGATGTGGGGGTCGATCCCAGGACCCTGGGACCATGACCTGAGCCGAAGGCAGACAACACTTAATGACTGAGCCACCCAGGCGCCCCCAATTGCTTCCATTTTATAAATGTGAAAACTGAGGTTCAAAAAGGGGGAAAGACTTCCCTATGTAAGGCAGCTAGAAAATGTTAAGGCCATCTTAAGAATTTAGCTTTGTCTTCAATACTTGCCTACCTGTTACAGGAACATGTGTCCTCCCTGGTGTTAGTCCTGGTCCTACCACTCACTGGTTGTTCTTGGACACCTCATTTACCTAATCTGGAATTCAACTTCCTAATTAATAAGATAAGAAGGTTCTTCATCCACTAAGTTTTCATAACTTCCCATTATATATTTTTCTTTATTGTTGAAGTATTATAGCCCATTATATACACTTCGGAGATTAGAAAAAAGGAGAGAAACTAAATGCAATATGCCACTCTAATAAAAGCACTGTAAATATTGTGGTGGTAAGATTCCTTTCTGCTCCTATTCCCCTAAATATAGGAAAGTAGAGTTTCCTTCTTGCCTCACTCATTTTTGGAGAAAATCAAGTGGCCATATCAATGTGGGATCCTTATCATGTTAGCAAAATCGAAGGAGAAGAAGAGACAAAAAGAACAATTACATCTTGAGGGCCTCTTCGTCTTAGTATTTGAAAAGCTTGTTTGTCTTGAAGGGCAGGACCGAGCTGTGTCATTTACACACAAACACACACACACTGACTTTCAGGAAAAAAAAAAACTGAATGGAATCTGAGGGCCAAGAGGAAAGAGAAGCCTAACCCTGAGGGAACAACCAAAGGGTGAAGACACAGGGACACTAAGGGAAGGTGAGAAGAGAGCAGCCCCGACAGAAGACACCCCTTG
Organism: Neomonachus schauinslandi; assembly: GCF_002201575.2. NCBI lineage: Eukaryota > Metazoa > Chordata > Mammalia > Carnivora > Phocidae > Neomonachus > Neomonachus schauinslandi. Next base: position 48,277,748 of record NC_058415.1, on the reverse strand, counting down.
ACCTCCATCCAAATGGACTCATATGTACCTAAAAATGACTTGAGGCAAAAGGAAAAGAACTAGATTACACCATTCTCTGGCCACTTATGTGCATTCCATCCCATAAGACTTTCCAGTAATGGACTGCATGCCCTTCCAAAAATTAAGGGTATGGCAAAGTGGTTACATATATATATATATATATATCATCCCCAAGTCCCCAAGTATATAATATACATTTAATAGAAGCATATGTACAAATCTGGAACCTGCCTCTACTTTTGTCATTTAATAACTCATAAGTATATTTAATATCATTTTATAGTCTTTATAATCTCGATTTTAAAGTCTACATAACATCGAGTTGGATAAGTATACTGACCACTCTATTCATTATTCTATTTTTGGACCTTTGAATTATTTTCGTTTTATAGGGTAGTGTAGCAATTAGCCCAGTGAGGCAGACTACAATTGTTAAGAGAGGAAAATATCCTGTAAAATTTGCTAGCAACTTCTCAGTGAAGACATCAGTTATCTTAGGGAGAACCTTGGTTTGGGGAAGGCAAAATGAATGACACTTCAGTTTATAATATAAACAGTAAGCATATCACCCAAGAATATAGGAGATTTTTGAATTGTAGTAAGTGTCCAGGATTTAAAATACAAGTAATTGGTGGAATTAGCCTGTACTCCTCTTCCACCATGCCAGATGCTCTAAAAATTTACGTAGGGCCAATGAGCCTTCTAAAAGAAGAATCTTTCCCCAAGGATATTTAACGTTATTGGAATCTACCTAAAGCCAGATCACGACAAAGTGTAAGTGCCCTAAGAGAAAACCCCCAGGAAAAAAATACTCTGGACTGGTCAATGGGCCCAACCTGAAGCTCCAGAATGTTGTAAGGAAGGGCTGGTTTGGCAGCATTTGAATGATACTGAAAAACCATCCTTGACACAGTCACTATGATATGCCTTGAGAATGATAGCTGGGTGTATACAGCACTGAATGAGCTGGTCACTAAGAACTGTAACATCTGGAGGCCAATGTATACTTTGGTGTGGAGTAAACATACTTATAACATCACCTGAGAGGAAAGTGTCTTCTCTGTCTGCACACAAAGAAACAATTGCCAAATCAGCCTCAGCTGGGCTCCTTGTCTGCTGTAGTGATTCCAGCGGTGTTCAAACCCTGATTTTGGACTCCATATTTTCAGAAGTAACTCCATATCACAGGAACAGCAGTATCAGCCACAGAGAACAGGTCCTTTGATGAGGTGAATAGATTTTTTTACAGATCTTTTTCAGTGAAGTTATAATAACAAATTCTTTGGACTAAATAAACATCCCTGGATATTATTGAACTTAACTTGGGAGAAGAACTACAGGAAGAGAAAGCAGGATAGCAGCTCAGACTCATTGGATATGAATGTTCAAAGAAAATTGAACCTTACTTTGTACTCTTAAAAACTGGGAAAGCAGGATACAGCTGTTTCACTCTTAAAAACAGCAATGCAATAAGCATCTTCCAAAAGAGTTTGCCCAATATTTTTTAATCTGCCTTCACAATAAATTCCCAGAAGCAGATAAAGGTAAATTACTATCATTTCTAGATGTCAGTTAAAAAAAGGTAAAGATGGTATGTACCAAAGTTCAAACAAAGAGAACCACTGTGAGTTAAAGGACCAGATGAAACATGCTTCATAGAAAATGAGAGACTTTGGGCGTCTGGGTGGCTCAGTTGGTTAAGCGACTGCCTTCGGCTCAGGTCATGATCCTGGAGTCCCTGGATCGAGTCCCACATCGGGCTCCCTGCTCAGCGGGGAGTCTGCTTCTCCCTCTGACCCTCCCCCCTCTCATGTGCTCTCTCTCTCTCAAATAAATAAATAAAATCTTTAAAAAAAAAAGAAAATGAGAGACTTTAATATAGATGATAAAGGGGGATTAAGAGTGTAGTGAATGGAAATGGTAAAATGTCTAGTCTCACTAGAACATTCATTCACTCATACAAGTAATTAGCACTATTATATGGCAGTGATTATTCAAGGTACTGGGGGGACAAGGAATCATGCTGACTTCAATTAATTAAAAAGTTGGCAAACAAAGAGAACTTCAGTTAATTAGTGTGTTCATTGGTCTTTCCTCTTGCAGGAAAAGACTAATCTTATTTATATATGGAATTCAGAGAAGCTTAAATCAAACAGGGCTTCATTCATTCCTTCATTTCTTCATTTGTTCATCTAATCATTCAACATTTACTGAGCACTCCCATGGGCCAGACACTCTGTCTACTGCTTCAGATAAAGAGAGAAATTACAAAATCAGAGATATATATATGTAAATGTATAAATAAATATTCACTTAATACATTTCATAGTGGGTTCATAAACTCACAAATTTCTACAGATCATGATATTTAAAAATGCATCTCCCTTTTATCCAAGAAATCAATAGTTCTTCTATAGTTTAAAATTCTACATAAAACTTGTTGGATTTACATTCTTTTTTTTTTTTCTTGAGTTCCAGCCTTCTAGGATTGTCATTTTAACACACTGCTAGCCAAAGAACTGATCAATATGAATAAACTGCATGAAGGCAGCTTTGAGAAGGACTTTCTATCAACTTATATCAGTAGAGTCTGAAGGATAAGATGAACATGTTGACCTTTCTCATTTTAGCATTCAAATGGTTAGAGATGCTTCATATTGTTTAATGTGTTTATTTATAGCATCATGAAAACCCCAACTCAAAGAATAGCTACCAAAATTCAGTAGTTTCAGATTATCAGTTGACTTCCTGGGAAACTATGAAAGCAAACATCTTTCCATCTGAGTTTTGAAACAAGCATTTTGTTTACCTCCACATTTTGGCACAATGACAGGATTTAGTATGCTGTATCCTATCACTGCCAGACTATGCTGTCCCCACAGAAAAGATGACAATGGTTCAAAGAAGATGAAACCATCACATCAAGCCAAAGGACCTCTTTATAACACTGCTACTTATTAAATTGATCAGAATATGCCATCCAGTATTTCTCAGAGAGCCTAACTTCATATAATGTTAGCATACTCAAACCCAACTCATCTATCATAAGAGCACTGAACAAAATCTCTACTTACTTTTCTCCTTTTTGGCAGCCATAAGGCCAACAACAGTCTCTTCATAAGCTTCCTTCTGTCCCTGAATCTCTTATTTAAAAAAAAAAAAAAAAGGCTTATCTAGAATTCTCTTCTCCAAGTAAGATTTATCCAGCTTGTGTACTTGAATAATAATGCCTAAGGTCAGGCATCAAGTTTTCTTTATTCCAATTACCCTCAAAGTGTCTGGCACACAGCAAGTGCTCAATGACTATTTATTGAATTGACTTATATAATTAAAAAAATCTGTATCAGTGATTGAATTTGCCCATTATATGCAGATTTTTTAATCATATCTAGGGAGAAATCTGACCTAAAGTAATTGATTCCTGAAGGTCACCCGAACTGATTCAGATCTTAATACAAGTTGTTTCATGTTTACAATTATGTTTTTTCGAGCACCTTTTAAGTAATCTATGAGTGTCAGCAATGGAAAAGTTATAGAATTGCTTGTGACATATCTTTTACTCTAAATTAGTAAGCCACCCATCTAAGACAAATTCTTCTATCCATTGCATTTTCTTCTCTTCTGAAAGGACTGACCAATATTATACCCTTGCTATTCATGTTAGTTGAGAAACAGAAAGGTCATTTGACCAAGAATTTGCTGAGATAAACGTAACTCAGATACAAGACCAAAACACTAGAGGACTCCTGATGCACAAGTTACTGCTTTTCAATAATGAGCCCAAATTCTCCCCCATATCAGTCTCAGGGAGTATTTAAACATTAGGGATTCACCACATGCTTAATATTTAGGGGATTGTTACTGAGTTCTGGGGAATGCTACATCCATTAACCTTTAAAAATGTTTTCACTGGAAAAATGTCTGTTCATGTCTTCTGCCCATTTCTTGATTGGATCATTTGTTCTTTGGGTGTTGAGTTTAATAAGTTCTTTATAGATTTCCAAAGAAGACATCCAAATGGCCAACAGACACATGAAAAAGTGTTCAACATTGCTCAGCATCAGGGAAATCCAAATCAAAACCTCAATGAGATATCACCTCACACCAGTCAGAATGACTAAAATTAACAAGTCAGGAAATGACAGATGTTGGCAGGGATGCGGAGAAAGGGGAACCCTCCTACACTGTTGGTGGGAATGCAAGCTGGTGCAGCCACTCTGGAAAACAGTATGGAGTTTCCTCAAAAAGTTGAAAATAGAGCTACCATACAATCCAGCAATTGCATTACTGGGTATTTTTGGAGTATCTTACCCCAAAGATACAAATGTAGGGATCCGAAGGGGTATGTGCACCCCGATGTTTATAGAGGCAATGTCCACAATAGTCAAACTGTGGAAAGAACCAAGATATCCATTGACAGATGAATGTATAAAGATAATGTGAGATATCTATCTATCTATCTATCTATCTATCTATCTATATATACAATGGAATACTACACAGCCATCAAAAGGAATGAAATCTTGCCATTTGCAACGACGTGGCTGGAACTGGATGGTGTTACGCTGAGCGAAATAAGTCAATCAGAGAAAGACATGTATCATATGACCTCACGGATATGAGGGATTCTTAATCTCAGGAAACAAACTGAGGGTTGCTGGAATGGTGGGGTTGGGAGGGATGGGGTGGCTGGGTGATAGACATTGGGGAGGGCATGTGCTATGGTGAGCGCTGTGAATTGTGTAAGACTGTTGAATCACAGATCTGTACCTCTGAAACAAATAATACATTATATATTAAAAAAAGAAAAAGAAAGAAAGAAAAGAAGAAGATAGCAGAAAGGGAAAAATGAAGGGGGGGCAATCGGAGGGGGAGACGAACCAGGAGAGACTATGGACTCTGAGAAACAAACTGAGGGTTCTAGAGGGGAGGGGGGTGGGGGGATGGGTTAGCCTGGTGATGGGTATTAAAGAGGGCACGTTCTGCATGGAGCACTGGGTGTTACACGCAAACAATGAATCATGGAACACTATATCAAAAACTAATGATGTAATGTATGGTGATTAACATAACATAATAAAAAAATGTTTTCACTGATGCAATCAGAATGAATTAAGTAAACTGACTGGAAAAATTATAACTATTCACTTCTCTCCAGTGCGGGGAATGAATATCACTTCCCTCGCAAGCTTTATTGCATGCTAATTTATCTGAATTATGTTAAGTGACAAGCATTCTGGAAGACCAGTAGAGAAGTAGAATGGCCTTGCCTATCTCTTGGAGGTTCCTGTCACTCTGCTTAGGAAGATTACTGACTCAGTGCCTCAAATACATTATTTAGCATGAAAGTAGAACTATTAGTAGTAGAGAAAAACACTTGTTCATAAGCATATTATGAGTAGTTTCATGACTTGCACTTTATCTCATAATGACATCTTCGATTCTAAAGTAGTGATGTTCTCAAGATTATAAGAAAGAAAGTGACATATGAACATAATATATACATTTAGATATTGAAAGGAAAAGAACATATAGTCATAAGAGGAAAGACTTATTTTGGTGTCCAGTCATCTCACATCTCATGCACAATATCCATGGTTTTGAAGAAATTTCCAATATTTTAAGAGTATATAATTTCAACTTTGAGACACAATGTGATTAAAACTGTAAAACATTAGAAAGATTACCATTAGAATTTGTTTTAGGGTACCTTCCAATCTTTTACCCAAGTAGGCACAGATGTGCAAAAAAATATATTTACCTACCCTTCTAGTACTTTAGAACGTTAGCTCAGGATTCACATCCTAAAATTGGTAGAGCTAGGGATCCAAGCTCAGGTGATTGCCTTCTTTCAGAATGCATCTAATTTTAACGTGAGTGCAAATTAATTATCTTCCCCCTCCAATTGACACTGACCAATTTGTACTGAGAAGCAAGGGTGGTAAGGCAGAAGGGGTGATCAATAGCCTGTTATACGGGCCAGAGGAAATCTGATCTCCAGGGGCTCAGAATGCCAAAAAGGGCAAGAAGTTAATGGGGGCAAGATAGCAAATCTACACTATAATTTAATTTGCAAGTTGAAAAACTGTGACTATTTTGCCAAGAAGTTTTCTATTGCATTTTCTTCAATAGCAGAAATCTAGGATTCTCTTTCTTTCATCCAATTTGAATTAAACACATATACAGAAAACAGAACTAAAACCTAAGGGGGATTTTATTTTAATTTGACAAATATTTTAGTGAATTTAATAAAATAACTTCTTGTTCCAGAAATGTACTGGCTTTGTACCATAAGAATCAAAGTGCCACTTTACTTTTAAAAGATCGTATCAGGCCACATCTTGAAAGTAAATCAACATAGATTCAACCAGCATTCATTCAGATATTTGGGGTATGGTTACCTGTACTGGTCACTACTCTTAGTGCCAGGGATACAGCGATACAAGATAAAAGACACTGTCTAAGCCCTCAATGAACTCACAGTTTAGAGAGGCAGACAAGTTAAAAAGATTCTAGACAGTATACTACCTGCATCTCTAAATTAGGAATAGTTATAATTGTATCAGCTATTTCACTGAAATAATTGAGATAATCTATATCAATTATTTAGCAAAATTCCTGGCATATAGTAATTTAAATAACTAATAGGATCGGATGATGATGACGATGATGATGATGCCACTAACGCAGGGATTTACGGGCACATTGAAGACCCAGAATGCAAATGAGGAAAGAACTTTTAAAATAAAAACTTTTTGTAAGAGGTATATATCAGAGCTAAATATTTAATAATGAATAATAAAAATAATTCAATATGATAAAGAGTTGGGGGAGATAGAAATGTCCTAGACCAGGGATGCCTGGGTGGCTCAGTCGGTTAAGTGGCTGCCTTCGGTTCAGATCATGATCCCAGGGTCCTGGAAAGGAGCCCCACTTCGGGCTCCTTGCTCAGCAGGGAGCCTGCTTCTCCCTCTGCCTGCTGCTCCCCCTGCTTGTGCTCTTTCTCTCTCTGTGGCAAATAAATAAATAAAATCTTAAAAAAAAAAAAGAAGAACTTTAAAAGAAAAAAAAAGAAATGTCCTAGACCAATGAGATAGAAGCTTCAAGTCTTCACCTCCTATCCTGAGCTCCTGAGCAGTTAGGATCCTTCCTGAGTCTTGGAGCAGACCATGTATCTAGTACCTGAATCTTCTATGATGCTTATGTGCAGGGAAGCCCTCAAACACCTTAGAAGACCCTTGTATCTGGACACAGATAAGTAGTAAAAATCTAATGTAAAAAACCTATGAGAGTACCAACAGAGATTTTAAAAGAACATTTTCACAGTCCTGATCTAGCAAAGTCCTTCTTAGGCAAGAGACATAATGCAGAAACCACACACACACACACAAATAATGACAGATTTGACTACATCAAAATTCAAAATTTTTCTATCACAAAAGACAAATTTTAAAAAATAAGTGGTAACCTTGGAAGAAATATTTGCAGAACATATAACAGACAAAAACATAATAGCCTAACTGAATAGAGATCCTAAAACCATTTTTTTAAAAGCAATTTATTATAAAAATCAACAACAACAAAAAAATACAAGAACTCCATTGGCTCAAGAAACATGTGAAAAGATGTTCAAACCCACCATTTCAGGAACAAGAAAAACAAACAAACAAAAAAAAATGTAAAGATAATTTATCATTTTATCCAACCAAACAGGCAAAAACATATCTGGGGTTAATGATTAAATAAACACCACCACATTCTTGGTGGAAGTATAGGCTGGTACAGTTTTGGCGAGAGAAATTTGAAACTGTATGTCAATATTTAAATTGACCAAGCAATTCAACTTTCAAGGTCTATCTTATGAAATCACACATGAGTACAAAGATATAGTTTAGAAATATGGGAGGAGAGCGCCTGGGTGGCTCAGTCATTGGGCGTCTGCCTTCGGCTCAGGTCATGATCCCATGGTCCTGAAATCGAGTCCCACATCGGGCTCCCTGCTCGGCGGGAAGCCTGCTTCTCCCTCCCCCACTCCCCCTGCTTATGTTCCCTCTCTCACTGTCTCTCTATCAAATAACTAAACAAAATCTGAAAAAAAAAATAGAAATATGGGAGGGAAGGAAAGAAAGTAGTGGGGACAGGATGCTAGGGGAATAAATGAGGCTATGGATATAGATGTTCATTATAATGTGAAAAACTACAAGCAGCTTATATATGGTAATGGTTAAATAAATTATGGTATATTCATACTGGAATGATAGGTCGCTCTTAAAATAAATAGGGTAGACTAAAGTGTACTAACATGAAAGGTTTATAAGGCATATTTAGTGGTTCAAGTTACATAACAAGGAAGCTAATCACACACACACACATACAGATATGTAAATGGTGAAATGCATAGGAAAAGCTTTCAGAGAACTGACATCAAACATGCAGGGAAAAGTATGAATGGGGTTGGGGACAGAGAGGAAAACAAAGAACAGAGAGTGGATATTTGCTTTTTACTTTACATATTTATAAATTGTTTCAGTTTTATAAAATGCATGTGTTTCTTTGAAGTTAAAACAAAAATTGACTCTACCTGGAAAAAAAAATGATAATATGGGTGAATGCCTCTGACTCTTGCTCTTAGTTGGATAGCCTTCTTCCGTGTTGTGTGGTGACTGAAACCCTGTTCACTTTCCAGGGCCCAACTATCCACTTTCCAGGGCCCAACTCAATCATCACAATATTTCTTGATGTTTACTCATAGCTACTCAAATTCCAAACAAGAATTTTAAACTTCCTTAACTATTGGGCCACTTAAATGCCTGCAAACTTTACTACCCATTCCACAAACACCCAATACCAGCATCCCAGCTATGCCTTCCACAGGAGTACAAAATTAGAGCACTTTACATTGCATTACAATTATTTTTCAGACCCACCTTGAACTTATTCATCTGAGTTCTCAGTCTTTATTAAGGAGGATATTAAAGAGGAATTTTCCTGCACAAATACAACTGAGAACAAAATGTCACTAAGAGGAACCATCTCTGATGTTCACCCTCTCTTTGCCTAATAAGTGTAACAGGAATGTGAGCCATTTCCATAATTCATAGGCATCCTGTGATGTGCCAGGTTATTTTTGAATTTGTTTCTCCTGTAAGAAAAGATTTCCTTCCTAAAATTAGATTGTGAATCTACTTCCAAAGCCACTAATCAAACATAAGTTAAAGCTACTTATAAGGGAGAGAAAATTTTAGAGCTCTAAAATCATTAGAAATAGGTCACTGAGAGCTTCAGTAAAACTTCAGAAAAGGTTCCAGTAAAAAAAAAAAAAGGTATTCTCATTAAGAAGCTGCAAAGTAATCCCGCTATCAAACAGGGAAAAAATTGCATATGCAAAAGCAGCAAAATATAGTCTATAAAGTCATTTAATGAAGCAGAAATTTGTATCTATGCCATATCTAATGCACTTCTTAAAAAACCTCGGCATAGTCACTAATTATGAACCATATATTATACACAGTTATTATGGGTATTATTCAGCAATAGAAGATTTAAAGTTGGTTGTCTCCTTCACCATAGTTAGCAAAGAAATATTGGCACATATATGATCTGCTTAAATAGGTTAGAAAATAGGAGGGAATTTACTAACTAGCCCTTTAATTATGCAAACAGAGTTTCCATAATTCTGAAACTGAATTCCATGACACCCACAGATTTCCCTATAATCTAGCTGTAAATAGTAATTACAGTGTTCATAGTAGAAAATGCTGTATTTTAGGTTGCAAAACAGTCTCTATTATTATTATCCCTTATATTAAGTCATTTGATAACTGTCTAAAAGTTTCCTAGTAGGATAATTTTTATATTCTTTGGAAGCATATTTTTCTTTATTTTCATGAAAAGTGTAAGAAAAATTTGTTCAGCCATTATCAAGTTACAGGACAATGGGAAGGAAATTTGCTGTTGAACTTTAAAACATTATATTTAGCAGGTCCTCAGTGGGTTGCATAATCAGTTCAAGACTATGGATTAACAATCAAAGGAAGCTCAGACACTGACCTACATTAGAGAAACCCTACACATACAACCAAGAATTCATCATCCCCAGAGAACTGTAAGCCTTCTGGGTAACCTGCTAGCTAAGCAGGATTTGTCCCAATATTGTAGAGCTAGGGACCAAGAAAAAAATCATCCTAAAAGGCACCACATTAAAGGTAAGAAAAACAGCAAGAGTCCTACATAACCCAGCACATTAGTTTTCAGACCTAGACAATAGTGCTGCAAGGCAATGATCATTTTACTATTTACTATGCAGGTATGAGTCTACATCTACTTTTGAAAACCATGGTTGATGGGGCATTGTATTCATCCTCAGGATGCTGAACACATAAGTTGCCAAAATTAATTGAGCCACATCAGAAGCAGGATAATTTTAACTATTTTGACCTTCACACCCAAATGTTTCACAATTCCTTCAACCTGACATGGGTTATCATACTTACCGAAAGTTATCATATTGCCACCAAAATCTACTTCTGTGTTTCCTATCTCTGTGAACAGATCCTCTATCTACCCAATTAACTGTTGAATCCAGAAAATGAAGTGTCATCTTTGATCGTTCCCTCTTTGTGTCTTGCACATCTAAACACAAGTCTTTCAAATTTCCTTATTCATTCATTTCTCTTCATCTCCACTAACACTACCATAGTTCAAACCGCCAAAATCACTTCTCTAGGTCTAGAGGTGAATCTAGAGGAGAACTTATGAGTCCTCAGGTCCCTTCTAGAAGCTTGTATCTAATTTTGTATTCAAATTTTGTATTCTTTTTCTTATAGAGGATCCCAAAATATATAACCTGTAGGCCCTTACAAAACCTATACTCTCTCCTGTCTGAATTACTGCAAGAGTCTCTGATCTCCTTAGCACTGTAGATAATGTGGTCTTTCTAAAATGAAAATATGACCATATTCTTCCATTGCTTAACAACCTCTAATGGTGCCATGTTTGTCTTAGGAGTCAGTCTCAAGTCCTTATCAAGACTTCTATTTTATGTAGTATTCACATGTTTCTGATCCACACACAACTTCTCCAACTATCCTATAGCCCTTATACCATTCTTTGAACACACCAAAATGTGTCCCCCAATACTTCCCATTCTCTCTTCTTGAGTGAGTGAAACCAGGTCTTGTTTCCTGTAGCACCTAGCACTATTATGCCACTTAGTAGGGATTTCATAAATATTTATTGAAGGAATACGTGAATGAATAATGAATGCACTCTGCATCACTGGTCCAAATCCAGGCATAGTGATCAGAAACCCATTAGGGATCAATCTAGCAAGAAAAGCACTAATTGATTCCTGGGAATAAATCGCAGTTGACTTCCCATATTCGTGAGTAATTATATTGGAAAAGACTTTGATGAATCATATATCAGGGGGAACAGTCATTAAATCTCAAGATAGGTTTCTCTCTCTCTTAGAAAGCTGCATTTCTTCTCAATTTCCTATTGCTTTGAAAATAATGCCTGATATGCCAGATCATTCCTACCTGACATTGCCCTACAATGAGAATATGTAAAAGTATCTAATCCAGGGTCTGAACATAGATGATCCCTTACCTGTTCCCAAGCTATTATTTTCTGATAGATTTTTTTTCCTACTCATTCACCAACATAATATTGCAAACATCAAGGTTTTTCCTCATCCATATTTCCCTACCTCCTCTAAAAATATTCTTACCAAGTAACTAAGATAAAATGACTTCCCCAATTATAGTGACAATTACTTGCTATAAATTAATACTGATTTAGATTATATCTCATGCTGATCTAGGCTTTTAATAACTGATTACAAAATGCCACAAGCTTTTTTATATTCATTGATTTAGGAAACATTCATTGAATACTTATGTGCTAAGCAGTATGCTACAAGGTGCATAAAAAAAATTTATATTGTCCTACAAGGCTTTTCCCACATAGGGATGTAATTTAATAATGAAATTTAATAATGTTTTATACCACCCAATAAAATTCTTAGATTGTTTTATATGGTCCCTGCATATTTTTTGGTAAATTTTCCAAATACACATAAAGTATAAATAGATGAATAGAGATAAATTTGATTATTAGAATTAGGATGTAGGTAGTGGATAGGTAGATAGATAGATAGTTATTTGAATATTATATCCAAATAGATGTTTATTAAAATTTCACATAGCTATACATAAATTAGATTGACTGACTTACAGTTTTTAACCATTGAATTAATGTACCTTTTAATAGTTCATGGGGCAAGCCTTCTTCTATCCATTACTTTTTTTGTCAATATTTTCTTAGTGTTTCTTGCTTTTTCCTTCTTCTAGGTGAATTTTAGTATGATTTTTGTCAAGGTTCAGATACTCATATTGAGATTTTAGAGGAGAATTACATCAAGCCCATATATTAATTTGTAAAGAACTGGCATCTTTGACCTTACACAGTAATCCTGAGTTTTTAATAATAATGATCAAGGACACTCTGCTATTGTTCATGTTTAGTGTATTGAAATCTCCAGATCCCATGAAATATTACCATGAACCCTCCATCCATTTGGTCATTGCTTAGCCAAAAAACAGGAAAAAAAAAAAAACATGAAAGAAAGAGAGAGAGAGAGAGAAGGAGGGAGGGAAGAAGGAAGAAAGAAAGAATCACACTATGTCAAAATAAAGTTCAAGTTTAATTTGATATCCCTACATCAAAAGGCATACCAGATATGCAATGGTATCAAAGATTAGTACAGTTCACCGGCTAGAGGAAGCCATTATTACACAGACTTCAACAGAAGCAAGAACCTTCCACTTGGTATCCCTTTTGTAGAGTGATTGCCTATGAGCACTTTACCCCCAACCCCAATAAAGATGGTCTACTTCCTTATTATGAGAATAGAAAATATTTAAACTCCTGGATACACTGGTGTTCTAACTCTGAGAAATTAAGAGAGAGAAAAATAAATCAAACCAGTGAGATTCAGCAGAGGCAGATAAGAATAAAAATTACTTCTCTACCTTAGTAACCTCATGATTTTGAATCTATACAAAGTGAAAAAGTGTAGCATATTGGCTTGTGAGTACCTTGAGAGCAGAGATTTTGTCTTTATTCTAACACAAATTCATACCCAGAGCATGGCCATATAGAGTCAGAACTGGGGGATTTTTCAGAACAACCTGGCCATAATTTTTAGATCCTAAATAGTATTTTCCAAATATTCAAAGTGAAAATACTTGTAAGCCACAGCTTACCTTTTGATCAGCATACATACTTTACTTAGAATCTTTCTAAGGTCAGGATCCCTATCGCACTTATCTTTTTACCACCAGCTTTTTACTACCAACACTGACCAATCTTGCACACATTAAGTTAAAGGAGTGAGAACAATGGCATCATACCTAGAAATGAAAGTAATAAGTAAATGTGTGCAGGTGTATATGTATGTGCATATAAACATATATGTTTTTTACTATATCCCAATACAGAGATCCATATGACTAGAGTGAGTTTATGCTTTGAAAAGTGTGAAACTAATTGGTTTGGAATTAACAAAGTTACTGACATTTTAAAAGGCCAGTGCTAGAAAAAAAGCACATTATTTTTGACAACGTTGTAGGGTAAGCCCTTAACAATTATGTCTGTGCACATACCTATACAGTGGTAGAAGACAGAAGTTTTTTAAAACTAGTTAAGAAACACTAGTTGACCTTTCCCTATCTTCCTTAGAGTGCACCTTTATTAACGTGCCCTTCAAAAACTGCAAACTGCACAGAGACATGAAAACAGTGCTCTCCCAAAGAGATAGGGAAGGATGTAAATCATGGATGGCTCTAGCCTCTGGCAGGTTCACTCACACCTCATTCCTTATAGCACTTCCCTTTTTGTCAGCTCTAGAAAGCAAAATTAAAAAAAAAAAAAAAGACATTTGTAATTTTGACCTACAGCTTAAACAAAATTAAATAAAATGCCACTGTTCAGAGAAACGCAAAAATGTTAGCGCTGAAATCACCATGCCAGGGGCAGCAAAGATGGCAGAAATGACAATATGGCCTTGAGAAATGTGTGCAAGGCCTCAGGGCAAGCTACCATTTGTACATTTTCTATACATTTTCATTGCTGAACCAAAAGTTTGAGTTCATAACAGCGTTGGGCTTGGAAAGAAAAGTAGCAGCACCAAAAATAAATCTAAAGGATGCCTATCCCATGATGGAGTATCTGCCAATATTATAACCTTAGTTGCAATTATGTTTTATCCCACCATGGAAAAGCTCTTCACAAAACAAAAGATGCCAATGAGCATTGATGTAGCCATGCTCATCGACAGAGTTGAGAAGCATCATTGTTTTCACAATCTTCCAAGTGATGTGCTACTCAACATGTATATATATTAACAAAAAGACATATGCAAGGACATTCATAGTAACATTATTCATGATTACTGAAAACTGGAACCAACCCAAATGCCCATCAGCTGTGAAATAAATAAACTGGGATACAATGAAACACACTACAGCCATCAAAATGAATAAAACTATTCCCACGTGCAATTAGAGCAAAGAATCTCAGAAACATAACTGAGTAAAAGAAACCATTATCTGAAACTTCATTTACACAAAGCTAAAAAAAAGAAAAGAGTAGTAGGCAAAACCAACAAATGGTGTTAGAAGTCAAAATAATGGTTACTTTTGGGGAAAAGGGAAGGTTTCGTGGTTGGAAGGGGACGTGAGTAGAGCTTCTCGGGGGGTGTTGGCGGTGTTGTATTTCTTGAGTAGGGAGGTGGTTTCACAAGTGAGTTCATTTTGAGATAATTAATTCAGCAGAACACTTATTATTTCTGCACTTTTCTGTGTGTGTTATACTTCAATTAAGAAGTTTTCTTTTTCTTTTTCCTTTTCTTTAAGTGGCAAGATATAGTCTCTCTTCAGAGAAATAAGAAACACGCCATTAATATACTTGATTCCTATCAAAGGCCAAGCCCTCTATCAAAGTAATCTAATCTTTTTAATAAATTAAGTGTGCAATTGTCCTTTTACAATTAAAATCGACCCAATTTTAAAGATGAATACAGTAAGAGATTGAGTGATTTGTCCAAAATTTAAAGGTCAGTAAATTCCAGGGCTGGGGTACAAAAACCAGATCCTAAGCCATGCCCAGTCCCATCTCTATCATTACACAATTACTTTGAAACTTAAGCAATAGTGTTTTGCTTCACACCTTCAATCCACCAAGAGATTGCATTTAATAGAATAAACATGTTAATCTCCATCGTGCTATCAGAAAATGATGCATGTGGAAAGACGCCTATTGGTGGAAAGCCTCAGGGCATCTACCACACCTATAGGACCCCTTCAAACGGCATCCATTTGCAAAAGTCTCTGGGCTTTGAATAACATGATCCTGTGACCTGGCTTCTGCCGTATTATAATGGGTAAGTCATGGGTTTTTAAATTAGAGCTGAAATTGAGTCCTTGCTCTATCAGCATTTAACTTCTCAGAGTCTTGTTTCTATATCTATAAAGCAGAAATAAGGTTAATACCTGCCTTCTGGGGCTGAGATGAACAGTAATCCAAATTTCTGACATCGGGTTAGTTAAGTGACAAGTAAATAATATCTTTGGTACTGTTTTGGGGTTCTGCTGTTTTTCTAACTCCCTATGACTATTGACTCAGACACATAAAGACCAAGGACCTGAGCTGGCCTGGCATGAGAGCTCAGGGCCACAGAGGCACTCCTGCTCTGCATGGTAATGCATCGATCCAACCACACCCTCTCCGTGGCAGGGATGAATGCATGACATGGAGAGAGCCGGAACTCAGTAAGGGTAGAAGTTGAAAATCCACATAAAGGGGGAAGCATCCATAAAGTGATAGGAACTAGGTAGGCATATGCCATGAAGGAGAGAAGTGAGCAGAGAAAACTTTGCTGGCAGCATGGAAGAAAGAAATTGAAAATGAGATGACTGAGGTAATAGACATGACAGGACATGAGCACTGTCTCTGGAGGAAGAGTTTTCAGACTTACCATTATGAGAACTGTTGTGTACAGAGTACAGCATTCTGAGGGACAGGGAGTGTAGCTCAGGCTCCTTGGAAGGTGTCCCCTGTAGCTGCTGAGAGCATCCTCAGTCCTCTGCCTGTTATGCGAGTAAGTTTGAGCACATCTCTGCACCCCAAAGCTCTTCAACATCTGAAAGGCCAATTAGGAAAGAGTGTTAAAGCATCTACTTAAAGCCAAATAAACTGGAGTGAAATTAAGCAGAAGGATAAAGTCCAAGTTTATACAAGAAAGCACTACACTTCAACCTAGTGAATGTTATTTGTAATCTTCTTAAACTTGTCCATCAAAGACTGTTCAGTGAAAAATTATTTCTAAATGTAAAGAGTAATTTATAGGATCGTCTTAGCTGTCCATACAGAGTCAACTTCTGGAAATGGTCCACTCAGCCACAAAGAGAGATTGCCAGTAGGTTCCCAAATGGAAAACACAACCACAGAAGGAAATCATCTTCATAGTCTACTCAAAGACAAGCCAATCTGAAAAGTGAGAGTAAGTACTCCATATGCCAAGAGATTTAGACTTAGACCAAGAATCTGACTTCAAGTACACTAGAACTACCACATCATTTATGTTTTGTTTATAAATAGTTTATACATAATGAAAACACCAAAAAATCTAAAACCGTTGCTAACAGATAATTATAATGCTTGACTCTTAGGGGCTGAAGTTTGTTACATCACATAGATTATTTCCTTGGGGAACATTTAAAATAGTATCTAAACTATTTGAGTTCCTTTGGCTTTCATCTTCCACAAAGTAGATGCTGGGAATATGGCTGGGCATCCAGAGAAAGTTGATCGGCAAGGCTACTAGAATAACTGGAGGCTAATGTATCATGTTGTTTCTTTCAAAGTGAATAAGATAAATTATTTTCTAGATATTTTCTTAGAAGCATTTTATCATTACAGACACTATTTGACTACTGATAATTTGAGAGTCGCATGAAAACAATATCTGCTACAATTCAGAAAAAAGTAGCACTACGTTGTGACCAAGGACGATACTCATTTTGCTGTGTTTAGAATAATGTAGCAGTGCCTATAACAAGTAAACAGCGGCCGGCTTTGTTCTGCTGGATTTAGATTAACCTTTACAAGCAATGCAGAATTAGATTATGAAAATAAATTGAAAATGGCATCTCCTTAGACTCACTTTGTACTCTGCATTTTCTTAAGCTTTTATGTGACTGTCAAATATTAGTTCAGGGCTCCATTTGTATTTGTGGCATTTTTTTTTTTTTTTCTGAAAAGATAAGCACCAGTCTTCAGAGAAAGCTTCTGACTACTGGATATAGAAAACAACTCTTTCCTGAATAGTTAATGTTTCAAATATGAGCACAGATACCAGATGGCAGAAAGGGAAAAAAGAATTCAAGTTGTTTCATTGTTCAGTGATAAAGATTTTTGCATCTGCTGATTCAATACTAACTTGGTTTACATTCACTTAGAGCCAATACAATTAAAACTCCATTTGAAGTGAAATGTTTCAAAAAAATAAAACTAGAAACCTGAGAAATACTTCTACAGGTCACACCCATCCGTCAAATAGCTAAGCTTTCATATGTATACAAATGTGAGTGCATGACAAAACAAAGGTATCAAATACATTTTGAAAAATTCTGAAGTTACATGCATTTAAGTAATTCTAATGTAGACTATATGTGATTGAAATGTAAGTGGACATCTGCTAGAATTTAGAGTCTTGGTGAAATAAAATGTATCTGAAGTAATAATATACTGGGCTATTCAACACAAAGGATGAAATGGGAGACTACTGATGGGTGAACAATATGGCAGCAGTTAAAAAGGAAACAAGTCTGAATGGTTAATTCACTGAGACCAAAGAGCAGGTGAAGAAGAGAAATCGCACAGCAAGCACTAGCTGCAGCATCTTAAAAGATAGCAGAAGTCTTACATACTAAAATAGAGTTAAAAAAAAAGGGAGAGAGAGAGGAGTGCTTAGAAACAACTAGAATTCATGAGAGGAAGCCTCAAGTAAGAATCATGAACAATAGGACAGTTATAGGTTACCTCCTAGCAAGCTGGTCCCTTTTACCATAATCCTTTGATAGAAGGAAGTCTTACTCAAAACATAATATTCATAATATTAAGAAATAGTTTTCCAGGGTAACCTTCCCTTTTATTCAGAAAACACTGTTAAACTGGGCTTCTCTTTGGTGCATAAAAGCTCCTCAAGGAAGAGGGCTATGACTCACCTCTGTATGCCTACTGCCTAGCACTTAGCATATGATAGATGTTCTACAAATACTTGATAATCTTAACAGAATCCATCCACGAATTCCACCTTCTAGGCTGATATTGCTTTGTTATTGTGCATTCCCTTCAATCACAGTAAGCTTATGGAGATTAAAATAAATAAATAAAATGTTTCTTTCTTTATCCCTTTCTTTTTGTGAACCACTCACAATAGTGTCAAACCTAAGTTTACTCTTTAATAAATCATGACAAATATAATGAGAAAGAATACTTCCTCTGCCTGTACCATGTTTAGATCTGCTTCCTTCTTTGCCCCTTCACCAAGGTGTTTCCAATGAGAGGGGCACAACAAAACAAAACAAACAAAACAAAATAAAAAAACCAACCAACCAAACAGAGGGGTATGCAGCCCAACGGCTGGCAAAGTGACCCGTTGAAGTCCAGGAAGAAAATATTAGAATTTCTATTTTTATTTATTTTTCATCTCAGCCTTTTAAAACATCTGAATGCTGGGCAAGATTTATATGATGTATTAGCCCATTAATACAAGCATATAATTTATAAATAAATAAGCATATTTGATGTATAAAGAACTGAGGGCACAATCAAAAAAGTTTGGAGACCACTGGTAGAATAGTGAATTCTTACCATCAAATAAGAATGAAAGAAATACTTACAGAATTTAATATATGTTTTTGATATCTATATTTTTAAATTCCCACCTCAATAATTTTCCAAATATTAAACTATAATTGTGTGTTAAATAACCTGGTTTGAAGTACTACTTAGAGACAAAGCACTCAATCAATAAATAATTGGGGCAAATACGTTTGCTGAATGAATGAATAAATGAATAAACATTCTGCAAAATTGGAAAATGTTGTGATAAACTGAGCTACCAGTCACTTGGTATTCTCCAAGTGTTTTCCTCTATTAGTTCTTGAAGAGCTCCTTGGAAAAAGAGATCCAAGTTCAACTTGTTATTTTGCAAATGCTGCAGACTACAGCACACTCTTTCAGATTCACAGCATAGATGAGTACACTACAGGTTCTGGGAAATCCTGCAACCTAGAAACCTCTTTAACTTAGTTTATTCAGGGGCGCCTGGGTGGCTCAGTCATTAAGCGTCTGCCTTCGGCTCAAGCCATGATCTCAGGGTCCTGGGATGGAACTCTGCATCGTGCCGGGCTCCCTGCTCCACGGGAAGCCTGCTTCTCCCTCTCCCACTCGCCCTGCTTGTGTTCCCTTTCTCGCTGTCTCTCTCTGTGTCAAGTAAATAAAATCTTTAAAAAAACAAAACAAAACAAAACTTAGTTTATTCCAGCATTTCCCATTTCCATAGTTTATTTGACTACAACATTTCTCCCTCACCCATAATATCTACTAGCTACCCACAGGGAATAGTGTTCCTCAGAATGCACATGGTGAAATCCTATTTTAATGGGATTCAACCTGAAAACTGGAGGCTGGATTGAATATGGAGTCATTCTTACTGGTTGTTAATCAAGCTAAAGGACAACTCAAGCCATTGTATATGCAAGTCTTTACCATGCAATATCATTACTAATGACTTGGATTGTGGATATAGAAAGAATGCTCATTAAACTTCCCACTGACATCTATAAGGATGAACTTCACAAGCATGTTATTTAGACAAATATGCTTTTATCTCAGATATTTAGATAATTTAAAGATACAGAGTCCACTTGTTCTGGAAAGTTAATAGTTTTTATAAAAAGGGGAGAGAGAAAGAGGAAGGGACCTAATTAAATATTTACTATGTATCAGCCTTTGTGCTAGAAAATGTAGCTCTTCTTTTTTGAAAATGTAGTGCTTTTTTAATGTTTACATTTCCTAACAAATGTATTGGCCAGATATTGTTTCCCCCTTTTACCAATGAGGAAGCAGAGAGTCAGAGAGGACTAGTAATTGACAGAGCCCAAGGTGACTATGCAGGTTATCATCCAAACAAGGACACATTTAAGAATGTTGCAGAATTATTCTGGGATGATGTTTTTAGCCAACTTGTTCACTTCCAACACATCTTACAAAGACATGGGTTTGTAACCCAGATCTCCCCAATCTATCTTCTTTCCATTACATCTTGTTGCTTGAGATAAGAAGGTAGTTTAAGTTATGAAAGGAATTCTTTCACAATGTATACATACATCAAATCATGTTGTATACTTTAAATATCTTACAATTTTATCTGTTAATTGTAACTCCATAAAGCTGAAAAAATAATAGTTGGAAGACTGCTAAAGAAATCACCCAACAAGCACAAGAAAAAACTTACCAGGATTGCTTTAAAAATATTTGAGCTGCATAGGGGTTCCTGGCTGGCTCAGTAGGTAGAGCATGTGACTCTTGATCTCAGGGCCATGAATTTGAGCCCCATGTTGGGTGTGGAGCCTATTTTTAAAAATTAAAAATATATATATAAGAGTATTTTAACTGCATAAATAGAAAAGGAAAACGGATGGTCAAAACATCAAAAAATTAATTCTACCTTCCACTAATGCAGAGTTGACTTTAAAAACTCCTATGTGGTTTGATGTTAAGCATATCCTAATAGCAATATAATGTAAAATGGCTGAGAATAATCCTTTATACTGGTTTAACATCACATAGAATATTTTTAAAACACTATGTTGCCTTTTTATTTTATCACACATAAGGAAGATGTCAAGAAACTGGAAAAGATCCAAAAATCAACAACTAAAATGGCTTCAAGAGTTGTTACACAGAAGTCAAGAGATTTTTTTTTTAAACATAAATGAGATAGAGCTATTTAGAGTGGAAAGTCCAAGAGATAACTTAAAATTGCCTTCAAGTGAATTAAAAGCTGCTGAAAAGTCTTCATCTCCAAGAGGATAAAGCAAGAGGGATGGGATTTAATCACGAACCGTGAGATTTAGCTTGTGGAATTGTGTCATGGTGGTCGACTATGAATTTCCACAAGTTACCAAAGAGCCTCTTTCAGTGTTTGACATGAAAGAAGCAGTCACCTGCGATGCCTTATTTGACCACTGTGTTTCTTAAAAGTAGACAGAAACAATGATCACACCTGATGTCATGCAAGTCCTGTGATTCCTTGCTGTGATTTTCCTGACACTAACTTTTATGTCTGATGTAAATCATCGATCATTCAACATTTCCCCACTGACTACAGTGTAAATTCTAACTCCTTATGATGTCATGAAAATGTTTACTCATACCTCTGCCTATTCTTCCGGCAGAAAAACTTGCCACTCCCTGAACACACCTTGTGCTTCTCTCCCACTACCCAGAAAACCACAAGGAGCACTCCAAAACCACAATGTTCTAACACAGCTCCGTAGCCTACACAAAAGTTATTTCCTCTGAACAGGATATGCTTCTTTTCTCCCAACCATCCCATCCTCCCACTCTGCCAAGCCCTCAATCCATCCTATAAATCACTCTCATTCTTGAAGGTAAAACCCAAATGCCTTTTCTCTGCTACTTTAAGAGGTGATAAAATCCCCCTTGTCTGCATCCAATCCCAACAGACAAATTCACTTTCTCCTTTCTGTGCTTTCAAAGGACATTTTGACCACATTTATTATGGCATATATCACACTATTCTTAAAAGCTCATATCCAGGCATCCCGAGTAGACGGTGCACTCACTGGTGGCAGCAGGGTGGGAAAGAAAGGGAACAAGACAGTTTGGCCTACTTATTTTTGCTTCACAGCTACCTAGCATATAGTAGCTGCCAAAATTTTCTGTTAAATCAATGAAGCCATTAATTACCTGCTACATGCCACGAAATATTCAAATTGTTGCTGTGGAAACCATATCTGGGGACTTCTATCGGTCTTTAAATTCAATCAATTTAGACTTGTTTTCCAAGTTTCTTCTGAAAGCATTTTTACCTTCAAACGATAGAATCAATAATATATGTTTAAACACTCTGGAGCAAACATATGTGTCTGATCTACTCTGTCAAAACCACCAAAATATCCAGGACTCCAGGGGTAAAAGTAGTGAAGAGTAGATCTGTATAAAAAGGTGGTTAAAAAGTATAAATTTTCTCATCAAATCTGTTCCAGAAAAAGCTTCTGGGAGACACACAGGCATCCAGATCCCAGTTCAGCTTTACTTGTATATGAATAAGGACAGCAGGGTTTTCCATGAGGAGAAATAGTGCATAAGAATATTTTATTATTAATACAGACATAAAGCAATATCAGACATCTTTAATACAACTAGTCTCTTGTTGCCATTTGTAAGATGTTTGCTCTTTGATGTAAAGTTAATTTATTTCTCTACATTTGCAACATTTGTTACAGCATTTACATTCTGAAGAAAATGAATAAATATGTCAAGTGCAAGGATGCATATTTTAAATGTAGTGTTTACCTCCACAAAACAATATACTTTCAAAATATTTCCTTTTAATTTAAACATTTTAACCTCTAATTGGGTCCATTTTAGACAAAATTATCCTTAACTGGACATTTCAAAAAAACAAGGAGGAATTACATATCTATTCATTTTAATGCTTTGACTTCTTCTGACTCAATGTAAGTCGTCTTTTTTTAAAACCTAAGAGGTACTAGCTTAGGGTAATCAAATTTTTTGTCCTGTACAGCTAAACTGACTTCTTTTTCTTTTTCTTTTTCTTCCAGTTTTTTACTTAAATTCCAGTTAGTTAACATACAGTGTAATATTAGTTTTAGGTGTATAATTTAGGCATCAGTTATATACAACACCCAGTGCTCATCACACTGACTTCATTTTCTAATAATTTAAGAAACTAGAACTCAGTTATCTAATATTAGTGCCTCAAAATCTCCAACCTTTCCCTTTTTATGGCCACCTTCAACATTCAAACTGGCCCAAATTCCTCCTGTATTTATTTTTTTTTTAAGATTTATTTATTTATTTGAGAGAGAGAGAGCATGGGGGGAGGGACAGAGGGAGAGAGAGGGAGAGAGAATCTTAAGCTGACACTGCACTGAGCGTGGAGTCTAGAATCCGACGTGGGGTTCAATCTCACAGCCCTGAGATCATGACCTGAGCCAAAACCAAGAGTCAGAGGCTTAACCAACTGCGCCACCCAGGTGCCCCAAATTCCTCCTGTATTTAAAAACAAGCAGACAAACAGAGAAATAGGTCATATTCTCCCTATTTCCCTAGTTCTCTTTGCACTTTTACAGACAACCTTCTCACTCCCTTTACTTCCTTCCATCGGTACTTTTCTCTGGAAAACTTCTTAACATAACTAAAAGGACTTCAATGATCTGACCCCTGCTTCTCTCTTTCCCTTCTCCCACCTCCTACCTCCGCTAGCCCCTGGTGCTTCTATCACCCTGAACTACTTCAATTCCACCATTGTGCCACACTTTTTCTTGCCACCCCAAATTTTAACATTCTGTTCCTTCTTCCTGGAATGCTTTCCTTCACTCACTCCTTTTTCCTCCTCATTTTATCTTAATTTTAGATAAAAACGTGGGTTGAACACTATAACGTAGCTGTTTTGTTACATTTAACTGTATTTGTATCTTTGTGTCTTAATATTTGAAGGAAGTTCAGATTTTATATTGATTTACATTGTATCTATAATAGGTGGTATTTTGTTTTTAAAAAGAATGAATTTTGAAATTCATTTGGAAGTAAACAAGAAGAAAATTGAAAAAAAAATTCAAACAAAGAGACAGTGAGAGAAGTATAAACCTTCAAAAAAGCAGCAATGACCAAAATAATATGATGCTACCACAAGAAAATATGGTTAGTGTAACAGAATGACTGGCTCAGCAGGATCCACCCCAAAAATAACATCAAACTATGATAAAGAAATCTCCAAAAAGTAAGGTGACAAGGAATATTTACTTAAATATTGAGGGAATAAATGTGAAATATCCATATACTGAACCAAGCTCCAGATGAGTTTAACAAGTAAAATATAAACACTGAACATAAAAATTATCAGGAATCAAACAATGTTTATCAAATCTTTAGAAAAATAATTTTTAGTTTTCAGGCTATAGAAACCATCACAAAGGAAAGACTGACAACATAATGAACTAAAATTAAAGGAATTACATTTTAGGGCGTCTGGGTGGCTCAGTTGGTTAAGCGACTGCCTTCGGCTCAGGTCATGGTCCCGGAGTCCTGGGATCGAGTCCCGCATCGCGCTCCCGGCTCAGCGGGGAGCCTGCTTCTCCCTCTGACCCTCTCCCCTCCCCCCTCTCATGCTGTTTCTCTCTCTCTCTCTCTCTCAAATAAATAAATAAAATCTTTAAAAAAAAAAGGAATTACATTTGATTGAAAAAATATACCTACATCAAATATGGTTATCAATACTTTATAGGGAGTGTATTCAAATATAAGTGAAATATAAAGCATTAAGACTTTAAGAAATACATGAGCAAAACTATATCTAAAACTGCTGCAATGCACCAATATTAAACTAACTTGTGGGAATATACACATTCTTATTTGTAAAAGAGAATACTGAATTAAAGAAACAATGAAAAACAAAATTTTTGGCTAAAGATGTTAATGTGAACACATAAAGCTGGCAAGATTGTTGCTAAATTTATTTTCCAATTGATATTGCTGTGTAACAAATTATGCCCAAATTTAGCAACATAAATCATTTTATTTTACTCACAGATTAGGGTCTGTGACTTTGGAAAGGGCTCAACAGGGATAGCTTGCCACTGCTCCATCATAACTGAGGACTCCGTAAAGAAGACATAGGGCCGGAGATGACGCCATAATTGGGGACTAAAATCATCTGAACTCTTGTTCATGCAAGTCTGGCATTTATCTTGGAGATTGGAAATCTAGGACTACCTTCCAGACTATCTATTATATGTGGCCTTCCAGGTGGCTTGGCATGTGTGCTGTGACATGGTGGTCTTAAATACCCAGATTTCTGGATCGGCACCACAGGTCATGGTGCCGATCATGAGTATTCCAGAACACAAAGTGGAAGCTGCATTGCCTTTCTTTACCTACCTCAGGAATCATGCAATGTTACTTCGGCTGCATTCTATTGGTTACAAGCAAGTCACAAGCCCACCTAGATTCAAGGAGTTGGGGGAGAGGCACCATGGCCAAGGTCATATTGGAAAAGATCATGTAGGATGGAGAATTCCTTACAGCCATCTTTAGAAAATGTAATCAGCTCTGTCAACACACTCATACATGGCTAGCAGCATTGTAAATTTTTACAGTCATTCTGGAAAGCAACAACTCCTTTCATTTTAACTCAGTAATCTTACTCCAGGAACTTTATAGTAAGGAAAAGAAATCAAGAAAAGCAAAACAGTATCATTAAATGCTGATAATCTGTGTTAGAAAAAAAAATCACAGAAACTATTAAAATAACTAAAACTGGCAAATGGTTTGGCAATTCTGATGGAAAATAGTCCTCACAAAGACTACACAAAAATATGGACATTATATGATGTGACAATGAATAAAGTAAAAAATGAAACATGGAACAGAATAGAACCATTAGCAGAAACCATTTTTAAAGAATAATTGACTATGCACTAGTACATTGTACTTTGATGGGTTAGAATCTCCAGATCTCTTAGGTCAGACTGTCCATGTTTCTACCCATCCATACAAGGCTGAAGCCAAAGGTAAGTCTTCTTAGTATCCTGGGGAGATTTTGTTTTGTTTTGTTTTAGTGGCAAGACTGCACAAGTCTGCATTCAGTAAGATCTACAGACTTATCCTTAGCAAGGACAGTTGAATTAATGCATTAACATGAGTGAGATTGAGGCCCAAGTGAAAATAAACCTGGACATTTGCATCTAGGAATCTATCCGTATGAAAGGTTCCTACTATTCATATGCCTCCAAAATAGGATTTTCTCTACTTATTGCCACATCTTCAAGTTTGAGGAATAGGTCACAACTTGCCCAGAAAAACTCTCTCTCTCTGGACATGTTCTGGCCAGATTCAAGATTCAACTCAACTAACCATTTAGCTGGAGGTGAGTCCAGGCCAGGTTTATTCTATCTTTCTTACAGTGTTCTCACCTTTGAGTGCTGCCTTATTGGAACTATATTAGATACTGTTTTATTATACAATAATCTGCATCCCATAGCTTGTACTCGGTGATTTTATTCTGCTGTATTTTCTAGTCCTATTTCCTTCTGTCCAGATGGAAACTCCATGTCAGTATATAAGATGCCTTATACTTCTTTTGTATCCCTTCTCTATGCCATACATTTCTGTGCTGAAGACACAGCAGGTGTGTAATCACTAACCCATCATTAAAACATTTAGTTTTATGTCACCAAGATTAGCTATATTAAGCACATATCTCTCTCTTAAGTTTACTGTGTTTACTAGTACCAGGTCCCAATGACTCCCCAGTCATACTGAGGTATATACAAGTCAAGGAAAAACTAAAAGAATGGGCACATTATAGCAGAAAGATCCCAGAATGATACAGCAAATGTGCAAAAGCCCTCACCAATGCTAGGAAGAAATACATATTTGATGACAAGGAAACAAGATTCAAGAAAACATTAGCGGGGCGCCTGGGTGGCTCAGTCGTTAAGCGTCTGCCTTCGGCTCGGGTCATGATCCCAGGGTCCTGGGATCGAGCCCCGCATCGGGCTCCCTGCTCGGCGGGGAGCCTGCTTCTCCCTCTCCCGCTCCCCCTGCTTGTGTTCCCTCTCTCGCTGTGTCTCTGTCAAATAAATAAATAAAATCTTTAAAAAAAAAAAAAAAAAAAAAAAAAAGAAAACATTAGCCACTACAGTGTGTAAATTGTTATTTAAGTATTAAGCAGCAGTCAGTGTCTGGCATAAACTCCCACCTCTTAACCTCACTAAACAGGACCCCAAGTAGATAGGCATAAAACTTAAAAGGTAACCACAAGAGATGCAGATTGAGTATCTGTGCCCATGCTCTGCTTTAGAAAAAAAAATTTTAAGATTTTATTTATTTAGTTTGGAGAGAGATAGAGAGCATAAGTCGGGGGGAAGGGCAGAGGGAGAGAGAGAATCCCAAGCAGACTCCACACTGAGTGCAGAGCCCAACACGGGGCTCGATCCCAGGACCCTAAGATCCTGACCTGAGACAAAATTGAGAGTCGGTTGCTGAACCAACTGAGTCACTCAGGTGTCCCTCAGCTTTAGAATTTGACTCCAATTTTCAGCTGAGACTTATGAATCTACCCTAGCTATGTGAGTCAGAATTATACTGTGAAATGTTAGCAGATGAGTTTCTCCTGCATTCTTTCTTTTTTTCTTTTTTCTTTTATTTTATTGTGGTTAAAAATCTCAACATGAGATCTACTCCCTTAACAATCCCCTTCACTATTAATACAATGTTGTATAGCAGATCTCTAGAGTTTATGGATCTCCCTTAACTGAAATGTCATGCATGAGGATTAGAAATTCCCCATTTCTCCCTTCCTCCCTCCCCTGACAACCAACATTCCATTCTTTGCTTCTATGAGTTTCACTATCTTAGATGCCTCATATATGTGAAATCATGAAGTGTGTCTTTCTATAACTAGCTTATTCCATCCATACTGACACACACTGCAGAATTTTTTTCTTTTTTAAGGATGAATAATACCTCATTATATGTATACACTACATTTCCCTTATCCATTCATTTGCTGAAGGACATTTAGGTTGTTTCCACATCTTGGCTATTGTGAATAGTGCTGCAATGAACATGGGAGTACTAATATTGCTTCAAAATCCTGATTTCAAGTCCTTTGGATAAATACCCAGAAGTGGGATTGCTGGATCATAGTGTAGTTCTATTTTTAATTTTTGAGGAAATGCCACACTGTTTTGCATAGTGGCTGTACCAACTAACATTCCCACCAACAGTGCACAAGTGTTCCAACTTCTCCTCATGCTTGTCAATACTTGTTGTCTTTTTGTTTTTATAATAGCCATCCTGACAGGTCTGAGGTGATATCTCATTGTAGTTTTAATTTGCATTTCCCTAATGGTTAATGATGTTGAGAGATTTTCATATAATGTTGATCATTTGTACATATTCTTTGTGGAAATGTCTATTCAAATCCTTAGCCCATTTTTTAATTGAGTTAGTTTTGGTTTGGGGGTTTGTTTTGTTTGCTACTGAGTGATAGAAGTTCCTTATACATTTTGGATACTAACGCCTTATCAGATATATGGTTTGCAAATATTTTCTCCCAGTTCATAGGTTGGCTTTTCACTCTGTTCATTGTGTCTTTTGTTGTATGGAAGTTTTTTATTTTTAGTCCCACTTGTTTATTTTTGTTTTTGTTGCCTGTGTCTTTTGGTGTGATTTCCAAGAAATTGTCAAGAAGCTTTTCCTGTATGTTTTCTTCTAGGAGTTGTACAGTTTCAGGCCTTACATACCTGCACTTTTCCTTTAATGATGACTCTCCCATTTAAACCACAAGACTGGAGTCCCCACTGTCCATGGAGAGTATGTCATAAAGGAGCATAGAACAAGAGAGAACAAGGATGGCAAATTCTAGACTTTTACACCTACCAGATATCAGATAGAAAATTCAAGGATGAATTCTTATAGATCCCAATTGTGGAGGAAATTATCTTCTGTTTACCCACACTAAATAAAAGCCCCATAAAAATCCCAGGAGTTTGAGAGGGTAGGGATGTAACAGTTGGGTAGAAATGCTAAGGAGGAATGGGGAAGGCTTAGAAAGAAGAGCAATATGAGGACACACTGCTGTGAGATTCATGCAGGAGATTTTGCCCCATGTCCCCAACCCTCAGTGAGCTCCGAGGCATAAGAGAATTATAGTAACCCCCCCCACACCCCGGCGAAGGGTTTTGAGATTGATGATAGAAGGTACTTAAGCCTGGTTTTCTATTTGGTTGCCCTGGAAGCTGGAAAGTACTACAGAGAGTGTCCATGACACTCTGGCTTTGAAGTTGTGTGGAGAAGCCGTATGAAGTGCTCTGCCGGATGGACAGTTCAACAGGACACTGGAAGCAGCCAAACATTTTCCCACGTCACCCAGAGTCAAGTGGATATAGCTCTCAATGAAAGTAGACCAACAGGCTAAGAAAACACCACAGAAATAGCAAGAGTTTGGATGCTACATTAATTTCCTAAAGCTGACATAACAATGTTTTACAACCCTGGTGGCTTAAGACAACAGAAATTTACTCTTTCAAATTTCTGGAGACTTGAAATCCAAGATCAAGGTGTCACAGGGCTATTGAAGGCTCTAGGGGAGAATCACTTCCATGCCTTTCTCTCAGCTTCTGGTGTCGTCAGCAATCCCCAGCATTCCTTGGCTTACAGCTGCATTACTCCAATCTTCACCTGCATTGACACAGCCTTCTCCTCTCCTGTCTTCACATTGTCTGAGACACCAGTCATATTGAATCAGGGGTCAATCCTACTTCTGTATGACCCATCCTAACTAACTACAGCTGCACCTTATTTCTAAATAAGGTCACACCCTGGCATACTAGGGGTTAGAACTTCAACATATCTTTTTTGGAAAACATCCTTTAACCCATAACAGATGTTCCAGAAGATTCCAGTGAAAAGGTATGGCCAGGTCCGAGGACCAGTTGAATTGCAGTGTCTTCTTACATACCCACTTAGAAGAAAAATGACCCTGAACTAGATCTCTTTCTTAACTCCCATGCTCCAAAGTCCCTAGAACTTAGATCAATTCTTGGAAAAGGAGAGAAGTTAGAGAGGAAAACCCCAAATTAAATGAATTTAAAACAGAGATGCCTGGGTTTATCTTAAATAGATTAAGACTTTTATTGTTGCAATCAGGCAATATGAGGACTCCAAAGACGAAACTAAATGGAGGTAATAAAAAATATATGTCAGGGGCGCCTGGGTGGTTCAGTCGTTAAGCATCTGCCTTCGGCTCAGGTCATGATCTCAGGGTCCTGAGATCGAGCCCCGCATCCAGCTCCCTCCATCGGGCTCCGTGCTCAGCGGGAAGCCTGCTTCTCCCTCTCCCACTCCCCCTGCTTGTGCTCCTGCTCTCGCTGTCTCTCTGTGTCAAATAAATAAATAGAATCTTTAAAATATATATATATATATATGTCATATTTCTGGCACACCTGAAAATAAACATCATAACAGTTATAAATCTATCTATTCTGTAATAATCCTTGATGGAGGAGAGCTGTTAGTCTTCTTTAACTGAACTTTATAAAGGCCACAAAGGGATTAATTAAGAGTAGCTAATGTAATGAAAACTACATACAATTTACTTAAACTACAAATAACAAGGTAGTTCTTATATTATTTTTTAATCTCATTTCATTAAAGAATTTATGGCCTTCAATGCCTAATGTGACTAAGAAAATTTCTCCTCTGCTCCTTTGCTTTCATTGTTCAGTTTCTGCTTCATCAGTTTTCTCAGTATCCCCCAAAGTTCCCTTTCCTTTTTTTAAGATTTTATTTATGTATGTATTTATTTATTTATTTAGAGAGACAGCGCATAAGTGAGGGAAGGGCAAAGGGAGAGGGAAAGAATGGCCTGCAGACTGCCAGCTGAGCACAGAGCCCATTGCAGGGCTCCATCCCAGGACCCTGAGATCATGACCTGAGCCAAAATCAAGAGTCGGCCACTTAACCAACTGAACCACCCAGGCGGCCCCAAAGTTCACTTTCAACAACAATACACACCATCAAAAATCTACTTTGAAAACGGTATATTTTTAATTTTTATTAAGGAGAAGTATTCTTATCAAACTTCAGACACAAATATTTGTCTTGTGTTCCAAAAAATGCTTGCAACAAGCTCCTATGAATGCACCAGCGGGCATAACTCTCTGCTCAGCACGCACTGATCTATTCTTCCAGCTGAGCAGCCCATAGTATAGGGGTTAGATGTGACTTTATATACCAGTGTTCTTCATCTGAATGTCAGCTCTGTCACTCACTAGCTGTGTGACCTTGGACACAGTTTTTAACATTTCTCTGCCTCTGTTTCCTTATCCATGAAATTGTGTCTAGCCCATAATGTCGTTGTGTGAATTAATTAGATCAGTTAATACATATAAAGTCCTTTAAGTCAGAATCAATTTAGATAGTAAGCACTCAGTGCTTATTATTATTAAACATATAAAGAGTTCTTTCAAGTCAATAAGAAAAAGGCAATCTAAAATGGGTCAAAGATTAGAGTAGGCAAATCACAAAAGAGGAAATGCAAATGATCAGTAAACAATGAAAATATAGGACCTCAATTGGTAAACAGGGAAATGCAAATTAAAAGAAGATACTATTTTGCCTATTGGATGACAGTGTAAGAGTTTAATAACAATCAGTATCAATGAAAACCTAGAGAAACTGGCACTCTCATTTATTATTGGTGAAAGTGTGCATTTTGATAATATTTGGAAATTAAAGAGTAATATTACGTTTTCTAATATGCATACTCCCTGAATGAGTATTTTCATTTCTGGGATTCTAACCAACAGGGGAAAAAAAGAAAGAAAAAGAAAAATCAGCAATGTCTAATACTCTCAGAGTATCTCTTTTTTCCTCCATTCTTTATCATTTTTTCAATTGCCTGAAATATAATCATAATACCTGCTTACTGTACCAATCCAAACAATATGTAGTCGAAAGTGAAACTGATAGTCTCTCACTTTCTCTTTCTAATCTCATTCTCTAATGTAACCACTATAAACTACTATTTCCTTTGTTAATACAAACAAAAATATGTACAATAGATACTGAAGATAAAGAAACATGGAGCCCTAAAAGGGATCTGCTATTTTTGCTTAATAGTATGTTGTGAGCCTATTCCTAAGTTAGTGCATAATGATCTATATTGTTCTTTTTTAATTAAATCTTTTTTTTGAGATTTATTTATTTATTTATTTATTTATTTGAGAGAGAGTGTGTGAGCAGGGGGAAGGGCAGAGGAAGAAGGAGAGGGAGAGAAGCAGACTACTTGCTGAGCATGGAGCCTAATGTGGGGCTCGATCCCAGGACCCATGAGATCATGACCTGAGCTGAAATCACGAGTTGGTCGTTTAACCTACTGAGCCACTCAGGTGCCCCTCTGTTGTTCTTTTAATAGCTGATTAGTGTTTCACAGTATTAGTATATCATGATTTGGGCAACTGTTTTCCTATATATGAACATTCTAATTGTTTATGGAGGATGTTATTAGCAACCTTTTATTTATTTATTTAGCTTTTTTTTTTAAGATTTTATTTATTTATTTGACAGAGAGAGAGAGACAGCAAGAGAGGGAACACAAGCAGGGGGAGTGGGAGAGGGAGAAGCAGGCTTCCGGCTGAGCAAGGAGCCTGATGCCGGCCCGATCCCAGGACCCTGGGATCATGACCTGAGCCGAAAGCAGATGCCCTACAACTGAGCCACCCAGGCTCCCCTAGTTTTTTTTTTTTTTTTAAGATTTTATTTATTTATTTGCGAGAGAGAGACAGAGCATGAGCTGGGGGAGAGGGTTAGAGGGAGAGGGACAGGCAGACTTCCTGCAGAGCTAGGATCTGATCAGAATCTAAGAAGCAGAAAACAGAAGCTATCCAAAAGCATAGTCAATATTTCTTTTCTCATTACTTCTAAGAAGTAAAGTTTTTCACATTTTAATTATCTCTAAAATTGGGATGAGTCTTACATTCAGTAGCCTGTTGTAGTCATGGCTGGCCTGGTGATCGTTTTGATGCTGTTGTCACGCCTTGATTATAAATATTTACATTGCCACCATTTCCACTGAGTTTTGAGTATTTTTGGTGTTGAGATTAATTGCCACTTAAAATATCTTCTATAGGATTCACTATTATTTGCATTGAAGGAGAAATCATTACATATGCAGAAATATACAGAAATAAAGCAGTGAGGAATAAATTTGATTTAGTGAAGCAAATATTCATCATATCAGGAGTGACTAGAACCCCCTATTTTTCTAAGAAACAATAACCATGTGTTTTACAGAACCTAAGCAAAGAAAATACCAGAAGCAAATGAAGCTGTATTAGGTCTTGTTATTAAGATGCATACAGAAGGGATTAGCTATCACATGCCAAGCAGAGGAACTGAAAATAAAAGAAATTGCTAAATCCCTTGTCATTAATGAAAGACAATGAGTGGCTGATGTGACTGATTCATGCATCACACAGGACTATCTTTAAGGCATTCTGTCATAGTTAGTGAAAACCATTTTTTTCCCTTAGTGGAACCTAGTCCAATAGTGCATCTTTTGATCAATGGCATCATAGATTTAATGAAACAAGGATAAACTATATTTTTCAATATTGAAAATTATAAAGAAAACCTATTGACTTCCCGATAGGAAGGAAGGAAGGAAAGAAGGAAGCCAGAGAAACAATAGTCTAGGCTGGTAGAAATAAAGAGCAGTAGCTCACAACTAAGAAGAAAAAGAGAGGTAGGCATGTGGGCATTGGAGCCTCTTGGGTTTATTTAAAAAAGAGGGGGTGACTTGTGAAGCATTGATTTAGGATAACCTGCATTCCATTTGTGGCTCTCCTATTCATGTTTTACATGTTCCTGGGCAAGTCACTGAATCTTTCTCAGCCTGTTTCCTCTTCTTAAAGAAATAGAAACTGTTGGCTCTTGAACAATACAAGCTTGAACTGCATTGAACCATTTATACACCGATATTTTTCAACAAATTCAGTAGAGTAGTGTAAATGTATTTTATTTTTCTTAGGTTTTTCTTAATAGTATTTTATTTTCTCTAGCTTACTTTAAGACTATACTACATCATACATATAACATAAAAAATATGTGTTAATTGACTGTTAATGTTATCAGTGAGGCTTCCAGTCACCATAAGTTATTAGTTATTAAGTTTCGGGGGAGTCAAAAGTTATACATGGATTTTTAACTGTACAGGGGTTGAACTCCTAACCCTCACATTGTTCAAGGGTCAACTATATAATAATACTTGAATCAAAGACTTGTAAATATCAAAAGGGGAGCACAAACACATAGTCAATCAGCCACTTGGCTTATAAATGCTCATTAAATGCTAGTCCTTGTGTTTTCCCAAAGGAGGGTGCCATCTTTAAGTGACCTGTTTGGGAGATTTATGCCATCGGTCTATAAGGAGCATGAGTTGTTAAAACTCTAACCTTGAAATATCAGGATTTAACATCCAAAAATTGGATAGTGAGTTGATTTGAATAATACCTTAATTTGATATGATGCCTCTTTTCTGATGTGCTTTAAATCTCAAATATTTTCCTGAACATAATTCTTCTCTTGGAAGCTGCCACCAGCTGAGAAGTAGTCACCGTCACCTGCTGTTTCCTCTAAAGAAAGGAACTCAGATGCAGCCCGGGGAAAAGACCTCCTCTGTCAGAAGTGATAAATCAGAGTGTATTTTTTCATTGATATCTTAATTTTCATCTCTAATTATAACTTTGAAAAGAGTTTGGGAGGCAAAAACAAACCAAGAAAAAGTTTACTTTTATAAATTTGAGAGGGAGAGATTAATCTCCAGGAAAATTGGAGAACATCCTTGTTCTGTCTGAGTCCTTTTAGTCTGTATTTAATTTCAACCATCACCAGAAGTGTTAATCACATAAATGTCAAATGTAAGAACAGATAAAATGTCACAACAATACAATAAATTGGTTACTTTAAAGAACATAAAGTCATACAGTTTCTAGCAGTTTTCTAATTGTCCAGATGAACGACTGAACTCTTCTCCACATTTTTATTGCAGAGGCGTACCTATATAGTATTTTGGGCAGGCATATGCGTCTCTCTAGGGACCATAAGAGAGTATTGCTTCCATTCTTCTGGGATACATCTTCCTCTTAGGGTTCACCCACCAGGATTATTACAAACAGGAAATGGTCATTCAAGGATGAGCTTCTCCCTCTTTCAGGCACTGGACTAAGAATGATTAATAGAAGAGAGAGAAAGAGAGATCCTATACTTTGGTTTCACTTAGAATCACTAAAACACACCGCTTTAAAGAAACTTTACAAAAGAAAATTAGGGGGAACGAAATGGAAATAAATACAGAGTCAAAAAAGAATAAAGTGCAATTCCTTTCTATTTAGGTTTACAGACATATATTGACTATCTACTATGTCCTGTAGGCACTTTGCCAAAAGCTCAGAACCTAGTGGGGGAAGCAGATATGTGAAACAGGTTTTTAACATCTAATATTGTCAGTGCTGAAACAGATATGTGAAGATGGTTATACTCCTCTGAAAACATGCTTCAAGGTTCTCTGACCTACTTAATTCCATATTCTAACTTGAGACCTATATTTTAATTCAAAGGATTGCAAAATTTGCAGGCACTTGCCTCACTCCATCACTTCCTGAATCCCAGTCCACCTCCATATTGTGACTATTACTGATGTGCAACATCAACAATCCCACTCCTAGATACTTATTTCTTTGCAGTCCAACTAAAGGTTATATTTCTATTCTGGCTGCCTCCTTATTTCATGGAAAGGAGGTAGACTATAACAGTTAAGAATACAGACCTGGTATAAAATCCGGTTTTCAATACTTAACAGTGTGACCCTAAGCAAATTATTTCACTTCTTTAAAACTTAGTTTTATCCTTTGTAAATGGGGCTAATAATACTTACCTTTTAAGTTTACATGTAAGGATTAAATGAGATAGTGAATAAAAATGATTCACAGAGTCTAGTACAAGACAAGCTTTCAATAAAACTTGGCAGTTTACTCTTATGTTCCTTTTCCCCAGTTAACTAATCCAAAAACAAGCTCATCATATAGGGTAAAATCTTGTTCCCCCTTCTCAGAGGGTTGTATTATCTTCAGTGTAGTGCAACAGTACCACACATAATCATATCATTCACTTACTAAGAGCTACAGAGGAAACTAGTTTAACTGAAGATATTTAAACCCATTTAATAAGAATACATGGGTGAAGGGAGTAAAAAGGCACAGACTTCCAGTTATAAAATAAATAAGTCATGGAGATGTAATGCATGGCTTGGTGACTATAGTTAATAATACTGTATCACATATATAAAAGTGCTGAAAGAGTAGATTTTAAAAGTTCTCATCACAAGGAAAAAAATTCTGTAACTATGTGACGTACACTAATTACACTTATCATGCTGATCATTTTACAACATAGAAAAATATCAAATCAGCACGTTATACACCTGGAACTAATATAATGTTGCATGTCAATTATACCTCAACAAACAAATAGGTAGATGATAGATAGATAGATAGATAGATAGATAGATAGATAGATAGAAAGACAGATAGATGATAGATAAAGTAAATTAAAAAAGAGAAAACAATACAGATGGCAAATTTTGGAAAAAGAAAACAAGAATAAGCAATCACTTATTGAGAAACCCTTGTGTATCATTCCCAGATGGTCTTTTAGAACCTTCCTATACCCCCATTGAAAGGTAGAGTCTTATTTACCCTCCCCTTGAAACTGTGCTTTTGTGACTCATTCAACAAATAGAATGCAGCAGCAGAACATCACATGACTCTTAAGGCTAGATCATGGAGAGTGAAGTGGTTTTTATCTCTTGTGATGCCTACTTTTGGAATCCAGTCATTATGCTGTAATGAAGCCAAGAAGCCACATGTAAAGACTATGTATAGGTGTTCTTACAACAGCACCAGAGAAGATGCCAGTAATAGCCAACATCAACCCCCAAACAAATGAGTAAATGAGTTGATTAGAGTCCACGCTTTCTTTTTTTTATTTAAATTCAATTAGCCAACATATACTACATCATTAGTTTCAGATGTAGAGTTCAATAATTCATCAGTTGCATATAACACCCAGTGCTCATCACATCACGTGCCCTTCTTAATGCCCATCACCCAGTTATCCCATCCCCCACGCACTTTCCCTCCAGCAACCCTCAGTTTCTTTCCCATAGTTAAGAGTCTGTCATGGTTTGTCTCCCTCTCTGATTTCTTCCCATTCCATTTTCCCTCCCTTCTCCTATGATCCTCTGCGCTATTTCTTATATTCCTCATATGAGTGAAACCATATAATTGTCTTTCTCCAATTGACTTATTTTGTTCAGCATAATACCCTCCAGTTCCATCCATTTCGATGTAAAGGGTAGGATTTCATCCTTTCTGATGGCTGAGTAATATTCCTATATATATATATATACACACACACACCACATTTTCCTTATCCATTCATCTGTCAATGGACATCTGGACTCTTTCCATAGTTTGGCTATTGTGGACATTGCTGCTATAAACATTGGGGTGCAGGTGCCCCTTTGGATCACTACCTCTGTATCTTTGGGGTAAATACCTAGTAGTGCAATTGCTGGGTCATATGGTAGCTCTATTTTTAACTTCTTGAGGAACCTCCATACTGTTTTCCAGAGTGGCTACACCAGGTTGCATTCACACCAACAGTGTTAAGAATCCACACTTTCAAGTCAACCCAGTTGTTGCCATGTGGAACAGAGATGGACTGCCCCACTCTCTTCCCTTCCTCCATTTTTCACTTCCCACACTAGCCCCTTCTTCCTTAAATCTAGTCCTTTATCTAACCACTTCACACCTACAGAATTTCAAGTAGCTCCTAACTACCTTCTCTGCTTCCTTCTATTCCCCTAAAAACACCCAACATATAACTAACAACAGGTCAATCCTCCTAAAATATTGGTTTATCCTGTCATTTCTCTATTAAAAAGTAGTCAAGAGCTCACTACGGCCTAAGGATAAAGCTCAAATACATAACAAAGATTCCAAACTCTATCTCAACTTACCTCTTAGATCTTATCATCATCTCCTCCCAACAAGAACCTCCTGATACAGCCAGACAGGAGTATTTTCTGTCCTTTAATGGAACCTCATAAATAGGTACCCTTGCTTATAATATCCCATGGTGAATTCTTCATCCAGTGGTATGGAAAACCTTGTCCAAACAGACTCATTACAACCAGTTTTTAAATCTGTAAGAATTTTTTAAGCCAGTTGTTAAATTACTGATAGCTTGAAATTGGCTGTGGTAGAAGTATTTACACCACAGAAACTGGAAAATACTACAAATCAGAGTTTTGTGGAAATGGGAAGGGGGA
Organism: Neomonachus schauinslandi; assembly: GCF_002201575.2. Taxonomy (NCBI): domain Eukaryota; kingdom Metazoa; phylum Chordata; class Mammalia; order Carnivora; family Phocidae; genus Neomonachus; species Neomonachus schauinslandi. Next base: position 48,239,425 of record NC_058415.1, on the reverse strand, counting down.
GCTAGTTTATTAGGACATCATTGCCCTCATCTCTCCATATCACCTACACGAATCTATCCATATTTTAGATCCTAGATCAAGTGGAATCCTCCTCTCCATGAGGCCTTCTCCGGTCATCTCCTGTGTACTTTTGCTAGCCTCTAACAGTTTCTGTGAAGTTCTCATTTGTCCTTAAAGTCCCATTGCTTGTAGAGGATATTTCCTCAATAATATGGCAAGAGAATTGAGGGAGGGGGTTATTTTTGCTTTGGTTTAGTTTAGGCATGGCTTATAGCATTTAATGGCATGCCATGTGCATTATAATTATCTAAGAATTCAGAATGGGTCTGATATTATGGAATAAGGATGCTCTAAAGACTCTAACAATAGGTCCCTAAAGATTTTACCCCAATTTTCCCAAGTAAGAAAGAGAAGTGCTCAGGGAATATATTATAACCATAAGTCTATATAATATCCTGACTCTCAGTGGAATTGATATACTGAAGCTATAAGACATTGATGAGAGAAATTGAAAAGACACAAATAAATTGAAAGATACGCCATGCTCATAGGCTGGAAGAATTAATGTAGTTAAAAGGTCCGTACTACCCAAAGCAATCTATAATTCAATGTAATTCCTATCAAAATTTTAGTGGTAATTTTCACAGAAATAGAATAGTCCTAAATTTGCATGGGGCCACAAAAAATCTCAAATAGCCAAAGAAATCTTGAGAAAGAAGAATAAACCTGGAGTCATCATGCTCCCTGATTTCAAACTACATTACAAAGACAGAGTAATTAAAACAGCATGATATTAGCATAAAGACAGGTGCATAGATCAATGGAACAGAATACAGAGCCCAGAAAAAACCCACACATATATGTTCAATTAATTTATGACAAAGGAACCAAGAATATACAATGAAGGAAAGGACAGTGTCTTCAATAAATGATGTTGGGAAAACAAGATAGGCACATGCAAAAGGATGAAATTGGACCCCTCTCCTACACCACAGACAAAAATTAACTCAAAATGTATTAAAAGACTTGAATGTAAGACCTGAAACCATAAAAACTCCTAGAGGGGAGGGGGGTGGAAGGATGGGTTAGCCTGGTGATGGGTATCAAAGAGGGCACGTTCTGCATGGAGCACTGGGTGTTATGCACAAACAATGCATCATGGAACACTACATCTAAAACTAATGATGTAATGTATGGTGATTAACATAACAATAAAAAATTTAAAAAAAAAACCTCCTAGAAGAAAGTATAGGCAATAAGCTCCTTGACACTGGTCTTGGCAGTGAGTTTTTTGATTTTACACCAAAAGCAAAGGCTTTGAACAAAAGCAAAAATCAACAAGTGGGACTACATCTAACTAAAAAGATTCTGCACAGCAAAGGAAACTATCATTGAAATAAAACAGGAACCTACTAAATGGGAGAAAATATTTGCAAATCATATATCTGATAATGGGTTATTATTGGCCACTCTTTTTTACTCCAGTGGGAAATAAAAGGTATGAGGCAAGGCCCAGGAATAATTGGAAGAAATCCCTCCTCTTGGAAACTGGAGGAAGAAGAAAGAAAGGTCTTCCTTTCCCAACAGCAAGGATTATAATTAAATTAAGAGGTAGCATGCGAGGATTTTCATGATTTTTCCCAAGCTGATTGAGAGCGATCATATGAAGACTGGTGTAGGTGAACAGTTACCAAGGTTCAGGGAAGGGATCTATGAGAACAAATGTATGTCACCAACCATCTCCGAAATGAACACTCTCTTTTACTGACCATCTACTAGGACTACTACCTGTCATATATCATTCTACTCTCTAAAAGTCATGTTCTTTCAGTATTTAATTCAAGAAATTCTTATTTAGCACTTACTCTATGCTAGACTCTGGAATACAAAAAGTATATATATATATAATGATCCCTGCCCTCAGGAGCTTATGTTCTAGAAAGCAAGAGTTATAAAGATAATTATCGGGCGCCTGGGTGGCTCAGTTGGTTAAGCGACTGCCTTCGGCTCAGGTCATGATCCTGGAGTCCCAGGATCGAGTCCCGCATCGGGCTCCCTGCTCGGCGGGGAGTCTGCTTCTCCCTCTGACCCTCCCCCCTCTCATGTGCTTTCTCTCTCTCATTCTCTCTCTCTCAAATAAATAAATAAAATCTTTAAAAAAATAAAAAAATAATAAAAAAAAGATAATTATCAAGAGACAACTCTAATAAATCAGGAAAAGGCCTATACCCAAAACAAGCACATGACACCATGGGAGCCCAAAGGACTAATAATGGCTTACAGGAAGGAGGTGATATATACCTTAGGGTTTAAAGGATGACTTGAAGATACAAATGTAGGAAATGTAGAGATAGCAATATATAGAATGACAGAAAGGCATGGGAATCACGGTGCATCTGAGAACATCCCACTAAATTCGGAGGGACATGGTAGATTTGTAGCTTTTTAATCACACCAAAGAATGGATTGGAGAAGCTAAAAGTGGGCACTGGACAGCATCTAGTAAACTGGCAAATAATCTAGGCAAGAGATAAAGGGAACCCAAGGCAATGGAAATGCAACTGGACAGGAGGGGGTAAATTCAGACGCTACTTAAGGGCTGGAATCAATGGACTTGTGTTCCTTTGGAGGAGGCAAGGTGGAAACAGAGGAGTCAAGGATTACTTCTAAATTGCTAAATCCAGATGCCAGACTGGACAACTTTCCATCTCCTAGGGCAGGGTCTTTCCCCCAAAGCTGTTTTGCCCTGTTTGCAACATGTATACTCTGCAATCCAATCTTCCAGAGAGACCATCGTATGCAGAGCTGTCTGCCTGTGTCATGCTGTGGTGTCACAGCCTTGGATTTCTGAGAAAATCAAGAGTTAACCGTATTTACAAGATGGTATGCACTATACCCGTCCTCCTCCCTCTTCAGGTCATACTTTAATCAGTCAAGCTCTTGATAATTAACATGACAACTGACCTTTGACAATCATATTAAACTGCATCATTTTTTTCCACTTCCCATACTACATGATAATGACATGCATGATAGGGAGTGGGAGGCATTCTCCTTTAATACACTGGCTGGGGTTAAAATATTCAGGGTGTCAAAACAGATGACATCAGGCACTATATTCTATATACAACTCAACCTACTCCATATCAGCACTGCAAAGGATGGCTGACAGAAAATCTATGGCTCAGGCTCCAGCATAGAAAACATTAATGCAAACATCTTCTGCCCAAAGGACTTGGCATTTACCACACTTTCTACTGGAAGCACAAGGTTCCTGTGCCAAAGGTCAGGGGCAGAGGGATTAACTTTTCCCATATATTTAAGCAAACTGTCTATCAGACCAAAAGTGCAGGGACACACACATATACACACACTCTGCTTATTGTAGTTGATTATGAAAAAGGTCAGCTGAGTGATTTGCTGCCAAACACACACACACATACACACAACCTGCTAACATTAGCAAAATAGAAAAAGAATGACCAGCTCTTAGATTTCAAACAACAAAGAAATCTAGTGTTGCTGTCAATAGAATCTATTGCTTTCAAAGATTGAAATGCAAGGATGTTCACTTTTCAGTTCAATAGGTCATGTATCCACCAAAGACTCTGCAAAGCAAGACAAGAAAACAAAACAAACAATTGTGTATGTAAATATACAGTTGATATGTATACATAAAATGTTAATAAATGAATTATTCGATAAAAAATGCTTCACCTCTTCAAATATAATATTTATAAAAAATACTTAGATAACCTCCACATCCAACTTAGCAAATAACATGACACTTATCAAAAAATAAAATATTTTCCTGTTTTTTCTATTTGCTTGGGGATCTAGAACACTACATGCATATAATATACAGTGAACATACTTATGTATTGCATATTTATATATTTCATATATTATACATGCATACATTTATATATTATATATCCCATATTATATATTATAAAGCACATGAAATGTAATATAATATGTTACAAATATATGTATAAGTTTATACTTTATACTTCTCCAAAACTGAAATCTAAGATTTTAATATTTATATTCTTTCATTTTGTGCATTCATATTTCTCCCCAATTAAAATCTATCTACAGTGGAGAAACATGCACCCAGGTGGAGTATAGATGTTCTGATCATCACTCCTCCTTTCCATTTTCTTTTGAGTGCATTTTGTGAGTCCCAGGGAAGCATTTAATCACTAGCCATGAGTGATGTCATCCACTTATGTGTCATCTTGCACATCTGTTTCGGGGCACACACTGGGAATGTACAACATCTCCCATAGGGTCAGATAAAAAGGAAAAGCTTCTTTCCTCCACTGATAGGCTTGAATGATGCAAAACAGGTCAGGTTTAAAAAAAAAAAAAATCTACTCTGTAAAATTCAAAGCCAAAAAAAGAGTTCAAATTGAATCTTTTACAGTGACTGCTTTTAAAAAGACCTCCTATCAGTAAAAAGTGCTGTTCTCCAGGTGCTTTTGCATATATTTTTAATGCCAATTTGTGTCAGTATTGACACTGTGTTTTGACAGTAAGAGGAATTAAAATGATTCTGAGTACCCGAGGTGACTCTATTGACACATCAGATTACACTTAATGTTTTAACAGCAAAGCAAAGTTGAGCAAAGCAGTCTTCCTACCATGCCTGGCTGATTCAAGTCTTTTCCAGCCAGGACAGTGTACTTTGCGAGGAAGAGACATCTCAAATAGAATCAGGAAGCTTGGACTATAAAAGAGACTTAGAATAACAAATTCTCTACCCTTTAAAGGTTATGTTCATTCTTTTCAGTGGGAATATTACAAAAACTAGCTCTTTATCAAAGACTCAGAATTTCCTCCCTCGGGAATTTCCTGACTCCAGAGGCTCAAGCAGGAGGACGGTAAGCATAGCGGCTCCAGCAAGACCAAAGCTCCAGGCCTGAAGTTTCCGCGGGTCCACCTGGGAAAGCAGCGAGTATCTCAGGGTCTATGTTTTCAACAAGGTATATTAGAGCAAGAAGTCCAAGGTATCTAGGGATTCATGAATCATCACATTTTTGTGCAATTCTAAATCTTCTAACCATGCAGAAGGGGCCTACTTAGAGAAGGTCAGCTGTGCAATTTGTGAAGAATTATTCCCATAGCTGAAGTCTACATGGAAAAAATACAAAGGACAATGAAGATTAAGCTGTCATCAGGCCACAGGAGATGCCAATTCAAGGTAAAAGTGTCATCCAAGTAGACCCTAACAAGAGGGGCTAGCTATGTTTTTTAAGTGGGAAAGAGCTAATAACCCTTTCCTTATTATTTTCTACAAAACACAAAAAAATATTTAGCACATTGGTGGGGAATACCTGATATTTCATATCAATAGAATTACACCCAGGAATTCTTAGATTTAACAGGAATTACTATAGAACAGGAATTTGTTACCAGAACATAACAATTCTTATTTATTTACAACTGAATATTTACTTTTTGTTTTTCAAGGTTTGGTTTTGTTTTGTTTTTTCATCTGATTCAATGCAGCCCAGAATAGAAAGTATCTGCTAACACCTAGGACTATGGGATTTCCAAAACAGATTTTTTCGTCAGTGTGTTTGTATATGAATCTAGGTGGAAGGAAGCAGATAATTCTCCCTAAAAGACATATTTTGCAGCTATCTGTGGAAAACAGGCAAGCCATTGCTCGCCTAGTGCTGGTAATCACAAAGCATTTTTCTGAAAGCTTTGTAAATGCTTTTCACCCTACAGATAAGAGATTTAAAGTAGACAGAAATAAATGACAGAGCTCACAGTGACTTACCTCTATGGCACTGCCGCTTGCCTAGCGGGCTGAAAACTCCAGGCTTTTCACGGTCCCTGTCAGATTTGACTCTCTTGCTGCCAGCCAAATGTGATGTGGAGAAAAGAATGTGAACGGGGATCTGAGTCAGCCAGACCCAGAGTCGAACCCAGCTATACCACTTACTAGATGTGAAGCCCAGCTCCTTATAAATGGCAAAATCAGGATGATAAACCCATATCTGAATGCTGTTAGGATGAGTATGTTAAAGTGTCTGGATTAGCACTTAGAACATAGGAACTGGTGGCTTTTCCTTCTTGGGAGCACATATATTGCTTTTTGGCCAGATGGTGAAACAATCTTAGGATAACAACTTACATTTACACACTGAAGTAAGAGTATCCCACAAATGAAAACTTATCTGCCATTTTACTTTGGCCATATATGCCTTTAAATCCCTGGCAGTCTCAGCTACCTTTTCATGAACCCCCTACTGCAGAAGTCATTGGATGCATTTTCTTCCCTAGGTGCTTCACTCCCATTTAAGAGAAAGCCCAAGAGGTTGGGCTTACAATGGAATGGATATCTAACAAGTTGACTGTCAATTCTCAGCACTGCTAAAACTGCAGAGTATGAGCAGAAGATAACTGAGCTAGACAAAGCTTTTGGTAATTCTGATGTTCATAATCAGTTCAGTATGACTTACAAAAGGAAAAAACAAAACAAAACAAAAAAAAAAGTTCCCACATGTACCAAGTGTCTTCACTAATCCAGAGGAATGTAGCCTTAGCTCTGTCCATGGTATCTGCACAGCTGAGAAAGTGGGAACCCCATGCACCACTCAGCCCTGACTCCCACTCCCTCCTCGACAAGTAGAGAATGAAGTTCTGAGGCCCCAATACTCTGCCTCTGCTTCTTCCTCTCCCCTAGGACTGGCTCTCAAAATATATACTCTGGCTTTGCCATTACTTGAGTTCCCTTTTCCCTTCCTAGCCCCAAAGTCTTTTTCAGATCATGACCAACATCAACATGGAACTCTCCAGTAAAAAAAGAATTGTACCATATTTAAGGAGTTTTTTTTAGTTATATACATACACACACATATATATATATATCAACATAGTCACCTTAAAATACAAAAATTTGTTATAATATATTTATTTTACAGAGAGAGAAGGGGAAAGGTAGAAAGGAAGGGCAAGAGGAATTTAAGTCTTTTTTCAGTTTTTATATGAATGTTACTATTTCTGCACCCTTATAGTAATCTCCAATAGCTGTTGGCTTCCTCAGGATCAATATGCCCCAGAGATCCAAATCAAATCTGAATTAAGATCAAATCTTCATTTAGCTCCTAAGTCTACATATTGCCAAATCCCCCAACATAATAGAGATCTTCTCTCCAAACTGGTATTTCCTCATCCCTCATCCCAAACAAGTTCTGCTTTTATCATTGCATCCATATGCTGATTCAACAAATATACATTGAGTATCCATCATATATCAGGGACTGAACTGCACTACAAAAATATAAAAAGCACTGTTCTTGACCCTAAAGAGCTTAGAATAAATGAGGGAAACAGAGAAACCAGCAATACTAGGAGGGCTAGAGAAAAATAATAATTTGAACTAAGACATCATGGAAGGCTTCCCAAATGAAGAAACATGAGTTCACAATGAATGGACTTGCAATCTCCAACCAGGTTCCAAAGTTAAGAAGGTGTTTCCAGTAATGAAAATAGCATATGCAATGACATGGCATTATGAAACAGCACTGTACTGACTGAAAACTGCTCTTCATACAGTGAAAGGACCCCAGAGGCTCAGTGGTAGGAAGTAAGATTAAAGAAGCAACCACAGATATATCATTAAGAATTTGTCAAAGGTTTAATCAAGGAAGTGATGTAATCCCATTTGCATTTAGAAGGCTATGGCTGCAGGGTAAAGACTGAGTTAAAGCGGGGTGGAGGATAGAGTCAGGGAGGCCATTGCCCAATAATCCAAGCAAGAACTGCTAAAACATTAGACTTGGCTATAAAAGGGTAGGGAACTTTGGAGATAAAACTGAATGAACTATTTATAGCTATTAGGTAAGAGTGAAGGTGGACAAAATAACCTGAGAGGACTCCTGGGTTTCTGTCTTTGGTTGAATGGTGGTATCATTCCCTAAGACAGAGACTATGAAAGGATGAACACATTTAGAGGAAAAATGAGCAGTTTAGTTGGATGTTGAGTTTGAGGTACCCAAAGAATATAGGAGAAGAGTAGTCTATGGAAAGTTAGATAGATAGTTCTAGAAATCAGGAGAGGATCTAGGCAGGAAGAAAAGACTACTGATAAGAGTTTATATGGAGTTTTCCTGGATACTCGCTACTAACAGAACATCTTCTGCTTTCCTTCCTCCCTCTTCCATCAGCTCAGTGTTTCCTATTCTCTTTGACCCACAATCACTTTTAAAAATAACATAGTTAATCAAATAAGGCTTTCTTTGGCCCCCCACTATATAATAAGGCAAAAGAAAACAAGAAAACTAAACTAATGGTATCAACCAAATTTAATATAATTAATTTAGTAAATTTTGGTTAAGTATAAAAGAGCAGGTGCTCCACACACGTTAAAGAAACACTCTGAATTTTAAGTTCTGAAAAACTGATTTCATGCTTCCCACCTTGCAGCATTACTAAAGAGGATACTGTATTATTTTATTGTTTACCAGATGCCCACGCATAGTAGTAAAATAAGACTGCATGTCCTATTTGCTCCTTCTTACCTTTTCCAGAATAACTATCAAGAATAATCACTTACAGCGTGCCTGGATGGCTCAGTCGGTTAAGCGTCTGCCTTCGGCTCAGGTCATGATCCCAGGGTCCTGGGATCGAGCCCTGCATCGGGCTCCCTGCTCGGCGGGAAGCCTGCTTCTCCCTCTCCCACTCCCCCTGCTTGTGTTCCCTCTCTCGCTGTGTCTCTCTCTGTCAAATAAACAAATAAAATCTTTAAAAAAAAAAAAAAGAATAATCACTTACATTTGCAATACAGAACAGTGAGGACAGGACATTTGGGGGCTCCTGACATGTCAGTTTGGGACTTTACATAATACCCATCTTCAAATTGGAGTAGGCACAGCTCTTCCCACTCTTTCAGGTTCAGAGCTGAAGGTGTGGAGAATCTACTCCCAACTACAAATTATTTTGAATTGGACACACATGCCACGCATTTATGGACAGCCTAGCATTTGGTGCCTGTCACGTGTCCAGTCAACAAATGCAGGAGAAAATGACTTTTACCCCCTCGGGCACTATGCTACAGAAAAACTATGATGACAGTTTTTCTCTGGCATTATATTTTATGGGAGGAGGGAGGTTTATTTCAAATTAATTTATGATCTGTGAAAAGTACTAGAAACATGCCTCACTGCACCCAAACACATGGTATGCACCACTCCCTTGTAAAATCCATTTTAGGGTCGCTCAGGGCAGGACGATGCTCCTGGCTCCCAGATCAGGCTGCCAGCATTAGCTACTGGTATTCAGAACCATGGAATCAATTTCAGGAGTCAAAGAGTCCTGTCACGTGGAGAGGCTTGGAAAGACAGCACTAAATGCCACTACAGTGTCTAAAGGCTGCACCAAAGGAATTTCAGTCCTCCAGAGGTATCACCTGGGCCAGTGCACATATGTTTTCCTAAAACAAACCAAGTCCTTTTCTTTTACAAGAACCTCATTTCTCATTGTTGGAGTCTGTGCAGGGCAATAGCCAGTTTTTCATCCAGTTTTGCACTAATGTAACACTTGTCAATAGTCAATTGGTACCATTTGATCCAGGGCTTACACATACCAAGGGACTTCGTTACAATCACCCAATGTGTCAGGCCCTGATTAAAGTTGTTTTTCCTGCGGGGCTTATGGATCCATATCTATTTTGCTGCTCTCCAGCTGTCTCATAACTCAACTATGAGGCTTTCCTTCAAAGCTAGGCTTTTTGGTTGGCACCTGATTTTGTACAGCAATATTACTACTACACACACTTACAAAACGTTTTTTTTTTTTCCCCAGAGATTTATAAACTTTTCCTCAGACTCAGAGCAATCTACACCCACCATATCTAAACCAACATTGTCTTAATTAGCTGAGAGAACAGAAGACTCTGGCATCAAGCTCAAACATTTACCGTTCAGGACTCCTATTTTTTGTTTATTATAAATACCATTGTATTGACAGTTGGGTACAAGGACCAGCTACATAATAAAGAAATATTTGGGGGCGCCTGGGTGGCTCAGTCGGTTAAGCGACTGCCTTCAGCTCAGGTCATGATCCTGGAGTCCCTGGATCGAGTCCCGCATCGGGCTCCCTGCTCGGCAGGGAGCCTGCTTCTCCCTCTGACCCTCCCCCCTCTCATGCTCTCTGTCTCTCATTCTCTCTGTCTCAAATAAATAAATAAATAAATAAATCTTTAAAAAAAAAAAGAAATATTTGTTCAGGGCTTCTCAAGAAGGAGGAAAACAGGGTTGTTAAGGAATCCAGAGGCCCTTTCTATAGGTCTTGGTAAATATTTGCTCTGAAACAGTGGGAGGCAAGTAGATCTCAAAGACAAGGTAAGGAATAGAGAAGCAACACGTAGCCTACAGTGAACCTAGAGCATGGGACAGATACCAAAGTGGAATAATTCCTGGAAATTATGAGTTAATGTAGAACCCGGATGCTTAACACTAGGTAAGTTATTTGTAGAAAGAAAAATAAGTATGCAATACCCACACCCGAATTCAGGACACATTTGAGTTTAATGTAAGATTGTGGGCTAAAACAGATGAGCAATAATAATAAAGAAGCAAGCACCCAGGCAAGGAGATAGGTATCTGTGAATCAAGTACCCAGAGCAGCATTCCAAAACACAGAATAAAGAAGGCAGAGTAAAAAAAAAAAAAAAAAAAAAACACCGTGGTAGCCACAGGCCCCAGTAAAAAGAAGAAGTGGAGAGGCAATCATCTGCCCCGGCCAAGAGCCTTAGCATTTCTACAAGGGCACGAACCAATTCCGTAGCAGAACAGCCTGTTTGAGAAGTAAATAGCTGCATCTGGACAAATGAAGGGAAATGCCCAGCAAATCCGAACAAGTAAGTTTCATATAAAAAGGCCCTTACCCCTCTCCATTTAGCCTTTTCCTTTTTTAAAGTTGGATGGATTTTAAACGAAAACTGTCCACTAATTTTTTGATCCATTCTATGAATTCCATATGAAATATGTGCACATTTCTTCTTTAATTCATACCATTTCCCCTGGTCTCTTAGCTCTAGGGGGAATTAGGAGTGTGATATAACCAAGTAAAGTAGAATAGACAAGGAAAAGACCAGAAGTCAAGGAGTCCATGTTTTAATCTCTGCTGCACAATTCATTCAGAGTTTGAAATGAGAGAAGTCTTTAAATTTGGAAAGTTGCTGTAGAATCATTTTTTTTTTTAAGATTTTATTTATTTATTTGACAGAGAGAGACAGTGAGAGAGGGAACACAAGCAGGCAGAGTAGGAGAGGGAGAAGCAGGCTCCCCGCTGAGCAGAGAGCCCGATGCGGGGCTCGATCCTAGGACCCTGGGATCATGACCTGAGCCGAAGGCAGACGCTTAATGACTGAGCCACCTAGGCGCCCCATCTGTAGAATCATTTTAAAGAGACCAGGGAAGTCTTTATTCTTGGGAATCATCCATGAAGATTTTTGGTTTAATCAGGACATTAGTACTCAAATTTATGAGAAGACTATCACACAAAATCTGTTCTTTCCTCAGGAGCGAGTTACTTTAATAACATGTGCAACAACAGATCTTTTAAAAATATTCTACCAAGAATGAGAAACCAATTTTTAATAATATATTTTATTCAATAGACATTGTTCCGGTGAAAAGCCTTGACTAACAGCCCTAACAAAATACTTTTTATAATTTTGGCCATAAATTCCTCTCTCTGATTATGAACAGTTTCAATTATTACTACTACAATGACTCAAATTGATAATAATGCTACAATAATAATACTTAACTTCTAAAAGCTTCCTGTTGGCTTGGTACTTTCATTTCCTAGCATTTTTTCAATTGTAATGAACAAATAGGTATCAAATGATTCTCTATGTCATTTGGAAGAACTATTAGAAACTTGAAGACTGACTCTAATAGTCCTCCTAGGACTGTCAGCAAAATTTGATTTGAGGATCTCTTGATTATTTTCTGTGTTGTGTCTTTGGTGCTGAGAAATAAGATTTAGTATGTCACATAGCTCTGTTTATGGTCAGATTAACATCAAGGAAAATAGATATTCTGAGGGGAAGAAAGGGAAATTTGCTCTTTATCATGTGAATTTTCCAGAGCAAAATATTCATAGGTAACAATGGAAGATCAAAATTACTGGTATTGTAACTTTGTTATTAATAAACAAAAATAAAAAATTATTTCTACAAAAATATCTTGAAGGCACACAAAAATCATTTTTAATTTTGTTTTTAACCAATCAGACATGTTTGTGAAAAATGGGATGTTGTTGTCAGTTCAAAACTCTGAAAGGAAACTCATTTTGCAATCATTTTATTGATAAACTCATTCCAAGAGAAGCCCCCTTCTTTGTCTTGCTACAGAATTCTCTCTAGAGCCATAGTAAGCTTATAAAAATATAAACACCACACAATGCCAGAAAGTAAGATAATTCCCTTGAAAACTTTCCAGGATTTTTTCTAATATCTTGCTCTTTAGCAAATTAAAGAGAAGAAGCAAATTAGCTACAAAATGCAACTCTACTGCAGTCAGAACTTGTGCTGCACTTCAGTGTAGAATCTGTACCTCAAAATAAAAATCTTCAAGTATCAGCTGAGGAAATGAGGTGAGAAACAGAATACACTTTATGCTGAAAAACTTGTCTCCAACCCTCCTGTTATGCTTATTATTTAGGTATTACTGAGCGCTTAGAGTTTCAAGAATGAGAAGCCACTGTTTACTAGAAAGGACTAGAAGGCATTTTATCAATAGAACAATCTCAAAACCTGTTGACTGTTGTGGCAGTGATCCCTAGTGTTCTCATTTAAGTTATTGAAAATTTTAATCCTGCCCCAATGGAAGAGAAAACTTCTGTGAATAGCCATGTTCAGTCAGTGGCATCTACTGCTGATGTTACATTCAACTGGGATCAAGCAGCAGGTGTATAAAAATAGCAAGAATTTTGTAAAATTTCCATTTGGTCCTCTAAATATATAGATCAGTGACCAAGATTCCCAAATATTCTAAGAAATATAGGTAAGAGACAAATGTCACTGATAAAAAAATATCTTCTCAAGTAAGAAAAGCCCCTTTCAAATCAAAGTAAGACAAAAGATTTTAAGACATGACTGTACACTCTGATATAAATTTCCTTTTTCTTCTGGCATTTCTCTTTACTTAAAAATTCCTTTCTGCTTTCCATTTTCCTTTATATATTTCTCCAGTTTTTGCACCATTTTTTACCAAGCTGCTCCTTTTACTCCTTTCTCATTTCTTGACATTTTAAAGTCTCATCTCTTTGTCTTTTCCTCATTTTTACTCACACCCACTGTGAATCTTCTCTTTGTAGAGCACCAGACTAGGTTCCACACTTAAGTGCTTTCATTTAGAAATAGTATAAGTCATGAAAAAAGAGATATCTCAAAGATACCTCAAGACCCAGCAACCAAAAAGAAAATCATAACAAAAAATTTTGAATCCTACTCAAGTAATGAAATGCTTTTCAGTACAACTGTGATCAAAAAATAGGACTGATTAAATTACCAACATTGTTGGCAGAGAGAATCAAAGAGGATTTCATAGAGAAATGGGGTATTACCCAATTGAAAAGGAATTAGTAGTTTAGTAGCTGCATGTATTGACCATTCCACTAACTTCTGAATTCAGGGTTAATCTTTGTACCTCTAACTCTGAGCATAGTGATTTTTCCATAATTAGTACTTAACAAATACGTATTGAATTTCATTAAACTAATATCTAACTTGAATCAAGTCTCCAACTACCATCAAAACTGCCTGGTTAGTAAAAAAAAAAAGAAAGAAAAAAGAAAAAAACTGCCTGGTTAATTAGATGCCTATATTTCTCGTGGTGAATTTCTTGTATTCATGTATAGGTAAGAATAATGAAAAACAGTCATCTTAACACTGGCTAATTATAATAGCTAATGATTACTGATCATCTACTATATTCAAGTACCTCCTATAAAGACCACTAGATTATGTCCCAATTTTCCAACAATATTTTCAAGGAGGTATTCTGATGCTGATTTTATAGATTAGGAAACAATCCCAAGATTTTGACCAGCCCATTTAACTCATCTGCTATGTAAAGGAGTGGGGGTCTGGACATGTGCCTCTCTCACACTAAAGCCCATGCTTTCTTATTACCCCACACTGCAAGTGAAGCCCTAGGAACAAAAGACAGGACTGGGGGCGGGGTTGCTACAAAGGGAGATTCTGAGGATCAAAACAATTAATACAACTTGTAAAAATAAGTATTTCTTTTTTTACAAATTTCCATTTCAACAAGTCAGGCATTCTGGTCATTTATCTTTGTATGAAGAGGGACACACTGTTTGAAGTTGCATTCAATCAGAGGTATGTCCCCAATGTGCCTGCAGTCATCTCTCACTTGATTATAGGAAAACTAAAATATGCAGCCAAATATGCAAGCTTACCGGCATTGGTTACATCTTCCTCCTTATTTACTGCTTGAAAGTATGCCCCTTTCTTTGGCAAACAATACACTTAGTTAAGAATAACTCTATTATCTTTCTGTAAACAGGACGGCTGCAGAGGTGACACTCAGTTCCTGCAGCCGAGGCAAGCAGATGGCACTCCATGGCTCCCCACTGGCCAGGCCACAGAGTGGATTTGACGGCAGCCAGTTGCCTGCCCTCTCAGGGTGAGACATATGAATACAGCTGCTCTTTGGGGAGAGAGCTGGGCAAGAGAGGCAGAAAAATGACTGTCTAGAGGGGAAAGAAGTAGGAGGGAGGAGGCCAGGACAACTGGCTCACTTAGAATTGGTTCATTTTACCAAATAATTGCAGCAGAGGAATAAAGACCATTGATATATACAGCCTCAGTTTTGTCATGGGACAAAGCATAACATTCAATCTGACGTCTGGGCTTCTTGCCCATAATAAAACGTATCGCATAATGAGACTGATTTCCTGCATAAAAAAGAGGTGAATAATTTTTATTTCTAGTGCAAATTATCACCATTAGTTCACAAAATGCTTTCCTTGTTCAGGAATTACAGGAAGGAGGAGATGTCAAAACAGAACATAAAGGAGAAGCAATTTAAATATATTACTAAATCATAATCCTTTTACGGGACTCTATAGTTTACCAAACATTTTCACTATTATTTGGCTAAATTGGACCCAAACCAAACCTTTTAAGACAGGGCCTATTATCCCTCTTCTACAGGTGAGAAATTTAGGACCAGTTGGGTTACATAACTTATTCAAGGTCTCTCTGGTTGTGTTGGCTAATTTTATGTGTCACCTTGACTGGATACAGGGTGCCGAGATTAAATATTATTTCTGGGTGTGTCTGTGACAATATTTTCAGACAAGATTATTTGATTTGATGCCTTCTAGGTAGACTGCCCTCCCCAATGTGGGTGGGCATCATCCAATCCCCGAGGGCCTGTATAGAACAAAAGGCAAAAGGAAGGAGGAATTCATCCCTTTTTTTTTTTTTTTTTTTTATGCCTCACTGTTTGAGCTGGGGCATCTAATCTCATCTTCTCCAGTCCTCAGACTGGGATTTACAACATTAGTTTCCCAGGTTCTCAGGCCTTCCAGCTGGACTAAATCACACCAATGGCTTTCTTGGGTCTCCAGAGTACAAACGTAGGTTGTGGGACTTCTCAGCCTCCATAACTGCATGAGCCAATTCCTCTTGATAAATCTTCATATATATGTATATAGTCTCCTACTGGTTCTGTTTCTCAGGAGAACCCTGACTAATAGAATACAAAGAAACTGGGAATTTACCAGGAATTTCAAATCTGCACACTGGGAATACACTTCCCATAAGACTACACAATTTTCCAACCATTTCACTTGCAAAGAAGCAACTGTGTAGAGCCAGCTACATCGCTCTTATATTCCCACAGCCTGGGCATGTGACCTGAACAGTTGCACAAGCTCCTGCAACCAGAAGGCCCCTGCACTTGATTCAATAGTCTGCTGTCGCCATCTTGATATCTGAACAAGGTGCCCCACACTGTCATTTGGCACTGTGGCCAGCCTACCCTGCAGAACCCTACCAGCATAGACCACACTGAACCTTGATGGTGGGTTTAGTAATCTTTTGTTCCCAGCAGATGGCATCCTTTTCTGAGTGGGCCTCTAAGACCTCTAAGATGGGCCCCAGTTACCTCTGATCTCATCTCAGCCCTTCACACTCTTCACTCCAGCTGCATTGTCTCTTGGATCTTTTTCTACTACACTGAGCACCATCTCCTCTGCCTAAAACACTCTTGCCCCAGATACTCCCATGCCTTACTCCTCCTTTTCATTTTCACCAGGGGCACTCACACAGAGAGGAAAAATCATTTGAGGACACAGCAAGAAGGTGCCATCTGCAAGGCAAGGAGAGAGGCCTCAGGAGAAACTAAATCTGCTGCTACCTTGATCTTGGACTTCTAGCCTCCAGAACTATGAGAAAATAAATTTCTACTGTTTAAGTCACCCAGTGTGTAGCATTTTGTTATGACAGCTCAAGCAAACCAATACAACTGATTTTGCCATCCACTAGAATGTGATATCTCTGAGAGCAGGGATTTTGTTTTGTCCACTGCTATAAGCTCAAGGCCAAGCAGCAGACATAGTAGATATTTTTAAATTGTTGAATAAGCAATGAATGATTTCATAATTACTTAAGAAGAATTTGAAGGGAGTCTTCAAATACTTTGTGGTACCAAAATGTTTTATTCTATGCTACTTGAATTTATTATGCGACAGAAAGAGACTTGGAAACCATTTTGTTAAACAAAGGTTTTCATTGTAATGGGACTTGACCAGTTCTGTGTTTCTACCTAGGCTTATAATGCAGCCACTAATGGATTATGTCAGGACCAAGAAACCGAGGATCACAATAAGCTAGAAGGAAGGTTATATTGTCACACAACGTTTGTTATTAGAAAAATTACAAAAAACAACCTACAGCAAAAATCAATCAGGAACTAAAAGGATACCCCACAACCTGCCTCCCATGCATTTCTTTGATAGTCAAATCAGTTACAACTAATTACATTTAACACTTCTAAAGCTACATAACCATGGCTTCATTCGACAAACAACACATTCAAATTGCTACATGTTCCTCAGATTGTGTCAATATTAACACAGCTTTCATCCTCACATTAACAGGACAAAGCAGGAGAGTAGCAAATTACCAATCAACGCATTGATTGATAGTCCCACAGTTCTCTTGACTCCTGTGCCTGGGGTGGCTAATATTCTCCAGGAGGCAACAGATACTGAGCTTGTTCAGACATTTCTGTCTCTGATGACATTTTGACATGAGCAGTTAGAGTCTGATATCTTCCACCGGGTATACAAATGGAACAACCTGAGTATCACAAGGTCCTAAAAGAACACAAGAGCTAAATTTATCCCCTTGGCCACAGGACATGTCTGTTTGCTGCCTAAAGTAGCCCAGACCTAAATGAAGTATTATACAGATGTTCATGACTTCTATTTATAAATGTGTGAGATCAAAAGGAAAATGAAATTATGGTATAAATTTCAGAATGACTCCTATTTTACACTTGGCTTCCTCAAAAATCTTATTTCCATGCCACTAAGAACAGGGGAAAGAGTTAGATGTACTAAGGATACCTAATGCCAGCTACTCTGGGAAGCTTATTAATACGTTAAGCCATTTAATTAGCTTTAGCTTTAGAGTAACTATTCTTACCAATAGAAGCCAACAAATCTAAGATTCAGAAAGGTCAAGAACTTGTCCAAGATCATACACTTAGGAGGTGAGAGTAACGGGTATCTTCTCAGCATTTCAATTGCGGTGAAAGTTCTCTCCTTTTAGAAAGCCAACCGTTACCCTGTTCTCAGCCTTTGAGATTTGGTTGGGGGCAGACCTAACAACTGGTTCTTTGGAATGGACATGTAATGTAGGTCCCCTTGTCCATAAATAAGAGAATGAGAATGACACCCAGGATTTTTACAGAAATTGCTAAACAGGTTGGATGTTCCACTAGACCTACTACATGTCAGCATAGGAAGAAACCCTGGCCAAGAATGAAACTACCACACAGAACAGCAAAGCAAAAATGGAAAGAGATGGTTGAGAGAAGGAGCAGGAGAGAGAGAGAGAGGTTACAAAAACATAGTTTGACTCTTGTACCTAGCCATGCCAGAGAGCTCTCACAAGTGTACATTCTAGGCTTTTCATTTTGTCTGTCATTGAATTTTTTTCACCTAAAGCAAATTTAAGTATTTTTTGCTTTTGCATCTCATCACATGCAACCAGGAGTCCTATAGAATACCTAGGATAGGGATTTATACTATTTTTAACCAATCGTGTATTCATTTTACAATGTTATTTTCCCATGACTGACTCAATAGTTTAGGCTTTATTTTATTTAGTTAGTTTATTATTGAAAACGAATACCAACAAAGAAAACTTAACTCCACTATCTTCAGTCTAGTAGTAATAATCATCAGAATGTCTACATGCATATACAACATAACATAGTGTCAGATCTATGAAATGAAGTAATAAGTGTTTGAAGTGTTTGAACAATATCCTTTGATCCTCACGGCAGCTGCTAAGGTATTGCCATAGCAAACTAAGGCTTGGAGAGTTCAGGGGACTTGACCAAGATCACTCAACTAGTTAGGGGAAGTGATAACTTGGCCACTCAGAATTCTCCTATTACAAATACCTTTTGGTATTACAGAGGCAGATAACCAGAATGATCGGTGCCCTTTCTTATAACTTATAAAGCCCTTCAATCAATTTAAGATAGGCAAAAAAGCTTCAGAACTAATTAAAGATCTTAAGAACGGGGGCCTCATTTCTAAGTTAAGTAGCCAATTAAAATTTTTCCAACACCCATTCAACTTTATTTTGAGGAACAGAATTTTTTTCCCAAATGGAATCTTGCTTGGTATCTTATTATATAAAATAGCTGAATATCTTAAAACATATGTATAAGTTTGTATACATATTTTCCTTATAAGATTAATGAATAAAGAAAATGAATGGATTTTGATGAACATTCATTTTGGAATCAGAGGTACATATGACAGGTGCAGCCTTATATAAGCTTCACATACAATTTAATTTATTTTTAATATTTTTGCAATTGGTTTTATGTATAAATAAAAGCCCTCACTCCCAGATAAATATCTGCAAAATGAGAATGGGATTGTTTGTTTGTTTGTTACAATCTATTTTCTTTGCCATCTCAGGATACTCTTCAAATAAGGAAATGGGACATTTATGTAGAAGACTGGGGAAAAAAGATGGTGACTCCCTTGCATAGTTTTTTTGCTAGAATAATATTAGCTAATATTTATTGACAGTTTCGAATGTATTCATTAGGATGCTTTCAATCTCAAGTAAAAGAAAAATTAACAATGGTTTAAGCCAGTAGTTAGCAAACTCTTTCTGTAAAAGGCCAAATAATAGATATTTTAGGCATGTGGCCACATAGTCTCTGTCACCATATAGAATTATGTCATTGCAGCATGACAACAGCCATAGACAGTAGGTAAATGTATGGGTGTGGCTGTGTTCCAATCACACTTTATTACAAAAACTGTCAGAGCACCAGACTAACTTAGGTGGGCAACTAACAATATTTGCTAGCCAATATTTCAATCACTATGATGAATTCTCTACTTAGATAATCTCATTTTATCCCACAAGTGCCATAATTATAATAATTTCATATATTAGGAAACCAAAACTTTGAGGAGAAAATCAACTTCTCTATGGCCACTCAAGTGATTTATGTTGAAGCTGGGACTTAAACCCCAGCAGCTTGACTTCAGAATCCATGCTCCACTGCCATAAAGTTAACACTTTGGAGGAGGCTTATAATAATCAAAAATATTTTAAATAAAATTGTATTAACTATAAACATGGGATTCTTGAAATATCACCACAGATTCTAGAGGAAACTGTCTCAAAATCAGTATCCTAGAATAAATATAGAATATTGTGGTCTGTTTATTTTTAGAACCACAGAACAGTCTGCAAATAGACAGAAGAAGCCAAAAGAGGCTGAAAACCAGCAATAAGATCTAGCTACCTGTACAGAACGGAGTGAATACCCCCAGGAAGCAGAGCGCAGAGTAGGGTGACACAAGGAGGCAGCTGATACAGAGATGGTTGAATTGTCTGAGAAGCCCAGTAGCAAATAGCACAACCCCATGGTCATTAGGTCAGAGTCACAATCTCAAGGAATAGGAATACTAAATACATTATCAAAGCAGGAATTAGGACAAAGGACAGGGATTAAAATATGCTACTGAAACTGGGATACAAGGTTGGGCTTGGTTTTAGGATTCTAGTTAATAAACAAGGATATTAGATCAGAGTAAGAGCTGTCCAAAGACCTTAATATATAGCTCCACCAAAGCTATCTGCCTGAGGCTTCTTAATTTTCCCAAACCAGGAACAGGATTGCCTCCAGAACCTAAAGCTGGACCAAACTTTCAATTGGGAATTGATCCAAGGGTGGAAATGCTATAGGGACAGAGGCTTTCCCTTAAAATATGCATTTATTCCAAAATCTGTTGAGTGAATGTTTACATCTTGAATCATACTTTGACATTAAAAATTTAGCCCTAATTGTATAATAAAACAACAACCTTAAGAACTTCAACATTTACATAAATTCTGTCAAAGGCAGCCTATATGAACCCTTTCATTCAACCTTTTCAAAAAGTTAATTATTCTGTATGTTCTTGACATACTCAAATAAAAGTCATGCTATATTAAATATAATAGACTATTAATTCCTTTTCACATTCATTATCTTCATGAAATTTGAAATAGGCCCAGAGCAAACTCCAAACAGAAAGTACTACTGCTTGGTAAGCATGCGGCCATCACCAACCAAGACAATTTGCAATGGGGTTGCACATCTCTGTGGTAACATTCCTTTGATAAAACACATCCAACCATCTAAAATGTAAGATTATTTTGAGTATATATAATACAAATTAGGTAAATAAAAGTACATAATGTCTTACCTGATTTGCTTGATGAACATAAAATTAATTGGTTTTTCTCAAAACTCCACTCCTCCTCCTCCAGCTTCCCATTGTTACCAAGAACCAAGGTGGATATTTCTTGGTTGGCAGTAGACATTTCTAGTCTGGCTTATGAATGATAGATCTAACTAATTTCTTCCTTCCTCATCTTGACCATTTGCAGTCTTCTAAACTGATGCCAAAGTAATCCTTCTGAGATAAAGATCAAATTATGCCCCTCTTTCATTTAAATATTTTCATGGCTCCTAATGTTTCACATGATCAAGTTTAAACTCATAAGCAAGGTGTAAAAAGATCCTCTATACCCTGTCCTTGCCTCCCTCCAACACTTTGTGCTCTAGCCCCAAAACTACTCACTCTTCCCAAACACAGGGTTATTCATGTGTTTGCATTACTGTTTCCTTCACCTTGAATGGGCTTTGACCATTATCTCTGCAATTCAGAAAATTTCAACTCATTTTTCAAAGTCAAATTCAAATGTCTTCTTCCATGAACTTGTCTGTCTTCATCTTCTCCTCATGCTACACTTTAAACATAGTTATATCAGAGCCCACTATTCTGTAATCTCAGTATTCTGTCTCATTCTTTATGTCTTTTGGCCCAGCACAGTGCTAATTAAGTTCCTTTAGATTCCTTAATGTATCTGAAAATATAACAGTTTAAAGAGAATTATATTTGACTGTCTTCTGTACTGGATCTTAGACAAGGCCAAACATCTCTGACATAACATCCCAGAAGATTCATTAGATAATTATGGCCATCTTTTAAATTGCAGATTATGTAATCAGTATATTTGAAAAACAATAGTGGTTACTTCCAACATGCCCCTGGATGTTACTATGGTTTTTCAGACATCACTCTAAAATTCAGACTTTTTAAATTTAAGTCTCCTTAGTTGGTCCACTCCACATCCCTTGTATTGAAGAAGAACAAAGAATGTATCCCAGTAGTACTGAAAACTATTGAACTACATCAAACTATCAAATGTCCCCTTACATGTAAAATCTCATATTTTCATGGTTCTGACCTTCACCTTCTTGCTCTAAAAAGTGTTCCCAGGTATTCTTGGGTACCCAGGGAATAGCAAACACAAGCTTATAAGTAAGTACTTTCCCACCAGCCTGAACTTATGCCTGCTGGAATTATTACCGGGAACTATTATTTTTCTGCCGTATCTGAAATACGGCAATACTCAAGATACATAAGCTACCCAGTTATTCAGCTGCAAAGTAGGAAAATGTTTCTTTTTCCTTTGGGTTTCCGTCTGCTGGGGGAGGTTGCAAAGCTATGCTACTTGTTTTACAGCAACTTGGGATATTGACTTCTAATCCCACAGTTTTCTTTGGGATTCACATGTAAATCAAGTGAGGTTGGGTTTAGAGAACTGTTCTAAATGGGAAACTTTCTCTGCACTTGCCTCTCTTCTACAATTGTGAAGGCTTTCACTTTCCTTCAAATTTACCTCCTCTCAGCATGAAACTTTCCAAGAGGTACTGAGGTCCTCATGTGATTGTTTTCTACCAGCTTCACCCCACGCATTGGCCAGGCCTGCCCAGTCAAGTCTGATTCTCACTTAGACTGAAGCTGCATTACTAGCTAAACATATAAAATTCTGTTCCTGGCACATATTAGATGTTAATAACAATGTGTCATATAAATACATAAGAATGAAGTCAGATTGATGCATAGTTCACCAAGTCAATCAACAGGTTCCAGCTCTCGATTTCTTCCCTACAGCATTGATCCTTGGGTATTTCAGTGTTTTCTTGATGACCTCCAAACTCATCGCCTCTATCATAACCAGAAAGTGTTCTCCCAACAGGCATCCAGTGCCTCTATGAGTATTACACTCCTACTATTCCTGTGAATGGCCAGTTCAAGGTGGACCATGGCTCTCAGTTCATGAGATTCAAATGAGGCCAACCCAACCTCTAGCTCAGATGCACACAGGATTCAAGCTTTGCCAATCAGAGTCATAAGCACTCAGAGATAATTCATAGTCATTTTTTCAGAGTCCAGCCCAATGAGTCTCAGTGCTTTGAACTATGGCTGAAACTATTAGGAAAAAGACCTTTTGTTTCAATTGAGCTGCTAAGCTATAAGGATATAAACCTAGACTTACTGCTGGCTTCTTTTTCTAAGACTTGAGAAAAGCCTGCCTGAGAAATAAAAATTGGAAAGCAAAGCTGAGAGATGGAGAGACACGGATTCCCAAGAGCATCATGTGAGGCTTTTATCCAGTTGTTCTTACAGTTGGGCATTATCCCTTCAAATTTTTCAGTTGTATAAGTCAATAAACTCCCTTTTTTATTGAAACCAATTTGAGTTCCTGAGTTCAGTTTTTATCACTTGCAACAAAAATACACCACCAATATGACAAAAAATCATTGCTCATGTTTTCTGAATTCTCTGAAAGATATTCTAATTAATGCCTTCCCCCTAGACTCAAGATTTTGGGTTCTGCCCAACACTGTTAGTCATATTCATTATTCAGACCACAAGTCAAAAAATTCCATGTTAGTATATATATTTTTAAAAGCCTAATAAGTTTAAAATCAATGTGATCATGACTACTTCTGGTGGCTCCATGGTGGCAGGTTATATTTTCCAAAATTGGCCACAGCAATATTTCTGGTTCCTCAAGTGCTTCTAGCATTTTGCCACTCCCTATTCAGAGATTGATTCTATTTTCCCAACCCTGGACACTGGGCTGGACTTTGTGAATGCCTACATGAATAGAAGGCAGCAGATGTAATAATGCATGACTTCTAGAGCTAGGTCATAAACAGCAATATATCTTTCCCTTCGTTCTCTCTCTTGCTCTGGCTCTCCTTTTATCTTTATCCTTGGAATCCAGCTACCATTTTATGAGGAAAACCAGGCCACTTAAAAAGGCTCTATATGGGTGTTCTGACCAACAATCCCTAGTAAGTCCCCTGGCATCAACCATCTGAGTGAATATGTTTTCAAATTATTTCCAGTCCCTATTCTCAATTCTTTCAGCTGAGGTTCCAGACATGACAGAGCAGAAACAAGCCATCCCATGATACCCGGTCTTAATTCCTGACTCATGAGAGAAAATGAATGATCACTGTTGTTTTAAGCCACTACATTTTGGGATAACTTTTGTAAACCGCAATAGATAATGAATATGTCCATCTCTATTAATAACTGTCTTAATTCACATGATTTTCCTGAGACCTACGTTCTACAGCTGTACTACTACCCCATATTTTAAGGCACTTAACACAGCCCTCAACCTCCCAACTTTTACCAGACAGCTTCTTTTATTCTTTCTCTCCATAGACCTCATGCTATGAAAATTTATCTACTTAATAAGCTCCAATGTGCACACATCAACTTGCTTTTTTTTTCTCATTAATCAGATATTCCACAACTTTCATCAGGATAAAATAATCAGAATTGCCACACTGCAGTTCTAGTCAATACAATTCTAGTCAAAAATCAAAGAAAATTGGGAATTTTAGATTATGCAGCCTTATCAGAAATATTTCTAATATTAAAGATACGTATATATAGCCTCAAATGAAAAACCATTGTCATAGATGAAAAAAACATAAATAATCCTAAATTGAATGCTAAAAGTAAAGGTGGTGTTGTCACTAATAATACTTGCTACTTTAAGAACTAATTTAATGGAAACAATTAAGTTTTTAACCACTTTATATTTTTTTGGAGCATATCAACAGTAATCTTTGAAAAGTTGTCTAATGTGAACCAGCAATAAGAAAGTATTGCTAAACTGACATTGCTTGGCACACTGTACTTTTATTTTGCCTACACACCCATAATTTATCCCACCTTTTTGACAAAACATCTAGTCAGCTCAGACAAACAACTAATAACTGAGTTTTAAAAAATCTAATGGTTTTGTTTGCCTGGATTGAGCAGGTGTTTAAATAACTAATCCAGTCAAATTGTCAATAGAGCATGAGTTTGAATTTCATTCTCCACTTGCCCTTTCCACGATCTCTTTTTGTGGGGGGGAGGGGAGAATGTTTTTACATTCAATCCAACTCAATAAATATTTATGTAACACTAGAAAAGGTGCTGGGGATACAGAAAAATATAACCCAGCCAAAGTCTTTGCCTCAGGGAGTGCATAGCTTAGAAGGTAACACAGATGAGGAAAGGCTATCCCAAAGGATACAGGAGAGCCACGTTGGCAGACTGCACAGATGGTCATAATAATTCCTCCCATCCTGTTCCACTGCCCTCTGCAAAGTGCCTATGCCAATCCTGCTGTTAGGAAGTGACATCAATTTCTCAATTACTTGAATCTGGGTTTGCTCATGTGACTTCCTTCAGCAAGTAGAATATTTGCAAACATAATACAGGAAGAGAATTGAAAAATGCTTATGCCTTCTCCTAGATGTGATTACAACTCTGAAACCTCTATATGAATGAATCCAAGCTGGTCTATGGAGGAGCAACTTAGAGAAGAATCAAGGATTTAATAACCTACCAGACACTAGGCACGTGAGTTAAGATCATCCAGCCCCATTCAAGCTGTCAGATGACTTAGGTTGCTTGAGTGACTCCAGACAAGACAAATGATTCCAATACCACTCAACTTAGCCTGGCCCAAATTACTGATCCACATGATTATAAGCAAACAAACAGTAGCTGTTTTAAACCACTAAGGTTTAGTGTGGTTTGTTCTGCAATAACAAATAATACAGCAACCAAATCTGCACCAGGGTGATGGGATAGAAAGGGCTAAAAAAAAATCCTTAAAACCTGTGTACTAAAGAAAGAGAAAATAAATGACAGGAAGAGGCAGCAGAAAAACTTAAATTCTGAGAGAGAAGAGAGACAGCTTTCTTTACAATATAGCAGATTTTGATTATGGCCATGATTCCAGGTGGATAAAGCAGGAGGGTGCAGAAGCCAGCCTCTAAAATGGCCCCTTATGATCCTTGCCCCTTTTGACCCTATGCAACCCCAACAGAAATGGTAAAAAATAACAGGGTGTAACTTCTGAGGCCAGGTCAAGTACTGCAGCTTCTAGCCTGGTTTCTTGGGTCACTCACTCTGACAGAAGCCAGTCCATGCCAAGAGGATACCCAAGCAGCCTCATGGAGGGGCCCATGTAGAGAAGAACAAAAGCCTCCCACCCACAACTAGCACCAACTGGCCAGTCATGTAGGGCACTACCTAGGAAGTGAATCCTCCAGCCTCAGCCACACTTTAAATGATTGTAAACCCAGCCAACATCTGACTGCAACCTCATGAAATCCCTGAGCCAGAACCTACCAAGCAAGCCACATGCAAATTTTTAACCCACAGAAACTATGAGAGATAGTTAATAAGTATTATTGTTAATAAGCCACTACTTTGTGGGGTGATTTGTTATATTGCCATAGTAACTAAGACAAGGGATCTGGCCATTACATTGACAATTCCTGAGAATAGGGGGTATATACAACAATGACTCCCCTGTTCACCATACCCCTGCTTGGATTCTCAAAAAAATAAAAATAAAAATAAAAAATAGGATCACAGATCACTCTCTAGGAAATCCTCCCCCAAAGCTGGCATTCCTATTAATTCAACAGATAGAAATTACCTAAATGAATTATTTTTTAAATGATTTTAATCACCAAGTCTAACACACAGTATCTTTTTTCATTTATGAATAATTCAGCAAGTGTCAAGTAAGTAGTTGGGGAAGTAGAGAAATTCTGGGACTCACATCTTCAACAATGTTGTTGTGTCATTGTAAGTCATTTCTGTTCTTTCCTATTGCTTAAAAGCTTTACATTTTAGAAGTAGTTTGTATTGGTAGAGTCTCTAAGGAAAATAAAATGCTTATGACAATGATAATCATGATGTGATGTGATGAAATATCCTTCCCTAGAGTTTTTGAAAATCAAATAGGCTAGTCAGAGAAAAGGGAAGTGCTTTTTGAAGGCAGGGAATGTGGTTGGGGACCTTTTGAGGTCTGCCTAAATCCAAATACTTTCCATAAAGTTTCCTGGCATATGATTCCTAACTCTCAAATTTATCATCCTTGGCAAGGCAGTAGGGGACAAAGCATGGGCCATGGATAACCAGAGAGTTATATCCTACTCTGACTTTGCCACTTTGTCTCAGCTCTGCCATTGTACTAGATTGTAGGATCTAGGTAAGTAAGTTAATCAGCATGTACTTCAGTTTTCTCAGCTGTAAGCAAAACAATAATAGAGAAGAAATGCTCCTATCCTCTATCATTATGTGAGCATAAAATTAAGTACATACTTAACTATTTTATTTTAATCTAACCATGTACAAATATCAATTCATTGGCCAGTCTTTTGACTTAGAATCAAGGTCTTTCCTTTGAGATCTTAAAATTTTGTTTAAGTGGAATGAAAATTCAAGTACAACTGCAAGTAATTCTTAGAAAAGAACTTTTCCAGGGTTTTATTATTTTCCCCCAATTCTTCACAATACCATCACTCACACCTAATTTAGGTGATTTTTTTTTCAACTTGCCTTTATTAAATCAGTCTTTCCATCCAGTTTAGTTTTCATGGAAATAATAATCCTATTTCCACATTTCATTGGCTTATGCAGCCATTAAAATAATTAAATAACTATCGTAACAAGTTGAACTGGCATAAACACGTTTGGAAACTATACTTCTTTAAACACACAACTAAACTACTGAGAGCAGAAATGTGCAAGCATACTAGAAAGTAGCCCACTGTCATGAGTACTAAAGATGCAGTACTCATGAGTTATCAGTCTGTACATGTTACAGAAGCGATAGAGAACACCAGTTACCTCACTAGGGAACGTAGATCTGTTGAGAGAGCTTCCACCATGTCTGGTGTGGTCTGTAGAGTCAGAAAACCCTGAGTGTGCATGTTCTTTCTGCCTCTTCCTAGCATCATGACTGTGGGCAGATGCAACATCTCTGAATTCCAGTGTTCCTACTAATATAGTAGGGATGATAATAATAGTAAGAAAAGTAATGTAAACTTGTGTCTTGGGGTTCCAATCTGCCTGCCATTTACCAGTTGTATAATCTCAAGCAAGTTATTTAATCTCTCCAAACCTGTTTTCTCACTTATAAAATGGCACTAAGAATTGTACCGACTTTGTAGGGTTGTTTTGAAGATTTGATGAGAAAATACACACAAAGCAATAAACTCAGTGATTCGTAATTTGTAAATGCTAAATATTAGTTGCTATTGCTTTTGCTAGAATTGGGAAAATTAAATTAAGAATGGATCCAAAGTATTTCATAAAGTTTCTAGTCCATAGTAGCCACTCAATAACTGGTAATATTAAATTCATATTGGCAGATGTCAATTTGATAATAGTTAAAAAGTAACTATTATCACCATTCTTTTCATGGATGATATATTGTAGAAGCTTAGTAACTTAAGGACAAAAATTTAGCCTTAGAAATAACCTTTACATTTAAAATACCAATTAAACTTTCTATTTTATACTGTATCCCAGCTAGAGGATTCATTTTACTGCACACACACACACACACACACAAATAAATGTCACTATGTCTAGCAATTGAGAGACACACTTCATCCTGAAAGTCATACATGTTAGATAATACTTAGCCGAGAAAGAATTCTAAACCCATTGGTGTTGTTTCAATGCCCTTAATAGAAAAAATTCAGTTTGTTCACTCTTTAAATTATTAAAAAATTTTAGAATTCTGTGTATAAATCTAATACATTTTACCGGTACATTATACTATCATCATCTGCAAAAGAGCTAACTGTGCCTACCTACTGCCATCTTATTTACAAGGAGTAACTACTACTCTAATGTTCTTTCTAAAATACACAGTCCTATAAAACAGCTAATAAACATTTTGTGAAATTACTTTTGAAAACAGCAGTATAAAAAGATTCACTACATCTTTGTGTTTATGTTACTTACAGCACCTCCACAAATGCTCATACACCTAGACCCACACATCACCACACCAAAGCAAAGGAAAGGAGTGCCTCATCTGAATGCTTCCTGTGGGGTTACCAGAGCCTTTGGGGGAAGGGGTGTGATTGTATTTTAGACAATGGCATCTCCTTAACCTCAACTTTCTTTTTTTGTTTTGTTTTGTTTTGTTTTATTATGTTATGTTAATCACCATACATTACATCATTAGTTTTTGATGTTCCATGATTCATTGTTTGCATATAACACCCAGTGCTCCATTCAATTCGTGTCCTCTTTAATACCCATCACCAGGCTAACCCATCCCCCCACCCAACTTCAACTTTCAACAATAACCTCTAAAAAAAAGAAAAAGAATCTAAATCATCTCTGTAATTTTCTGGCGAGAGCTGAGAAGGCTCATTCACACACAAGCTATTTGCCTTGCTGCTCTTTGCTGAGTATAAAATTGATCTGTCTGTCCAACTTGTCTTATCATTTCTTATAAATCACTTACATTCAAATTAGCCAATAGACACTATACCTAAAATCATTAAGCCCTGAAAGCAAAATCTGTAATTAAGGTGTTCCGTCCCCGCCTCCACGTGAAAGCACTCACTCCACAGCATTTGGTGAAATTGTTGCTTTTGAGTTTGCTTTGTGAAGAAGGATTTGGTGACTCCTGACCCTTGAGGGTTGTTCTTTGACCCATCGCTTTTCTCCACCATCTGGCCTGTTTACTTGAAGCAAACGCCTTGGGTCAGAGGGCAGAGCAGACATGTGGAGGGACAGCTTTGTCATAAAAGCAATAAAGAATGAGTAGGCGCTTCAGAATATAGCACTGTGCATTTTGTTCAGCTGCTGAGCAGAATGAGGTAAGGTTAGTCATATGGCTAAAAACAAAATAAATAAAAAGTCAGTTACCACACAGCCCAACAGACGGGTAAAATGCAAGATGCCTAAGTTCAAAATCTAAGTGTTGTTTCCTTTTCCATTTCTGGGAGAGTTACTTTTTATGCTTTACTGGGCACATTACTAAACAATATGTTACACCAGACACAAGGGGAAAGTGGTTTATAGGCTAAATTAACCAGATTGATTATTCGGGAAGAGTGTTGATAGTCCAATAATCCCCAAGCAACAAAATTAGAGATAGATAGGATAGAGTAAGGAACTAAAGATCAGGTAATCAATTTTTTCATATCCAGGGCCCATAGTATAATGAGATAATAATGATGATCTTATTCTTGATAAATTGAAGCTTTTTGAAAAGAACAACTCAGAAGTGAACACTGACATCAATTGTGTGCACCTACTTTGGACCCCCCCCAGAGAAGGAGCGCTGTGCAATGATCCTTTGCCCCTTATTTTGGCATCTGTCCTAGACATCAAGGCCTATCAAATGAGGCTTTAAAATCTTTAGCATAGAAGCTCCTTACCAAAAACCTTAAGTTTCATTTATAAATAAGTACCTCTGGCTCCCTTTATACAGCTTCTCTGGATTCTGAAAATCTTTCCAAAGTCTATTTCTTCTCTCTAGTTCACAAAGATTATAAATGATCTTTGACTGATTCAGATTGTTTTCCTGTTATCACAGGACACATTTTTCTCCACAATTCTAGAATGTACCAAAAGAAAAGAGGAGATGGAAAACCCGACTCTGCTGGATTCTGGGTGCTGTTCTCACTTGTGTACCTTTGAAGAGTTCAGGAGAAAAACAATGCCCTGAAATAGGAACTCAAGAATGATTTGTTCTTATATGCATTCTTAATGTAAAGGGGGAAAATTGCTATGAGTCTTGAGATGAAAATGATTAAAGGGAAGAGTTAGTCAGCAAAAGAAAATGAAAAAGGAATTTTCCCCTCAGAAAAAAATAATAATAATAAAACAAAGGCAAAAAGATTAAAGGAAACCTCCCTCTTCCAGTCTGATTGTCAGGGGATAGTTCTTCACATTGCAAATACGCTTTGATCCTGGAAACTCTGCATTTTTAGTCTTTGCCAAGTTGGTTAAAGGGATGTCCCTTGTGGAAGATTTTCTCATATGGAGCTTTTCAAAAAAAAAAATCATATATATCATGACTTCCATCCCTTGCAACATTTCTCTTGAAAAATTCATGGCACAGAGCATAGCCATTCTCTTTCCAATTCCAGACTTTCTATAACAGCAGCTATTTGCCCAAGTTTGTCCTTGCCAGTTTCAGAATTGATCACACTATAGAAAATTTATAGGTGGACATGGAGACCATACTAATGTGCCCACTTATGAGCAGAAAGGGGATTCCTAGGGCTGCTTAGAGGGAAAAGCCTTCTAGTGAAGTTTCCCCCATTCATATTTAATAAACTAGTTCATGCAAGAAAGAGCACAAAGAGCAGGGGCTTTGGAAACAGACAAACTAGGGCACGAATACTAGCACCTGCACTTATTAGAGGGGTGACCGTGGGAAAAGTATTCACTTTGAGCCCCAATTTCCTTTTTGTAAAAGCAGAGATAGTAATTTCCACTTCTCAGGATTGTTGTTGAGGATGAATTATGTGGGTCAAAATACCTAGCACAGTGCACTCAGCAAATGTTGCCTTCATTTTATATTAGCTTTATGACTGAATTTGTGCCTGTTTCAAATGATGGCTAAACTCAAGTTTGTCCCTTGAGAAATGGCCTTTTCCTTAAGAAAGACAACCACAGGCACAAGACAATTAATTTTGCAAACTGTCCTTTGATCTGATGTCCTCATGGGAGTGTTTGGGGCTTTTCTTCCCCCCAAGTCCCTCACTTTTTAAGCAACTTCTCTATGGCTCTGAAAGCAGATACATTACCAAAATTTCCCTTAAAACACGTGTGATCCTTTCTATGCATTACTCTTCCTCAGGCAGTAACCACATTAGTTCCAAGGCCGAGGATGAAAAGTGGACACACATAGAGGGGACTAATGGGGTCTGAGAAAGCTGATAGGGAGCAGGAAGAGATGACCCCTAGCATCTTATTGGAGGAAGCAGGATTTGTGGTGGAAAAATAAAACAGAGTGGTAGAATTCTGAAGGCTGAGAATTTGATCACAAGCTGTATGATTCTATATTAAGAAACCAGTATTTTAAAATCTGAGCTTTAATTAGACGAGGGAAAATGATAGGTCGATAGAAAATCATTCCCCTTTAAAAACCATAGCACCTTCCTGACGATTTGCAAACCATTATTCATGCAACCTGTGTCAGGGCTCTTACCAGGAGTTCAGGGCTTCCTTCTGCGGTCAGTTAGCGATCTCCCTGACACTGGCCCACACTCCCAGGAGTCTTGAGTACCTGATTCCATGCTCACTACCCAAGGTCTTGCTACAGTCGTCGGAGCTGTGTCTAGCAAGAACGTGGACTTTAGGCTTGGTTTGATATATCAGCCTTTCTTCTTTCTAGCTGTGTGACCCTGGACAAGTTGCTTAACCTTTCCAAGCCTCATAAAACTGTGAAAATAATGCCTATATCATAAAACTGTGAAAATAATGCCTAAATTATAGGGTTTTGTGAAAATGAGATGAAGCAACACAAGCAAAGTTCAGGCTTGGGTCCAGGAGGGCTGGGTCAGGGAATGATTGGAATGACCAGCACTTTATGTATTCAAGGTCATCTCTACCCTCTAACCTTAGTCCACTGACCTCATCCAAACTTGTGCATCTTGATTTTTCTTCCTCTTTTCCCTGAAGGAAAAGTTTTCTCAGTGCTTCTGTACGTACAAACTCATTTAAACCTAACAAAAACCCTATGAGAAAGAAAAAAGTGTGCCTTATGTTATAACTGAAGAAACTGAGGGCGCCTGGGTGGTTCAGTCAGTTAAGTGTCTGCCTTCGGCTCAGGTCATGATCCCAGGGTCCTGGGATGGAGTCCCCCATCAGGCCTCCTGCTCAGCAGGGAATCTGCTTCTCCCTCTCCCTCTGCCCCCCACCTCTGCTCATGCTCTCTCACTCTCTCTCAAATAAATAAACAAAATCTTAAAAACAAAACAAAACAAAACAAGAAGAAAACTGAAGAAACTGAGACATGGAGTGGTGAAATAACTTGCCTAAGGTTTCACATAAACAAAGACACTGAAGATTGGAAAAGTATCTGGGTCTATCTTCTAAGACTTATGTAAGATTGATTTAAAAGAAAAAAAAAAAACCTTCTTTATACGTCTTAGTGTGTAACAAACTGAGAGATGTACGTCAGAGTCAGACAGATGGATTACTGACAAAGAGTGAAACAGGAAGAGGTAACTCAAATATAAGAAATAGGCTAACTTATGCATCCCTCCTGCATTTACCCTCCCTGCTAATAAAAAACTGTTGGGCATACCCACAAAGGCAGAGCCTGCACTGCCAAGGAGTCACTGAGAATGCATGTTCTCTCCACACATTTAGAACACACGAAGAGAAAACAGGAAAGAGCTAAGGCAATGACGACAAGCCGAAACTCCCTTGCAAATGGGATGTCAATCTTCTTAATATGAGGAGAGGAGACAGAAAGGGACCACAGTGAAAACCCCTCCACATGAAAGGACACATGAGAAGTGGGGAATAAGTGTACCCCCCACACAACATATCTGATTTCAATATCTGGGCTCCTACTGCTAAGGAGAAGCAGAATAGCTCAGTACACATTATAGAATGAAATCCCCTAATCTTTAAATTTGTTTATAGATGGAAACTAAGACCCAGAGAAGGAGAGAGGGTTTATCATTCTGGGTCACATAACTAATTAATAGTTTAGCTACGATTCGAATCTAATCTAACTCTCAAGTCCAATGCTCTTTCCACTGTTCCAGGATGTTTCTTTTCTTTTTATTTTTAATTGAAGTAGAGTTAATGTATAATATCCATATTAGTTTCAGATGTACAGCAGAGCAATTTGACAGTATATACATTGCAAAATGCTCACCATGATAAGTGTACTGACCGTCTGTCACCATACAAAATCACTACAATATGATTGACTATATGCCCTATGCTGTACTTTTCATCCCCACAGCTTATTTATTTTATAACTGTAAGTGTATACCTCTTAATCCCCCTTCACCTATTTTACCTATCCTTCCCATCCCCCTTATTATTAATTTAATGCTACCTCTGTCACCCTCTCATGAGCTCTTGGGCATATTCCTTAATATCGAATGCTCTGATGTCCTCATTTGCAAATAAAAGTGCCACATATATAGGGTTGTTGTGATGCTTAAATGGATTGATATATATACATATCCTTAATATTAATATTCTCTATATATAGCATTAATACAGTACTTGGTATATAACAATTCTCAATAAATGTTAGTGATTATTAATATTAATACTGCCTCACTGAGAAAAGATTTTCAGAATGTTAGTGAGAATAGAATCTATGATTACAAACCCATTCTTTGTATAGACCCATTATTCAAGTACAAGTTTTATGAGAAGGAAAAAATATTAATACATTCATCTTATTAGCAGTGTTTTCTCAATGTGGTGATATAAGACACCCATTAGTCTTAAAAATTATGCCAATGGCTTTTTAAGTTGTAAGCTATTTTTTTAATTTCTTCTTTATGCTATTATGTTTCCAAATGTCTACATGAATAAATATTATTTTTTAAAGGAAATAAAATGAAATATGAGTTAGTCAGTGGTCAAGAAATATCTATTGATCATCTACTTTATATCTGGCACTGGGTTAAATGACATTCAATTCGATAGGATTCTCTTCCTGGGACCAGTATCAATGGTTACAGGAAATGCATTTTTACAATAATGTAAAAACAACAGGCTGCTGATATTTTATTCATAATTATGAAGACTGCCTCTTTTCTCTCATTTTTGAGGTTTTATTACTCATGAATATAGGCACACCCAACATTTTCTGTTTTTTATGAATGGATATTTATCTCAAAATGGGAATTTTCACAAATAATCAAATGCATTATTTATTAAGTCTCTACAAGATTTGAGGGGTTTTGAACACAGTTTATTGACACTATCTCTAATGTTCACAACTGACCTGTACAACAGAATAATGTAGGCATTATTATTATCACCAGTTTGTGGAGAAGGAAACTGAGGCCCAGAGAGGTTGTGACTCTCTCAGGCTTCTTCGGATATCAAGCGCTCCAGGTATATTTTAAAGTGTATTTCCATCTACACAAACAAATATTAAGACACCCGTCTATTTCATAAAGCAAGGTATACCTATAAAACCATACATGCTGTTTGGTAGACCACAAGGTTTTTTAACAGCATCCCATATTTCTGTTTTGAGTCTCTTGCCACTTGGGTAAACATTGTACTTTTCATTGGATATACTGTAAGTCATTAAAGTCAGTAAATAGCAGAAATGAATAAAACAGCAACTTAGATATTTTTAACACCTCTGAGTTAAAACCACTTTGCAGTGGGGAAGAAGAACAGATGCCCGATTCTAAATGTGAGAGCCACCAACTGGGAATTTGCTAGTTGTAACTACTGCCATCTGTTTTCCACTGTTCTTTTTACCTGCCTCTCTTAGATTTAGTATTTGAATTCTGGGCCATGGACTCTCAGCGTAAGCAGGGGAGGATTGGGAGGGACTCCAATTTGAAATTTTCCCAGGTGCTCTCTCCTGCATTAAATCAAAGGTAACTTCTCAGGGAAAAAAAATATCATGAGGGCGATTATTTAACAACTGCATTTTTATTCTTCTATGCATACTTTGTACTCCTATTTCCATGTGCATTTTTTTCTATTTAATCAACTTCCTGCTTTTCCTAAGGGCATTGCAGAAATGCTTCTCTGATACCAATTAGGGCACTGCTGTGTGAATTAGTTTCTTCCCTGACTGAATAAATAATTTTAGTCAAGCCATACATACATTCGGAACTCACTTAATCAGCACTTAACTAGCAGTCGGCACTAGCAGAGTGGGCTTTTCTCCCTAAAGTCAACATGTTGAGGGAGATACTATTTGTGCCAAAGGGAAGCAGATGAAATAGACAGGTTAATAGGACTATAAAGGATAATAAGAGATTGTTCCAGTTCATCCCTCTGCCTTCAAGCTGAATTGCTTCTAAACCATACTAGAAAGAGAAAATTTGCTCTTTTCTTTTAGGAACATCTTTGGGGGGGGTTCTCAACATTTGATTATAATTCTGAATGACATGTGCATGTGCATATAACTTCTGGCTAAAGGCCAACAAAGAACAGAAACCATCATCCAACCTATAAATGAGCTTTCTCTTTAACTCCACACCATGAATGTGTACTTCCCATTTCTACAGAAGAGAAATAGGTTCAGAGAAGTTATGTATATTGGTCGGAGTAACACAGCTACTTAGTGACATAACAAGATTTAGTGCCAACTCTGCCTAATTCTTTCACCCAAAATAAGAGAGGAATGCATCAGAAGGCAGGGCCATAACATCAATTAGGATTTTCTTCTCCTACTTTCTTTTTATACCCTCAGTTTATTTGGAATTGTGGAGGAAATAGAGAATGTGGAAGGATCTCTCAAGCTATATGCTCAACAGAAATAACATGTCAAAGGTCAGGCCTAACCAAGCCTCTCCAAACCAAAACAGGATACTAAACCGCATACTCCAGTATTATAGACAGAGAACCTATTTAGGACAATTGTTTTAAATAGCAAAGAGTCAAAAACACAACTTTGGTTTATTTGGAATATTCTTCAACAACTGTGCAATATGTGCATCAAAATACCTGTAGAAAAATAAGGGATATCAACAGTGATAAAAGGTCAGAGATCATAACCTGCTCGAGATAGTTTGGGGTTTACTGGAATGGGCCACCTGGTTCCCAAAACAGTCCAGTTAAGTTCATGTCTTAATCCTGAGGATCTTCATTTAAGGTACAAGTATCACTGGGAAACGTAGGTAGGTGGCTCAGAGTAATTGTTTTCAACAAATGCTCATCGTTTTATGTGTTTGTGCTAATGTGATCTATTAGGCACCACAGCATCTGTGTTACCATTCAGGACTGGATTGTCAAATCGGGCCCATACACATCAGAGATCTCACT